>NC_090444.1:90247958-90550988 GCF_031143425.1 Pleurodeles waltl
ACTGTATGGACTGTGGCTTTGCTCTCCCCAGGATGGCCCAGTGGTCATGGAGTCCCCTCGTGGATCTGGCGTCGTGTACTCAAGTGGCTGAGGTGCCCCCCCTTCCCTTCCCCCTGAGGTGCCTGTCCTATTTTCTTTCTGATGCCCCTGCAGTGTTCTCTCCGTGGAGTTCTTGTCGTGGGACTGGGCCTTGCCCCTTTGCACAGGACCCCTGTGATCCACGGACAGTGGTTGGACTACATTTAGTAGCTGTATATATTTTGTACATAGTTTATTTATTTATTGGGATTAATGGCGTACATATTTCAATATATCTGCCCGTTTATGATCTCTTCTTTTGGTCTTTGCATTATTTCGGAGGGGGGTGGTTTGTGGGTTGTGACAGTGATCTGTGGGAATGCATTGATGTGTGTGTTGTAGTGGGTGTGGGTGGGTGGGTGTGTGCCGGTAATCTTTTCCCTCCCCTGTGTCGTAGGTGCAGTACTCACTGATGTCTTCCGCGCCGCCGGGCGTGCTCCTGGTATATGAGGAGGAATAGGAGTGCGGGGATGACCTGTAACTCTGGCTCCATACTGCCGGAATCTCGCGTGGAGTGCGTAGAGGTGAGCGTTTTCCCGTTCGTAGTCTGTTTCCGCCGTGTTCTTATCGGCGGTGCTCCCGCCCCGGAAAAGGTGGCAGATTGGTGGGTCGTAATAGGGTGGGCGGTACTTTGTCTGCCGCCGGGCTGTTGGCGGGAACAGCCGCGCTGTTTGTTTGTACCGCTGTGGCGGTCGGAGTGTTAAGTTGGCGGGCTGTGTTGGCGGTTCCCGCCAGGGTCAGAATTGCATATTTTAGACCGCCGGCCTGTTGGCGGCTTGGCCGCCGCTTTATCACCGACCGCCAGGGTCAGAATGAGGGCCTAAGTGTTTAAATTCTAGCTGGTACATTATATATGTGCATAATAAGTCCTTAATATAATTCCTATTGTGTTCCAGGAAATGTTCAGATTATTTATGTCCTCAGGCAAACAGACCATGTTAGATTTTGAAAACATAATTCTAGAAGGTTCTTATATTCCTAGTCAATGTGTAACATTTCATGAAAAGGTTCATTGAGAACCTGTATTAATCATTCTTGATTCCTTCCCAGGTACCCAGGTACCCAGACTCCTTGAGGCCTAGTTATTAGTCTTTTCTTAAGTTATCCATGGTTACTGTATGACAATTCTTAGAATCATAGTCTAGTAAATGTCAATGTTATATATTCTCAATATTGTGTGTTTTAACCTTTTGTTTCCTACAGGTCTCCTTCCCAGCTGTTCCCATTGTAATCCCCTTTTCCCCCGCTTGGACTCTCTCAGCCTCTATGATTTATCTATCAGAGACTTGAGCTGTCTAGTGGTGGACATGTTGGGAACGTGCGTAGACCCCGAGGATCTGGTACCCCGACACCAAGTGGGGGATGTGGTTTTATGTTGGGAACAACGGGGAAGGAGACCTGTGGAAGTAAAAGTTAAGAACACAATAGCCAGATTATTCACATTGACTTTCATAAGCTTTGTTCATAATATCTATATACTGATAACATGAATGATCAAGAGCTTTCCTATATCATGACCTTATTAGCTCTGAGTACCTGGAAAATAAATAGGGATTATGCAAGCTTTCATATGAGAGCTTTGTAGAATACAGTCTTATGCTCTGAACCTTGAACTGACTCAAGTTATTTCTTTGAATAGAAACTACTTAATAACAGTGATCAATAAACACATTAGTTTTCAGGAATAAACTGCGTTAGACTCATGAATGATACTGCAAGGACACACTATAAAAGTAATCAATGAACACATTGGTTTTCAGGAATAAACTGTGATAAGCTCTTGAATGATACTGCAAGGACACACTCTGTCTAGACGTTCAAGATTCAATTGCTTAGGAATTATTATACACTTTAAATATCAAACTGTGCATCAAGATTTCAATGTCTAGAAATGATCGTGCTATCTGCCGATCTGAAACACAAGGGTTAAATGCCAAGAATGACTCACGCACTCTGCCATTGATTTAATCATCAGGATTTAAATGTCAAAATACGATTGTGCACTCTGCCGATCTGAATTGCAAGTTTTAATTGCCAAGAATGAATCACACACACTGATTCCGATTCAACCATCAAAGTTCAAATATCAAAACATGATCGCACACTGCCGATCTGAACTACAAGTGTTAAATGTCAAGAATGAATCACGCACACTGCTGCCGATTCAACCATCAAGGTTTAAATGCCAGGATATGATTGCGCACACTGCCAATCCGAACTACAAGAGTTAAATGCCAAGAATGAATCGTGCACTCTGTTGCCGATTCAACCATCAAGGTTTAAATGCCAAGATACGATTGCGCACACTGCCGATCCGAACTGTAACAGTTAAATGCCAAGAATGAATTGTGCAAGAAAACCATTGCATACGTGATTTAACCAAAAGGCCCAAAACTCGAGTATTTCTGAAAACGGAGTCGGGGGCCTAAACCGACCTCCGCCTTACTGCCCTGCTTGAAGATCACCAAGGAAATTAAGACAGGGCCTGGAAATCCCAGGTAGGCCTTCGGAACAGGAGCTCAGGAAAATGCTGCTGCTCCTCACCGGGACCTCTGAATAGTGAGCACGTGGAGCTGGGCTGGGTCCCTTAAATAGACCCAGGCCCCGCCTACGTGCCACACCCAGCCAGGCTGCAGAAAAGGATTCTAGAAAGGCTTAGAATAGGGACCAGACCCTAACCAGACCCTAACCACACCCTGTAATCCTGCAGTAAAGTCTTGAAAATGAGCAATGCATTGCAAACATCATTAATGATGTTTCAATATGAATCTCTGCAATGCAAAAGGTTAACATACTGCATTAACACATAATGCATGAATTATTACATTACATAAGGATTGGCTTTTAGCATTACGTTGCCTGTAGAGCGCGCACTGTCCTGATGTTGACAATACTCCCCCCTCCCGAACGCGCACTAGGATCCTGTTTGTCTGGGTTTAGGTGATGGAAACGCCGCACTAGTCGTGGAGCATGAATGTCAGATGCGGAGACCCATGAGTCGTCTTCTGGGCCATAACCTTTCCAAGATATTAGATACCAGAGATTACGACCTCAAAATTTTGAATCCAGAACTTGTTTTACTTCGTATTCCAATTCTCCCTGTACTAGAACTGGAGCTGGTTGCGAGCATGTTTTTTGGACTGCTCTTTTCAGAAGAGAAATATGAAATACTGGATGAATACGTAGTGATTTTGGTAACTGCAGCTTATAGGTTACTGGATTGATCTGCTGAAGGACTGTGTAAGGACCTATATATTTGGGATTAAACATATGTTTTTTCTTGAAATCAATATGGTGTGTGGAAAGCCACACTCTGTCTCCTGGCTTATATTGTGGTCCTTTACAATGTTTTTTGCCATAATATTTTTTATATGTTTGTTTTGCTTTATCTAGGTGTTGTTGGATTTGTTTCTGGGTTTGATGGAGTTGTCATATTGTTTCTGACACTGCTAGTTTAAGTGAGCTTTCTTGTGGAATTGTGATTGGCAATGTGGCAGGATGGTAGCCAAATAGACCAAAAAAGGGCGTTGCACCAGTGGAACTATAATACGAGTAATTGTAGGCCAGTTCGGCTAACCAAAGCATTGATTTCCCAGAATGAAGTGCTTTCTTAGCGTATACAACACAAACCATATACTCCAAAAGTGGAATGCAAACCACGAATGGACCCCAGGCCTAGAGTAGTGTGTAGAGGGTCACTGGGAGTGTAAGAAAACACTAAGGGTGTCCATGATACCCCACCCCAAGACCCTGAAAAGTAGGAGTAAAGTTACCTTCCTACTCCAGAAAGACAGTAAAGTTGAAATAGGGGATTCTGCAAAGACAACAACTGACTGCAAAGCACTGAAGACGGATTCCTGGACCTGAGGACCTATGAAGGAAGGGGACCAAGTCCAAGAGTCACGCAAGTGTCCGGGGGGGCAGGAGCCCACTAAACCCCGGATGAAGGTGCAAAAGTGCTGCCTCTGGGAGGAAGAAGCTGAAGATTCTGCAACAACGGAAGGTGCCAGGAACTTCTCCTTTGGCCAGAAGATGTCCCACGGTGTGCTGGAGTTGTTTCCACGCAGAAAGACCACAAACAAGCCTTGCTAGCTGCAAGAGTCATGGTTGAAGATTTTGGGTGCTGCCAGGGCCGAGGAAGGGCCAGGAGGTTGCCCCTTGGAGAAGGAGACAGAGGGGGCGCTGAGCAACACAGAGAGCCCATGCAGAAGCAGGCAACACCCGCAGAAGTACCTGAAGAGGCGTTCAGAAGATCTAAGCATGGCAGTTGTCTCAGCATAACAAAAGGGAGTCCCACAAAGTCGGAGTCCAACTCAGCGAGTTGGGCAATGCAGGACGGAGTGCCTGGGGACCTGGGCTATGCTGTGCATGAAGGAAGTCTTGCAAAAGTGCACAGAAGCCCTAGCAACTGCAGTTCATGCAGTACACAGGATTACTGTCTGGCGTGGGGAGGCAAGGACCTACCTCCACCAAATTTGGACAGAAGGGCCACTGGACTGTCGGGGATACTTGTATCCAGCTCCCGTGTTCCAGGGACCATGCTCGTCAAGATGAGAGGGGACACAGAGGACCGGTGATGCAGAAGTTTGGTGCCTGCGTTAGCAGGGGAAGATTCTGTCGACCCACAGGAGACTTCTTCTTGGCTTCCAGTGCAGAGTGAAGGCAGACAGCCTTCAGAGCATGCACCACCAGGAAACAGTCGAGAAAGCCGTCAGGATAAGGAGCTACAATGTTGCTGGTAGGCTTCTTGCTACTTTGTGGTGGTTTTGAAGGTGTCCTGGAGCAGTCAGCGGTCGAACCTCAGCAGAAGTCAGAGAGGGAAGTGCAGAGGAACTCTGGTGAGCTCTTGCATTCTTTATCTCGTGAGAAACCCACAGGAGAGACCCTAAATAGCCCTCAGAGGAGGATTGGCTACAGAGAAAGGTAAGCACCTATCAGGAGGGGTCTCTGACATCACCTGCTGGCACTGGCCACTCAGAGGTGTCCATTGTGCCCTCACACCTCTGCATTCAAGATGGCAGAGGTCTGGGACCCACTGGAGGAGCTCTGGGCACCTCCCCTTGGGGAGGTGCTGGTCAGGGGAGTAGTCACTCCCCTTTCCTTTGTCCAGTTTCATGCCAGAGCAGGGCTGGGGGGATCCCTGAACCGGTGTAGATTGGCTTATGCAAGGAGGGCACCATCTGTGCCCTTCAAAGCATTTCCAGAGGCCAGGAGAGGCTAAACCTCTCAGGCCCTTAACACCTATTTCCAAAGGGAGAGGGTCTAACACCCTCTTCCAGAGGAAATCCTTTGTTCGGCCTTCCTGGGACTGGGCTGCCCAGGCCCCAGGGGGGCAGAGACCTGTCTGAGGTTTGGCAGCAGCGGTAGCTGCAGAGAAAACCCCAGAGAGTTAGTTTGGCAGTAGCAGGCTCTATGCTGGAGCCCCGGGGATGCATGGAATTGTCCTCCCAATACCAGAATGGTATTGGGGTGTCAATTCCATGATCCTAGACATGTTACATGGCCATATTCGGAGTTACCATTGTGAAGCTACATATAGGTATTGACCTGTATGTAGTTCACGTGTGTAATGGTGTCCCCGCACTCACAAAGTCCAGGGAATTTGCCCTGAACGATGTGGGGGCACCTTGGCTAGTGCCAGTGTGCCCTCACACTAAGTAACTTTGCACCTAACCTTCACTAAGTGAGGGTTAGACATATAGGTGACTTATAAGTTACTTAAGTGCAGTGTAAAATGGCTGTAAAATAACGTGGACGTTATTTCACTTAGGTTGCAGTGGCAGTCCTGTGTAAGAATTGCCTGATCTCCCTATGGGTGGCAAAAGAAATGCTGCAGCCCATAGGGATCTCCTGGAACCCCAATACCCTGGGTACCTAGGTACCATATACTATGGAATTATGAGAGTGTTCCAGTGTGCCAATCAGAATTGGTAAAATTAGTCACTAGCCTGCAGTGACAATTTTAATAGCAGAGAGAGCATAAGCACTGAGGTTTTGGTTAGCAGAGCCTCAGTGATACAGTTAGGCACCACACAGGGAACACATACAGGGCAAACTTTATGAGCACTGGGGTCCTGGCTAGCAGGATCCCAGTGACACAGGCAAAAACAACATAAATACAGGTAAAGAATGGGGCTACCATGCCAGGCAAGATGGTACTTTCCTACAGGGTATGGTGGGCCCTAATGGTGAGTGTGTGGCTAACAGTTGTCCCTCCATATTTGCAGGTGACAATGGTTATCCCAACCTCTCATGGCTACGGACCCCTTTGAGGAATGCCAGGACAAGGGCAGAGGAACTTTACACTGAGGCACATGGGTGAACAAGAAGGGTTATAGAAAGGACATTTGGCCTCCTAAAGGCCAGGTTTTGGTGACTCCAGCTAACTGGTGGATCATTCTGTGCTACTCATCCAAGAAGGTCTGCCAGATCATCGTGGCATGCTGTATGTTGCACAACCTTACCTTGCGTCGCCAGGTGCCTTTTCTGCAGGAGGAGGAGGCTGGAGATGGCCGTGTGGCAGAAGCGGACCCTTAGACAGTGAAGATGAGGAGGCAGAGGATGAGGACAACAGAAGTGCAGTCCTTCGTCAATACTTCCAATGAGACACAGGTAAGCCAGTGTTATTTAGCATTTCATAGACAGTTTGATGTGTGACATTGTCACTGGCAGGCTGTCGATTCCTACTTCTATGCCCACTCACTGTACCCTTTGGCACCTCTTTTTGTAGATGTTTGTGCCCCACTATAGCTTCTGTTGTGTTCAGTGTAGCCAACTAGAGGTCTTTCCCATGTAAACATTACTGTACATTTGAATTGCAATATTTGAACCTTGTTAAACGAATGTAGGAAGTTGGCTTTGTATGCACTATTTCAAAGTAAGGAATAGTATGCACAGGGTCCAAGGGTTCCCCTTAGAGGTAAGATAGTGGCAAAAAGAGATAATACTAATGCTCTATTTTGTGGTAGTGTGGTCGAGCAGTAGGCTTATCAAAGGAGTAGTGTTAAGCATTTGTTGTACACACACAGGCAATAAATGAGGAACACACACTCAGAGACAATTCCAGGCCAATAGGTTTTTGTACAGAAAAATATATTTTCTTAGTTTATTTTAAGAACCACAGGTTCAAATTTTACATGTAATACTTCAAATGAAAGGTATTGCAGGTAGGTACTTTATGAACTTTGAATAATCACAATGGCATATATACTTTTCACATAAATCACATATAGCTATTTTAAAACTAGACACAGTGCAATTTTCACTGTTCCTAGGGGGAGTAAGAGTTTGTTAGTTCTTGCAGGTAAGTAAACCACTTACGGGGTTCAAGTTTGGGTCCAAAGTAGTCCACCGTTGGGGGTTCAGAGCAACCCCAAAGTTACCACACCAGCAGCTCTGGGCCGGTCAGGTGCAGAGGTCAAAGTGGTGCCCAAAACGCATAGGCTTCAATGGAGAAGGGGGTGCCCCGGTTCCGGTCTGCCAGCAGGTAAGTACCCGCGTCTTCGGAGGGCAGACCAGGGGGGTTTTGTAGGGCACCTGGGGACACACAAGTCCACACAGAAAGTACACCCTCAGCAGCACGGGGGCGGCCGGGTGCAGTGTGCAAACATGCGTCGGGTTTGTAATTGAAATCAATGGGAGACCAAGGGGTCTCTTCAGCGATGCAGGAAGGCAAGGGGGGGGCTCCTCGGGGTAGCCACCACCTGGGTAAGGGAGAGGGCCTCCTGGGGGTCACTCCTGCACTGGAGTTCCGATCTTTCAGGTCCTGGGGGCTGCGGTGCAGAGTCTTTACCAGGCGTCGGGATCTGGGAGTCAGGCAGTCGCGGTCAGGGGGAGCCTCGGGATTCCCTCTGCAGGCGTCGCTGTGGGATCTCAGGGGGGGCAACTCTGGCTACTCACGGTCTCACAGTCGCCGGGGAGTCCTACCTGAAGTGTTTTTTCTCCACAAGTCGAGCCGGGGGCGTCGGGTGCAGAGTAGCAAGTCTCACGCTTCCGGCGGGAAACACAGTTGTTTTAAAGTTGCTCCTTTGAAACAAAGTTGCAGTCTTGGATGAACAGAACCGCTGTCCTCGGGAGTTTCTTGGTCCTTCTAGAGCAGGGCAGTCCTCTGAGGATTCAGAGGTCGCTGGTCCCTGGGGAGAGCGTCGCTGGACCAGTGTCTTTAGAAGTGGGGAGACAGGCCGGTAGAGCTGGGGCCAAAGCAGTTGGTGTCTCTGTCTTCTCTGCAGGGTTTTTCAGCTTAGCAGTCCTCTTCTTCTTAGGTTGCAGGAATCTGAGTTCCTAGGTTCTGGGGAGCCCCTAAATACAGAATTTAGGGGTGTGTTTAGGTCTGGGAGGGCAGTAGCCAATGGCTACTAGCCCTGAGGGTGGCTACACCCTCTTTGTGCCTCCTCCCAATGGGAGGGGGTCACATTCCTATCCCTATTGGGGGAATCCTCCATCTGCAAGATGGAGGATTTCTAAAAGTCAGAGTCACCTCAGCTCAGGTTGCCTTAGGGGCTGTCCTGACTGGCCAGTGACTCCTCCTTGTTTTTCTCATTATCTCCTCCGGCCTTGCTGCCAAAAGTGGGGCCGTGGCCGGAGGGGGCGGGCAACTCCACTAGCTGGAATGCCCTGGGGCGCTGTAACAAAGGGGGTGAGCCTTTGAGGCTCACCGCCAGGTGTTACAGTTCCTGCAAGGGGGAGGTGATAAGCATCTCCACCCAGCGCAGGCTTTGTTACTAGCCGCAGAGTGACAAAGGCACTCTCCCCATGTGGCCAGCAACACGTCTCGAGTGTGGCAGGCTGCTAAAACCAGTCAGCCTACACGGGTAGTTGGTTAAGGTTTCAGGGGGCACCTCTAAGGTGCCCTCTGGGGTGTATGTTACAATAAAATGTACACTGGCATCAGTGTGCATTTATTGTGCTGAGAAGTTTGATCCCAAACTTCCCAGTTTTCAGTGTAGCCATTATGGTGCTGTGGAGTTCGTGTTTGACAGACTCCCAGACCATATACTCTTATGGCTACCCTGCACTTACAATGTCTAAGGTTTTGCTTAGACACTGTAGGAGCACAGTGCTCATGCACTGGTGCCCTCACCTATGGTATAGTGAACCCTGCCTTAGGGCTGTAAGGCCTGCTAGAGGGGTGACTTATCTATACTGCATAGGCAGTGTGAGGTTGGCATGGCACCCTGAGGGGAGTGCCATGTCGACTTACTCGTTTTGTCCTCACCAGCACACACAAGCTGGCAAGCAGTGTGTCTGTGCTGAGTGAGGGGTCCCCAGGGTGGCATAAGATATGCTGCAGCCCTTAGAGACCTTCCCTGGCATTAGGGCCCTTGGTACCAGGGGTACCAGCTACAAGGGACTTACCTGGATGCCAGGGTGTGCCAATTGTGAAAACAAAAGTACAGGTTAGGGAAAGAACACTGGTGCTGGGGCCTGGTTTGCAGGCCTCAGCACACTTTCAAATCAAAACGTAGCATCAGCAAAGGCAAAAAGTCAGGGGGTAACCATGCCAAGGAGGCATTTCCTTAAAACGAATACATTTTAAAATCATTTGACATACACCATACTTGTATTATATTAAAGTGTGCTTATTACAGTGCTCTGAAAAAGAGGGGGTAGTGCAATGGGCTAGGGTGATGATTGAGCAAAGTCCAAGTTAGAGTCCACTCTATTTGTATCACAGGTGCAGTGTCCAAAGAGGCATAGGAAGGGGAGCAATGGCAGTTCAAGATGGACAGGGTGACAGTTTGGGACACAAGGGTGACATTCAGGCGAGTCTTATTTCTTTGTGGGGGTCTTGGCAATAGTCACTGGCTTCTGCCTGGATCGCATGGAACATTTGCGGGGTGGTTCTCCTTCTGCAGGGGGAGGGATGCTGGTGGCTTGTTGTGCCTGTAGCGGGGCCTCCTGTCCACTAGCCCCAGCATAGGTGGAGGGCTGTTCAGTAGTGTGGCTAGTGTCAGGGGCCCGCTGTTGTGCCACTGCCTCCCTCATACTGTTGGCCATATCTGCCAGGACCCCTGCAATGGAGACCAGGGTGGTGTTAATGGCCTCCAAGATCTCCCTGATCCCCAGGTAATGTCCCTCCTGCAGCCTCATCTTCTCCTGCATCTTGTCTATGATCTGGCCCAGCTTATCCTGGGAATGCTGATATGTTCCCAGGATCGCAGTGAGTGCCTCCTGGAGGGTCGGTTCCCTGGGCCTGTCCTCCCCCTGTCGCACAGCAGTCCTTCCAGCTTCTCTGTTGTCCTGTGCCTCTGTCAGCTAAACCGTGTGCCCACTGTCACTGACCCAGGTCCCTGATTGTCCTGTGTTTGTGGGTGGCCTGGGGTCCTTGTAGTGGTGGACACACTGCTGATTGATGTGTCCTGGGGACAGAGGTATGGGCCCACTGGGTGGGTGCTGTGGTGGTGTTTCCTGATGGGGGAGGCTCTGTGGTGGTGTGAGAGTGTGCCTGGGTAACCAACTGTCCGGAGGTCCCTGATGGGTCAGGTTGGTCATCCAGATCCAGGGGAGCAGAGCTGCTGTCATCACTGTGGGCCTCTTCTGTGGGGGAACTGGATGTTGCTGGCACCACTTCTATGGTGACATTGGCTGGGTTACCTGTGGGGATGTAAATGCAGTGTTATTGTTTCTGCGTGTGACATCTTGTGCATGGGTGTGTTGCCCTCTATGGTTGTTATTGCCCTGGCAGCTTTGCCGTCTGTGAGTTGTTATTTGGTGGGCTAGCTGATTGTCTGTAGTGTGCATGCTTTAGTGATATGGTCCATGCAGGTTTGTGAGTGGTGTCCATTCATTGGTGGTGCATGTAGAGCTTGGCACTGGGATGAGTGGGTTGCGATGGTGGGGTGTGTGGGAGGTGGTGGAGTGATGGGAGTGAGGGTAAGGGTGAGGGTATGTGATGGCATGCAGGCAGGGGGGTGATAGTAGTAAAGAGTTGACTTACCAGAGTCCAGTCCTCCTACTCCTGCCAGGCCCTCAGGGTGCATCATTGCCAAAACTTGCTCCTCCCATGTTGTTAGTTCTGGGGGATGAGGTGGGGATCCACTGCCAGTCCTCTGTACAGCCAGTTGGTGTCTTCCTGCAATGGAACACACCTTCCCCCATAGGTTGTTCCACCTCTTCCTGATGTCATCCCTTGTTCTGGGGTGCTGTCCCATGGCGTTGCCCCGTCCACAATCCTCCGCCATAGTTCCATCTTCCTAGCAATGGATATCTGCTGCACCTGTGATCCGAATTGCTATGGCTCTACCCGGATGATTTTCTCCACCATGACCCTTAGCTCCTCCTCAGAGAACCTGGGGTGTTGTTGTGGTGCCATAAGTGTAGTGTGTGTGTTGTGGGTGAGGGTGATGTGTTGGGGTGTGTGATGTAGGCTGCGTGGGTGGTGTATAGGTGATGGTGGTGTGTGGCTGTGGTCTTGTCTGTGGTCGTGGTGTCAGTCTTGTGCCAATTGTTTGTAGTCGTAAGGGGTTGTGGGTAATATGGGAGGTTTGTAGTGGTGTGGGTGTGTGGGTATGGTGTGTCTATGGTATTCAAGTGTTTGTAGTTTCAATTGACTAATGTGGTGTTGTTTTGTTTGAGTGTGTGTATTTTGAGCGCTGCAGTATGTACCGCCAATGGCTTACCGCCACTGACTGTCCGCTGTGATGATTAGCGGGTCATAATGTGGGCATTGTTATGTTGGTGTAACGGTGTGGGTTTGGATACCGCCAGTTTATCACTGACCTTTGGGCTGGCGGACTTTTGTGTGTGGCTGTCTAGTGCCGGATTGGTATGTGTGTGTCATAATATGGTAAGCGGATATCTGCCGCCGCCGCGGTATGTTGTAGGCATGGCAGTAAGTGGGATTTACTGCCAATGTCATAATGAGGGCCTAAGTTAAGCCTGACTGTTCTGTACAAAGTTACCAGGGGATGACCACAGATTAATTTGGAGTTTGCTTGTGACTTCACTATGACAAGGATTGTGGTTGCTGCTTTAGTAGGGTTTCACCCACCACAACCAGTAACCAGATTTCTTACACAGAGGTTTCACTAGCCTGTAGGTCCATCAGTATTTGTTGTGTGGTGTTCACTCTGAAGCAGTGATGAAGATATTCACTGGCTACTTCTGAACCCCAGAGCCCGTAGTTGTAAGTTTGTATGGCATGCACAAATAAGATGATGTTGACTACCATTGTGATATTCCCTGAACTTCAGGCCCATCCAGGAGTTAAAACATAGTTAACTTGGTAGTATGCTTTTGGAAGTACAAAACCCACAGTAGTAGGTCTGCGTGATCCATCCATGTGTCAACTTATACCTACTCATGTAAAACCTGTATTTGAACAGAATACACACAGGTCTGTGAGTTCCCCCCAGATGCAAAGTTACAATTGCCATAGCAATGCTTTTGAGACATGAATTACATTTACAATGCGGTCTTTACCAAGTGGTACACATACATGGGTGTATTTACATCAGGCATTATGACATCACATATCAATACATCACATTATGATAATAAGGAAATCTACAATAAAAATTGTAAAATGATGCTTAATAAATATTATTATATAGGAAATTTTAGAAAAGATTAGTTAATTAATTGTTGCTAAGTTAGAGCATAACAAAATATGTTTAAAAAGTACTAACATAGTTTAAAACAGTTTAATAAACAGTCCATAAATATCAACAATTTTACAAAAAAATATTTTAAGTGTTGAAATACAGTTTATAAGACTATTTCCTAAGGCAATTTTAGATAGGTTGTGTAGGAAAGTGTTCCTTTTGGCATGGTTGCCCCCCCCCCACTTCCTGCCTGGTGTTGATGCTGACTTGACTGAGAGTGTGCTGGGATCCTGCTAACCGGGCCCCAGCGTCAGTGTTCTCTCCCTAAACTATACCATTGTTCCCACAATTAGCACACCCCTGGCACACAGCTAACTCCCTTATAAAAGGTAGCAGTGGTACCCAGGGCTCTGTGACTAGAGAGGGTCCCTATGGGCTGCAACATGTATTGTGCCACCATAAGGGACCCCTCACCGAGCACATGCACACTGCCATTGCAGATTGTGTGTGCTGGTGGGAAGAAAACAGTAAAGTTGACATGGCATCTCTCTCAGGGTGCCATGCCCACAAACCACTGCCTGTAGCATAGGTATATCACCCATCTAGCAGGCCATACAGCAGGGTGTACTATACCACAGGTCAGAGCTGCATGAGCAATATGCCTCTTCAGTGTCAAAGTCCATTCTTTGACATTGTAAGTGCAGTGTCGCCATATTAAGCAGATGGGTTTGGAGTTTGGCTTCACTGAAGGCTGGGAAGTTCAGTCTCACACTTCTCAGCACAATAAACCCACACTAATGCCAGTGTTAGATTTATTGTGCAATGCACCCAGAGAGCATCTCAGACATTCCCCTGTACTTTAACTAACGCTTTAGTGTAGGGCTGACTAGCCAGCCTGCCACTAAAGACAAGTTTCTGACCCCACGGGGTGAGAGCCTTTGTGCTCTCTGGAGTCAGAAACAAAGCCTGCTCTGGGTAGAGGTACTTCACACTTCTCCCCTGCAGGAACTGCAACACTTGGTGGTGAGTCGCAAAGTCTCAGGACTTCTGTTTCAGTGCCCCAGGGCACTCCAGCTAGTAGAGATGCCTGCCCCCGGACAAAGCCCCACTTTTGGCGGCAAGTCAGTCTGGAAAATTAGGAACAACAGGGTGAAGTGACCACCAAATCAGGGACCACCCCTAAGGTGTTGAGAGCTCAAGGGACCCCTCCCTGCAGAATTCTCCATCTTTGGTTGGAGGACAGGGGCCAATATGGTTAGAAATGTGCCCCCTCCCCAAAGGGAGTGGGCAATAGGGACAGTAGCAATTGGCTACTACCCTCTGACCCCTGTAACACCCCTAAATCCAGGATTTAAGGGCATCCCTGAACCAAGCTCAACAGATTCCTGGCAACCTCAAAATGAAAAGAAGAAAGAAGTAACAATAAGGACTGCTAAGCCAGCCCCAGCAGGGAAGACTCCAGACACCAACTGACTTGGCCTAGCCCTACCGGCCTGTATGCACCTTCACAGACTCCTGCACCAAAAAGGTGATGCATCCTGCAGGACCGGTGACCTCTACAAATCCTGCCCAGCAGAGGACCAAAAACTCCTGAAAACAGCGGCCCTGTCCAAGGAAACTCCAACAAGGATTCCAGAACTGCCCCAGATCCGCAAGTCCTGCCCACTCTGCAACCGAGGCCCCCAGCCCGTGTCCAGGTGGCCCACCAGTCCAGAGCAGATCCCCAGGTGACCCCTCCTGGCCAACACAAAGATGCTTGCAGCCTGAAACCTGAGGACCCCCCTTACCGTGACTAAATTCAACCAGGATTCCTGACATCTAAATGTACCCTTTCAACCGCAGCATTAGCTTTCGGGGAATCCAGCCAATGGTCCAGCAGCGTTCAAAAAACGGCCCTCCTCCTTGTTCAGCCTGTGGTTTTTCTGGAACCGACCCCCTGGATCCAGTCTGCAGCATCTTTTGTAATCCCCGGGTTCCCCCCCATTGCAAAGCATTGGGTGCCCTGTCTCGTGTTTGCATCATGCACCTGGGAGCCCATATGCCGCTGAGAGTGTGTGACTGGTGCCTACCTGTGGCCTCCCCCGGTGCTCACTTAAACCTCCCAAGTCTGCTCTCTGAAGAGATGGGCACTTACCTGAAAGCAGATCTTTTCCAAGCACCCCAAGCCCTCGTAGGACTCTATTATAAACTTGACGCCCACTGTGACCTCTGCACCCAGACGGCCCAGGTTGCTGGTGGTAAACTTTTCGGTCAACCTAAACTTTGACTTATGGGCATCCTAACCTCCAAAGACTGAAGTCATAAGTCGTGTACTTACCTGTTTTCTGTGCTAACACTCTCCCCCATGACTTTATTGACTCCTATGAAAAATTGCACCATCAATTTTTTAAATAGAACATTGCTACTTACTTGTAAACTGTTTTATCTGCTAAAACCAAACAAAGTACATTTGATACATACGCTTAATACCTACATACAACTGTACTCACCTGCAACAAAGTTCTTCTGGTTCTCGTAATAAAGTAAAAACATGTATTTTTGCTATAGAAAAACAATTGGCCTGGAGTTAGTCATTGAGTGTGTGCCTCATTTCTTGACTGTGTGTGTACAACAAATGCTTTGCACTACCCTCTGATAATCCCAACTGCTTGACCACAAAAGAGAGCATTGATATTATCTACTTTATCCTCTGTTAAGTCTCTGGGGACCCCTGAACTCTGTGTACACTATATCGACATTTGATATAGTATATACAGAGCCAGCTTTCTACAGGCTGTTTTTCAAAAAAATGTTAAATAAGTAAAAGTACTTTAAAAAACAATGTCTGTATTTGAATAGTAAACATTAGTTTGATAAAATATATTAAAACATTTCTGTACTCATTATTTTATAATAACGAATCTTGAAGTATTTGAGTATATCTTTTTATTTCAACAGGAATTACATTGGTTTCTATGGAAAAATTGTGTTTTATGTTTTTATCATAGTCATTTCTTCTTGCATAAACAATTTGCATATGTTTCTTCAGTTGGTGAGGCATTGCTGATAAGAGAGCAAGAGTGATGTGCCATGCACAGAGAAGAAACCTTTTTACATTTTAGTTAAATATAAAGTAAGTCTATCAGAGTAAGGAGGGTTTAGGTTAACACAGTGGTAAAAAGTATGGGACCCACTCACCAACTGCTCATTGTAGGATATAAAGATGTGTTACAGAAGTACGTCTCCTGTACAAAAAATTGCTAATTGCAACCTATGCCCGTAGAATTCCGCCTCTCTTATCTTTTCTGTATAGGCTGGAGGAGTAAATGTGGGATGAACAAGAGACAGTGGCTTTAAAAGGGTAATACTTACTCCTAAATGGTGGGGCTTGGGAGTGGCAAGAAGGAGATGGAAGGGATATCCACATATCAAAACACACCAACAAAAGAGTAAGACAATTGCTATTAACAAACGGTAAAGTAATTATAACCAGAAAGGGCACAAAGCATGAGTAAAAATACTCCGGCCAGGCCTTGGAGTAAGTGTACCCGCACACATGATCACTCATAGCTACTGCAAAATGCTCCCACTAAAAAATAATGAAGGCACCAAATAACAATAGAAATATATAGGAAATTAATAATATGAATGTAAACACTTGCAAAAATGAAAAAAACTGATGGCTCTGGGCTCCATCACCCATCTGCAGGAGAGATTCATAAAAACACTAAACAATCACATACATAACATAAGAAATGAACTCATACACCCACAAACATTGTTTTGCCTTCACTAAGACGTATTTGTTGTAGTTATGGCTTTGCCTTTCATTTTTAGCAATATTTATAAGAGGAGGTTAGAGAAGGTTTACGAGCAACCGATAAACATCGTTGGCAAGTTCAGAAAAGCAGTCAGTGGCAGATAGCATTTCTCAGCTGAAGTGATTCTTGATGTAGTTTCAGGCTGGGGTAGGTCTTTTATTTACAGTATTTACAGTATGCCCCCCGGCTATCCCCGCCTCTGTCAAAATACTGGCCTCACTGCATTATATAGCCATTGAATCTTTCCAGAGGGTCAACCAAGAAAATGCAGGCATCAGCAGAGGTGCACACATTTACTGCCTTGTCACACCCACTGGAGGAAAGGCAAAGGGTGTCAAGAGAATTTTATGCCTTTGCCCACTTCACTCGTGGGTAGAATGCCATTCATTGCACCCACATGCCACTTCAGGATTAGTAATACAGTGAAAACACTACAAAAGGACACCACCATTTTTAGAAAAGTAGTCAATAATTATCTATGTAAAACAGGACCAAAATGAGAAAAGTCCAATATACAATATTAAAGATATTAATTTTGCAAGAATTAACTTACAAATTCCTTGAAGTCGGTAGCTCCATCTGGGGCTGTCAAGGCATTTTGAACAAAAAATCCAACAGTTCAGGCTGACCACTGGGTCGCAGGCTAGCTATGGTGTCAGGAAGACCCGCAAACAGTACCTTGGAAATATAGGGCGTTGGGGACCTCATGATGAGATCCAGAGTGTGGCGTCGCTAGGCATTAATTAGTGTTGGTTCTGGAGGTCGGTGCAGCGATTGTCAGGCCCTTAAAGTCACATGCATTGCAGTTCGAACTCCAGGCTGATGACAAAGTCAGGAATGCTGGTGTAGATAGCGTTGATGGCATTGGGGCTGCGGTGCAAAGGGTGATGATGCGATGTGCGGTGCCCACAAGTCACAGAGCAGGCAGAGGCTCAGTGATGGCTCCTACGGCATGGCTGAGATCAGGGCTGTGGTGTGAAGCAGCGCGGTGCGACGTACGGTGTCTCCAGGTCGAGGTGCAGGCAGTTGCATTGTCGTAGCCGAAGCGCTGTCGTCAGTAAGCCCAAGGTGGCGGTACAACCTGGGGCGGGATCTGTGTGGCACCCACGGGTCGCAGTGCAGACAGGGGCATCTGTTGACAATGCTGGAGTCAATGGTGCTAGCATCGGTGGAGCAGGCCCGCGGTGCGGGACGGGACGATGCTTTGTGTACCTCACGAGAGGTGTCCTCAGGCCTCGGTGCAGGCAGCGGTGTCAGTGTCAGGAAGAGCAGCGGCGTTGGGGATACAAGGCTACGGTGTGAGCAAGACGACGCAGAGTGGAGGACCCACAGGTCAGGGTGCAAGCAGCAGGTCGGTGACGTTGAGACCCGGGTTGTGGTGCAAAGCGGGGCACAGCTCTGTGCAGTGGCTTCAGGTCACGGTGCAGACAGCGGCATCGTTGATGGCACAGTGGTGGTTTTTCTTCTGTTGAAGTCTTTGATTTCCCTGGGACTTCCAACTGGAGGCAAGCTCTACTTCAAGCCCTTGGAGACCCTTCACAAGCACGATACACAGCAAAGTGTAGTATTTGTCCTTTTTAAGGCAGAAGCAGCAACTGCAGGCCACCCGAGCAAAGCACACACTGCAAAGGAGCAATACTCCTCCTCAAGTTCTTCAGCTCTTTTCCTTTGCAGAGATTCCTCTTGGTCCAAAAGTGTTCTAGATGTCTGAGGTTTTGGGTCCGATACTCATACTGGTTTCTGGCTTTAAAGGAGGAAAACTTTAAAGGAAAGTCGCTGTTGTTCACAAGATCCTGCCTTGACCAAGCCTGGCCCCAGACACACACAAGGGGGTTGGAGATTGTATTGTGTGAGGACAGACACAGCCCTTAAAGGTGCAGGTGTCATCTCCGCCCTCCACACTCTAGCCCAGGAGACTCATGGGGATGTGTAGGACACATCTCAGCTTTCCTTGTGTCCCTAGAGGGAATACACAAACAGCCCAACTGTCTGACCCAGATGTGAATTTCAAAGGCAGGCAGAGGCACAGAATGGTTAAGCAAGAAAATGCCTACTTTCTAAAAGTGACATTTTCAAACAGGCAATCTAAAAATCAACTCTACAAAAAGATGTATTTTTAAATTGTGATTTCAGAAACCCTAAAATCCACATCTCGATTTGCTCCCAATGGGAAGCTGAACTTAAAAGATATTTAAAGGCAGTCCCCATGTTAACCTATCGGAGAGATAGGCCTTGCAATAGTTAAAAACGAATTATGGCAGTATTTCACTATCAGGACATGCAAAACACATCCTTTTCTCTTAAATACTATACCCTGCCCATGGGGCTACCTAGGGCCTACCTTAGGGGTGACTTACATGCAGTAAAAGGGAAGGTTTGGGTCTGGCAAGTGGGTACACCTGCAGGTCTGAGACATGGTTACAGGCTACTCATGTGGGTAGCACAATCAGTGCTGCGGACCCACTAGTAGCATTTGATTTACAGGCCCTGGCCACACATGGTGACCTTTACTAGGGTCTTACTAGTAAATCAAATATACCAACCAGGGTTAAGCTACAACCACCAATAAAATTTACACAGAGAGCACTTGCACTTTAGCACTGATCAGCAGTGATAAAGTGCACAGACAATAAACCAGCCAACACAAAGTCCAGTATATCATAAAAGGAGGTCAGAAGGCAAAAATACAGGGGAAGCATGCCAAAAGATGCCAGGTCTAACACGTGTCCCCTCCAGCTGAGAGTAGGGAGAACTACTCAACCTCCTGGGAGTTCTCCTCACTAAAGCGGAAGAACCTGGACAGACCATCAGCATTGGCATGTTCTGTGCCAGGACGGTGTTCCCCTGTAAAATCCATCCCCTGTAGGGAAATGGAACACCTCAAGTGTTTATGTTTTCACCCCTCATCTGCATTACCCATTTGAGGGGACTGTGGTCGGTCTGAACACGGAAGTGAGACCCAAACAAATATGGTCTAAGCTTCTTCAGTGCCCAGACCTCAGCTAAAGCTTCCCTTTCAATTGCACTCCACCTCTGTTCCCTGGGGAGTAGCCCCTACTAAGGTAGACTACAGGTTGGTCTAGGCCCTCTTCATTCAGCTGTGAGAGTACCGCCCCCACACCATGCTCTGAAGCATCTGTCTCTACCACAAATTCCTTGGAGAGGTCGGGTACCAAGATCATGGGTGCCGTGCACATGGCCTCCTTCTTGGTGTCACATACAGTTTGGCACACCTCAGTACAGATCAGCTCTCTAGGCTGCTTCCTGGAAGTCAGCTTTGTCAGGGGAGCAACAATGGAGCCATACCCCTTGACAAATCTCCTGTAATATCCTGTGAGGCCTAAGAAGGCTCTCACCTGTCGGGGTTTTGGGGATGCCCAAGCCCAAATGGCATCAATCTTGGGTTGTAGGGGCGCTACCCGGCTCCTTCCTACCTGGTGTCCCAAGTACACCACTGATCCCTGCCCTATCTGGCACTTACTGGCCTTGATAGTGAGGCCTGTGGCTTGCAGCGCCTTCAACACTTCCCAGAGGTGGAGCAGGTGGTCCTCCCAGCTGGCGCTGTAGATGACAATGTCTTCTAAGTAGGCGGCACAGAATGCCTCTTTACCAGCCTGAAATCTTTAACCCACTGTTAGAAAGTAGCAGGGGCATTCTTCAAGCCAAAGGGCATCACCCAGAACTGGCAATGTCCCTGAGGGGTTGTGAATGCTGACCTCTCTTTTGCCCCCTCAGTAAATGTGATCTGCCAGTGCCCGGATGTCAAATCAAAGGTATTGAGGAATTTGGCAGCTCCTAGCCTGTCTATGAGCTCATCAGCTCTGTGGATGGGGTGTTTGTCAGTCTTTGTGATGGAATTGAAACCTCGGTAGTCCACACATAACCAAAGTTCTGACTTGGTGCCCGGTAGGGCAGCCTTTGGTGTTAATACCACTGGGCTTGACCTGGGACTGTTAGAGGTTTCAATTACCCCTAAAGCTAGCATCTTGGCCACTTCCTCCTTGATGCTGGCCTTCACCATGTCTGACAACCTATACATTTTGTTCGTTACAAGGGGATTGTCTCCCGTGTCAATGTCATGGATGCACAGATGTGTGAGTCCAGAGGTGAGGTAAAACAGGGATGAAAACTGTCCCAGTAACTGGTAACAGTCACCTCGCTGGTCGAGGGTGACGGAGTCAGAGAGGTTGACACCCTCCACTGACCCATCACTTTCCTGTGCAGAGAGGAGGTCAAGGAGAGGTTCACTCTCCTTCACATCCTTATCTGTCACACAAAGCATGCTCACTTCAGACCTCTCAAAGTGAGACTTCAGTCTGTTCACATGGAGCACCCTTAGGGGGTTCCTAGTGTCTGGAGGTCCACTAAATAGGTGGCCTCCCCCTTGCGCTCCTTTACTTCATATGGACCAGTCCAGGTGTCCTCTGGGCTCTACTGGTTCCATGACCCATACTTTGTCGCCAGGTTGAAACTCCATCAGAGTGGCCTTCTGGTCATACCAGCATTTAATTACCTCTTGAATGGCCTCAAGGTTGCTTTTGGCCTTTTTTCCAGAAGCGGTGCATCTGTTTGCGGAGGGCCAACATGTAGCTGACCACATCCCAGGGTTCTTTTCTGGGAGCTTTCTCCTACCCCTCTTTGACCTTGCTTATAGGCTCCCAAACAGGGTAGCCATGGAGAAACTCAAATGGACTAAGCCCTACCCCTTTCTGGGGCATCTCTCCGTAAGCAAAGAGAAGGCATGGCAAGAGGATGTCCCACTCACACCTCAGGGCCTCTGGTAGGCCTGCAATCTTGCCCTTCAAGGTCTTGTTGAATCTTTCAACTAGACCGTTGGATTTTGCGTGATAGGGTGTGGTGAACTTGTAGGTTACACCACACGCATCCCACATGGACTTCATGTATGCAGGCAAGACGTTAGTGCCACCATCAGACACTTAGGGCCTGATTCTAACTTTGGAGGACGGTGTTAAACCGTCCCAAAAGTGGCGGATATACCACCTACCGTATTACGAGTCCATTATATCCTATGGAACTCGTAATACGGTAGGTGGTATATCCGCCACTTTTGGGACGGTTTAACACCGTCCTCCAAAGTTAGAATCAGGCCCTATGGCTCTTATCATACAATTGGCAAGAAATACCGCTTACAGCCACGGTGATGGCCACCAACATCCCACTGCGGTGGCGAATATCTGTTTGCCATATTATGCCACACACACACACCAATCTGACAGAATACTGCTACATACACAAATCCGCCAGCCGAAAGGTCAGTGTTAAACTGTTGGTACCAACACCCATACCTTTACCCCAACAAAACAACGCCCACTACATCATGGCCCACGAATCACCACGGCGGACATGTAATGGCGGTAAACTATTGGCGGTACACACCGCCGCGCTCAGAATGGACACCCAAATACTAAACCACACAACATTGGCCAATACCAAAAACACACACCTGACACTCATACACACACCACACACACCGACCCACACCACTATAAAACACACACCCACATTACCCACACACCTTTACAAATACAAATTATTGGCACCAGACTGACATCAAGACCACTGCGACAACTAAACACACACACCCATACATCCCTCACACACCCCACTTCGCACACCCAATCACAGTACCCAACACCCACACACACTTACACACATCACACAACACCCATGTCCCCACAAAGGCACCCCCGTTTCACAGATGAGGAGTTGCAGGTCATGGCGGAGGAAATAGTCAGGCTAGAGCCATAGCTGTTTGGTGCACAGGTACAGAAAATATCCATTGCCAGGAAGATGTAGCTATGGCGGAGAATCCTGGACAGGGTGAACGCAGTGGGACAGCATCCAAGAACAAGGGATGACATCAGGAAGAGGTGGAACGACCTATGGGGAAGTGAAGTACTGGGTTTTTCAGAACCCAGTGGTGCCAGGGAACACACCCTAAGACTTCGAGTCCTTCCTGTTTCAGACTACAGAAACACAGAGGCCCTCATTCTGACCTTGGCGGGCGGCGGAGGCCGCCCGCCAAAGTCCCGCCGTCAGGTTACCGTTCCGCGGTCGAAAGACCGCGGCGGTAATTCTGACTTTCCCGCTGGGCTGGCGGGCGGTCTCCTTCAGACCGCCAGCCAGCCCAGCGGGAAAGAGGCTTCCACGATGAAGCCGGCTCGGAATCGAGCCGGCGGAGTGGAAGCTGTGCGACGGGTGCAGTTGCACCCGTCGCGTATTTCACTGTCTGCGCAGCAGACAGTGAAATACATGTAGGGGCCCTCTTACGGGGGCCCCTGCAATGCCCATGCCAGTGGCATGGGCACTGCAGGGGCCCCCAGGGGCCCCGCGACCCCCCCTACCGCCATCCGGATCTCGGCGGTCCGACCGCCGGGATCTGGATGGCGGTAG
Source organism: Pleurodeles waltl (assembly GCF_031143425.1). Classification (NCBI taxonomy): domain Eukaryota; kingdom Metazoa; phylum Chordata; class Amphibia; order Caudata; family Salamandridae; genus Pleurodeles; species Pleurodeles waltl. The sequence goes on from NC_090444.1 coordinate 90,270,793, forward strand.
GGGGGGTCAGAATCCCCGCGGCGGTGCAGCAAGCTGCGCCGCCGCGGAGGATTCAATGGGGCCGCGGTACACTGGCGGGACCCCGCCAGTGGTGCCGGTCCGACCGCGGCTTTACCGCCGCGGTCGGAATCCCCATTGGAGCACCGCCGGCTTGTCGGCGGTGCTCCCGCGGTCCTCCGCCCTGGCGGTCAAAGACCGCCAGGGTCAGAATGAGGGCCAGAGTCTTCTTGGTGAAGTCAAAGATCTTGTTTATTGGCTGCAGCCAGTAACAGGTATCCTAGAAGTACAACACGGTGTATATTCTCAGGAGACTGCTCTCCTTGCAAAGCTAACCTTCTCTTTTATACAAAATATTACGCTTTAGGCAAACATCCCTTATTTTACAGTTGACCATTCACATATTTTCACTACAAAGAAATAACAGGGTTATGATGACAAGCCCATATTTCAGTTTGCCCAGCCCTCAATCAATTACCCAGCAAGGCTCAGTACTTTCATCAGATATCGACGGACCCCAAATATAAACAGGCACCTCCTCCTTGTAAAGCAAGTCATAAAGAAAGAAACAGGGACAGGTGCGTGTAAGATTAGGCATGGTTTGTGTGTGATGAAAGGTTTTATGATGTGTTGTGCCTTGATACTAATCTCATTCGGCCACTGGGAAAGAAACTGGCCGAACAGGTTTGGCTTCAGGCAGTGGAGTCAGCTTGCCCAGGTCACAGAGGAGTCAGCAAAGATGTACGTGTCCTTCAGACTCGTTTTCGGCAACAATAGAGGGGAAGCTAGGGATGTACAGTATGTCACAGGCATGAACCACAATACATGACTTACATCCCCGCAGGTGCCCAGCCAATGTCAGCGGGGAGGAGGTGTCACGACTATCCTGTCCCCCAACAGAAGATACCCCCAGTGATGACAGTAACTCTGGGCTCCAGGATCTGGATCAACAACCTGGCCCATCAGAGACCACTGGACAGTCGGTCACCCCAGCCCACTCCCAGTCCACCACAGAGCCTCCCCCATCAGTATCCAACACCACAGCACCCACCCAGCGTCCCAACACCTCTGTCCCAAGGACACATCAATCAGCAGTGTGCCCACCTGTACAGGGACCCCAGTCCACACCTCATCCCCAAGACAATCAGGGACCTGGGGTCAGTGGCAGTGGGCACACCGTTCAGGGGACAGAGGCACAGGGCAAAAGGGACACTGGGAGGACCGCTGTGCACTAGAGGGAGGACAGGCCCAGGGAACCGACTCTCCAGGAGGCACTCACCACGATCCTGGGGGCCTACCAACAATTCCAGGACACAATGGGTCAGATCCTTGACAACATGCAGGAGAACAAGCGGCTGCAGGAGGAACACCATCAGGAGATCAGGGAGGACTTGCAAGCCCTCCACACCACCATGATCTCCATAGCAGGGGTGCTGGCAGACATGGCCAACATCATGAGGGAATCAACAGCACAGCAGCAGGCTCCTACCACTAGCCAGTCTATTGACCAGCCCTCCACTTCCGCTGCAGCTGCTGGGCAGGTGGCCCTGCCACAGGACCCACAGGCCACCAGCATCCCTCCCCCTGCAGAAGGTGAACCACCCCATAAACTTTCCCTGTAACCCAGACAGAAGCCAGAGACACTGGCCAAGACTAAGACCACCGCCAGGAAATGATTGTCCCCCTTGTGTCCCACCCTGTCACCTTGTCCACTATGAACTGCCTTTGCTCCCCTTCCCATGGCCCCTTGGACACTGGAACTGTGCTACAAACAGACTGGAACAATACCCTGGACTTTCACATACCATCACCCCATTCCATTGCACTTTTCTCTCAATTATATACCTCTACAATAAACACCCTTGAACACAACTTGACTGATAGTATTCTATGGCCCTCATTCCGACCCTGGCGGTTTCAAACCGCCAGGGTGGAGGACCGCGGGAGCACCGCCGACAGGCCGGCGGTGCTCCAATGGGCATTCCGACTGCGGCGGTAAAGCCGCGGTCGGACCGGCAACACTGGCGGTCTCCCGCCAGTGTACCGCCGCCCATAGGAATCCTCCAAGGCGGCGCAGCTAGCTGCGCCGCCGAGGGGATTCCGACCCCCCCTACCGCCATCCAATTCCCTGCGGTTCTCCCGCCGGGAACCGGATGGCGGTAGGGGGGGTCGCGGGGCCCCTGGGGGCCCCTGCAGTGCCCATGCCACTGGCATGGGCACTGCAGGGGCCCCCGTAAGAGGGCCCCTAAATGTATTTCACTGTCTGCTTCGCAGACAGTGAAATACGCGACGGGTGCAACTGCACCCGTCACACAGCTTCCACTCCGCCGGCTCGATTCCGAGCCGGCTTCATCGTGGAAGCCTCTTTCCCGCTGGGCTGGCGGGCGGCCTGAAGGCGGCCGCCCGCCAGCCCAGCGGGAAAGTCAGAATCACCGCCGCGGTCTTTCGACCGCGGAACGGTATTCTGGCGGCCCCCGACAGGCCGGCGGCGACCGCCGCCGGCCAATGTCGGAATGAGGGCCTATGTGTTGAGAATCTGCATTTAAGGGAACAGTCACATCTAGTACAAATGATCTGAACACTGTGATAGCATATAATAATGACCTGTAACTGTCTGTAGTAATCACATCAGGACACTGTTGTCATATCACCAACATCTATAAATTGACAAGCCATAGGTGACAGTAAGTTGAGATGCAAAGGAAGTGAATGCCATCAGTCACACAAATTAAATCAATAGTCAGAGCAATGATCAGTTCCACTGTCTCACCTGTGTGTCATTGGACGTATAACTGATGTCCTGTTGTCCACACCCTCACCCTCTGCCTCTGCCTCCTCATCCTCACTTTCCTCAGGGTCCACTGCTGCCACAGGGGCATCTCCAGTCTCCTCCTCCTGCAGAAAAGGCACATGTCATCTGAGGGCCAGGTTGTGCAACATGCAGCATGCCACTACTATTTGGCAGACCTTCCCGGGTGAGTAGCACAGGGATTCACCTGTCAGGTGGAGGCACCTGAACCTGGCTATTAGACCTGGCCCTTTTTGCAGGGTTATCCCCAAACTTTTTGCCTCCTTCCTCCTATTTTTCCTGACCTGCTTTTGTTGGCTTTAGAACTCTGAGCACTTTACCACTGCTAACCAGTGCTAAAGTGCATATGTTCTCTGTGTAAATTGTACTGTTGATTGGTTTATCCAAGATTGACATATTTAATTTACTAGTAAGTCCCTAGTAAAGAGCACTAGAGGTGCCCAGGGCCTGTAAATCAAATGCTACTAGTGGGCCTGCAGCACTGGTTGTGCCACCCACATAAGTAGCCCTGTAATCATGTCTCAGTCCTGCCACTGCAGTGCCTGTGTGTAGTTTTAAACTGTAAATTCGACTTGGCAAGTGTACCCACTTGCCAGGCCCAACCCTTCCCTTTTCTTACATATAAGACACCCCTAAGGTAGGCCCTAGGTAGCCCCATGGGCAGGGTGCAGTGTATGGTTAAGGTAGGACATGTACTCTTGTGGTTTATATGTCGCGACAGTGAAATACTGCCAAATTTGTTTTTCACTGTTGCAAAGCGTATCTCTCTCATAGGTTAACCTGGGGGATACCCTTAAACATGATTAAAGTGTAGCTTCCCTTTGGGAGCAGATAGACATGTGTAGTTTGGGACCTCTGAACTCACAATTTTAAAATACTTCTTTTGGTAAAGTTGATTTTGAGATTGTGTGTTTGAAAATGACACTTTTAGAAAGTGGGCATTTTCTTGCTTGAACCATTTTTGTGACTCTGTCTGTTTGTGGATTCCCTGTCTGGGTGAGTTTGACAGCTGGGCTGTTGGCACCCCTCTCCAGACAGTGACACAAAGGGGGCTGGGGTGTAGCCTGCATATTCCAATTAACCATTTGTGCTAGGAGGGAGGGGAGGAGTGGTCACTTGCACCTGAAAGGGCTGTGCCTGCCCTCACACAATGCAGACTCCAACCCCCTGGTGTGTGTCTGAGGCCTAGCCTGGGCAACAAAGGATTTCACAAACAAGTGAGACTTTTGTTTGAAGTAAGCCCACTTCAAAGGCCAAAGTGGGTATGAGAAGAGGACCCAAGACCACAGACTTTAGAAACTTCTTGTGGCAGGACGTCTTCTGCAGCCTCAGATGGCTGCCCACTGGGGAAGAGGCTTGGGGCTGTCACTGAGGCTGTAGACGTGCCGGTGGCGGTGCAGGTGGCGGTTGTGGTGGCGGGGCAGCTAGCAGTGTTCGCTACTGTACAGGTTGGTGTGGTCATGGACAGAAGGTGTGACACTGGTCCCTCTGTTGGTGCCACCATGCCCCCTCCTGACCTGCTCTTCTGCTTTTGGCCCTTCCCCACCTTTGATGGTGCCGCAGTTGTCTTGCCACTATCCCCTTTTATTTTTGCTGAGGACTTGTTGGCTGGTTGTTTCGGCTTCTCCCTCTGGGATGTGGGCACCTTTTTTACCTTGGCAGGTGGCGGAATGTCCTTGCCCTCACTACGTGGCACACTGGCAGCCCTGATGGGTGGCGCACTCGATGACCCCGCAGTTGCTGGCACCACTGTGCCTGGGGATTTGGTGGCTGGGGTGCTGGGCTGGGACCTGGAAAGCCTGGCCCTAGGGGAAGGACGGGGTAGGTGAAGGGAAGAGCTCAAATTTAGCAAAGAAAAGTTTTTTAGACACACTGGGACGGGAAGATGGAAGAGGTTTGGGAGTGGAGGAAGAGGTAGTGGTTGTAGGAGGTGTACTTCTGCTGAATTTGGGTGAAGGTGCATGGGCCGGAGGCTGTTGTGAGGTGGATGGCTGTTGGGTGGGTGTGGGTGCCTGACTAGGTGTAGATGGCTCTTACCACTAGTGGGGTTCGGGTGCCACATAGCCTGCCTGTTGGACTTTTTGCCTTACGCAGGGTCATCCCCAGTTTTTTTGCCTCCTTCCTCCTGGTTTTTCTGACCTCTCACTGTTGGCTCTAGGACTCTGAGCACTTTATCACTGCTGACCAGTGCTAAAGTGCAGGTGCTCTCCCATCTAAAGTTGGTATGATTGGCTTATACCTAATTGGCATATTTAATTTACCTATAAGCCCCTTGTACAGTGGTATCTCTATATCCAGGGCCTGTAAATTAAATACTACTAGTGGGCCTGCAGCGCTGCTTGCGCCACCCACTGAAGAAGACTTTTAAACCTGTCTCAGGCCTGCTAGCACAGGGCCTGTGTGCGCTGTTTTCTGCCACAGGGACCTGGCATCTAAACTTACTTGCCAGGCCCAGAACTCCCCTTTTACTACATGTAAGTCACCCCTAAGGTACGCCGTAGCTAGCCCTATGGGCAGGGTGCCATGTATGTAGAAAGGCAGGACATGTGCCATATTGCATGGCCTGTCCGAGTAGTCCTTATGTGTAAGGGGTATTGTCTGATTTATGAGGGGTAGTGTAGGCGTGTTTGGTATGGTTGTGATGGTAATAATAAATGCTGCTTACTGGTGTGGGTGTATTTTTTATTACTATCACAGAAATGCCACTTCTAGAAAGTGCGCAGTTATCTGTGCTTATGACTCTGGTGTTTTGCAGCTTGACTCCAATCCACGTCTGGGCAGAGTGACAGCTGGGGCTTTGTGCATACTTTTCAGACAGCGTGTACACAGGGAGGGTGGAGGTGTCACAGAGGTGCATCTGCATACTGAATAGTCTTCCTGGGCTGAGAGAAGGGAAATGCGGGGAACACCTGCATTTGTAAAGATTGTGCCCTGGCCTCACACAATAGGGTCGTTAACCTCCCACTGATGTTTGGAGCCTGTGCTGAAAGGAGAGAGGGGGCACTTCCAGAACCAGTTGTAACTGGCTGGAACCTCCTCTCCATACCATTGTAAAACACTGTAAGAACTGACTATAAGTACAGGGAAATTTTCCCCACAATTTGGAGACTCTTGGAATCATCTTGGAACTGGACACCAAAGGTTGAAAGGACTCACCAGGAACCGCCATGGACTGCTGCTGTGCTGACCTGTGACCTGCCTGGTCACTGTGAAGGACTAGCCACTTGCTGCCTTTCCCTTGTGCTGGCCTGTAGTTGGGCCCTCCACCTGAGGACCTTGTCTTAAGATTCTGCTCCCCAGGGGCAGGGTGCTGTGGCCCCTGACCCCTGCATCCATTTCTTTATGAGGGGTGCTTCTCCGTGGTTTGCAGCACGCTTATGGAGCCTTGGGAGCTCGTAGGCTCCTGGCTGCATTGTGCCCCTTTAAATAAGATCACCGCAGCGGCCTGGGAAGCTGGAAGAACACTCGCGCACCGCAGCGGGTGCAGGCGAGTGTCTGCTCGGGCCCCAGGAGGAGGTCTGATCTTCTTGTGGCTTCACGGCAGGACCAGGGGAAGGTGCGGGGAGTGCCCCCTTCCCCCTGGCCTCTGCGTTAGGAGCAGGACACTCCTTTTCTGCTGTTAGGTAAAACTGGCATTATTGTGGGCCCCCCCTTGGTGGAAAGGCCAGTGGAGGCCATTAAACCAGAGGGGGTGTGTGGTGCCCCCCTCCTGCCCTAAGTTGTTTTTGCTGGCTTTGGCCCCCCTTGTGAGGGCTGGTTGAAGCCCTGGGGGGCCCCCATTAATCACGGTCCCCGGAGGAGCCTGTCTATAAAAGAGAGGAGGTGCATGTCGCCCTCCTCTGACCTCAGAGTATAAGGGAGGCCCCCGTTTTGCGCATAGGAGCGTCGGTGGCACCATTGTTCGCCTTCTAGGCACTGGAGGTGCCTTCATCCAACCAGGTACTGTTTAAAGGACCAATATAGTTGCAATCCAAAGTTCTTTCTTCAGACTTTTGTTTGATTCATATATTACCTACCTGCATTTGATGTTTTTACATATGTGTATGCAAATGTTCCTTTTATGGACATGCTTGCTAATATGTTTTTCTAACTTGCCATATGTTTTCTAATGTTCCTACTATGGGCATTTTATGATATTCTTATGACAAGTGCTGTAATGTAATCCTGACTACTGCTTATGTTGCAGAATACTGAGTAACCTGTGAGTTATGTGTGACTACTGCTAGGTTGCAGAGTAACTAATGTGTAACCTTCTGACAACTGCTAAGGTAGCAGGATAGTACTGATATGTGATGTTTGGTCTGATAATTAGTTGTGTACAATACAGTATATTTTCATATAATCTGGTGTTGTGTTTCCTTTGTGGTGGGGATATTGCGTCACATGTGTTGTGTGTGTTGTGCAAACGCTTTACACATTGCCTCCGGGTTAAGCCTGAGTGCTCGTGCCAAGCTACCAAGGGGGTGAGCAGGGGTTATCTTGGACATGTAACACCCTTGCCCTGACTAGAGTGGGTAAGTTCTGCCTGGCTGAGGTGCATACCCTAGCCAACCAGAAACCCCATTTCTAACACTGCCTCACAAGGGACCTTGCCTACCAAGTTTGCCCTGGCCTAGAGGAATACACTGCCCACCTCCCCCACCCAGACACCTCGTTATGCGCGCAGAGTCAGCTGAATGAGACTGTACTCACCCCCTTGTGGCTGCTGTGATGCCCTCAAGTGCCCACTCCGGATACGCCACCGCCAGGATCCGGGACATCACGGGGGTCATGGTGCAATGGGCACCCCTTCCACGTTGGGAGGCCATCCCCAGCTGGGCCTCCCCCGTCTTCTTGCTCCAGAGGCGCAGGTCCTCCCATCTTTTACAGCAGTGGGTGCTCCGTCTGTGGTAGACCCCCTGGGTCCGGACTTCCTGGCGATGGCACGCCAAATACCCTTCTTCTGGTGGGCGCTGACCTAGAGGAATAGTACAGGGGGAAAGGAAATTACTCAGCTGTCCGGACCGTCATAGTCATTGCCCACCAGTTCCCACCCATGCTCTGCCGCACATACACTCACCATCCGCACATGCAGGCCTCAGCCCCCCTCTTTTTCTTCCATCCACACCACTCAAAGCAGGCATTGCCTATGCAGCATGATCACAGTGTACTCACCTGTTTGTCTGGAGGACCGTAGAGTTGCATGTACTGGGGGAGGACCCCATCCACTAGTTTCTCCAACTCCTTCGAAGTGAAGGCAGGGGCCCTTTCCCCAAACCCTGTAGCCATCGTCGCTTCCAGACACAGGTCACAGCAGCACTTGCAGTGTAGGTCCTCTCCTGTTGAAGGTCAGGTATCAAGTGAGTGAACAGAGAGAAAATGGTGGTCACATCCACGGCGGTGCGTACCGTCACCGCCGGCATACATCGTCATTGGCTCCTGAAACCCTTAGGGCCCAATGTTAACCAATGTAGAATTGCGCCGCGGTCTTCGACCGCCCACCGCGACGGTGTAAAACGCCAGCGCAGTTACCTCATATCCCCTTTTCCCACCTTACAGGTCAGGCAGCCGCCATTTCAGGGGGCCACATGGCATGGAAATAAACTGCGTCACACCTATCTAGGCCGGGAATACAGACAGATACCGGCACATAACGGATTACTAATGTTTCTGCAAATAACACATTGTGATACCTCAGTGTTGGATGACTCTCTGCTCGCTGTTCTCCTCCATAAGGCACGTCTGCTGGGTCAGGTGATGAGATGGCGGCATCCTCCGGTGCACAGACCCCTGGTGGACCTGTCGACAATGGAAGAGAGACATATCATAATCACATACAGAGTTGATCGTGCAACAATCCAGGAACTGTGTGCCCAGTTGGAGCCCGACCTGATGTCAGCTATCCGAAATCCCACAGGGATACCCCCTCTAGTGCAGGTCCTGTCTGTACTCCATTTCCTGGCCAGTGGGTTTTTTCAAACAACAGTGGCTATGGCATCAGGGATGTCCCAGCCAATGTTCTCTAACGTGTTGTCCAGAGTGTTATCTGCCCTGCTGAAACACATGCGCAGCTACATCGTTTTCCCTCAGGTGGAGGATTTGCCCACAGTGAAAGGTGACTTCTATGCCCTGGCACATATCCCCAACATCATTGGTGCCATTGATGGTACACATGTGGCATTTGTCCCCCCCGCAGGAATGAACAGGTGTACAGAAACCGGAAGCTAACATTCGATGAATGTGCAGATTGTGTGTTTGGCAGACCAGTACATCTCCCATGTGAATGCCAAGTATCCTGGCTCTGTGCATGACACTTACATTTTGAGGAATAGCAGCATCCCTTATGTGGTGGGCCAACTCCTGAGGCACCGTGTGTGGCTAATAGGTGAGGCCAAGGTCCCAATACAGTTGACATAGGTGTCTGGGGTCATCCCTAAGAGTTAGTGTGTGTCTAACAGTTGTTCCTCAACATTTGCAAGTGACTTTGTTTACCCCAACCTGTCATGGCTACTGACCCCAGTGAGGAATCCCAGGACAAGGGCAGAGGAACGCTACAATGAGGCATATGGGCGAATTAGGAGGATAATCGAATGCACCTTCGGCCTCCTGAAGGCCAGATTCCGGTGCCTCCATCTGACAGGTGCCTCCCTGTACTTACTCACTGAAGAAGGTGTGCCAGATAATCGTGGCCTGCTGTATGCTGCACAACCTGGCTTTGCGACGCCAGGTGCCTTTTCTGCAGGAGGATGGGCCAGATGGTGATCTTGTGGCAGCTATGGAGCCTGTGGACAGTGAAGAAGAGGAGGCAGAAGAAGAGTATATCGACAACCGAAACAACATCATCATGCAATACTTCCAGTGAGACACAGGTAAGAAGATGTCACTGCTTCCCACATCTCATACTATTGTTGGAGCTATCATAAGTCTGTCATTTTCACTCAGTGTATGGACCCTGACTTGTCACTTTGACTTTCCATTTCACAGATCTGGGTCCCACTTTGTGCCCTCTGCTATGTTTACTCCTGGCCTACAGCTGTGTTACATTGGTATGTGAACCAGTAAATTGACATTGCTATGTTCCATTGATATTGCAATTACACATTTGTGAAAGCACAGACTGACGCAAGATTGTTTTGTGATTGAAGTGTGTTTATTCCTGTGCAAATAAGTGGAGGGGGTTGTAAAATGGGCTGGGGTGATGGTGGAGATATGTCCATGGCAGAGTCCAGTCTATTTGTTTCACAGGTGCATTGTCGAAAGGGGCATAGGAAGTGGAGCAATGGCAGTTTAAGGATGGACAGGGTGACATAGTGGGACAGAAGGGTGACATTCAGGAGAGTCTTATTTCCTGGCGGGGGTCTTGGCAATGTTCTCTGTCTTGTTCCTGGATCTCAGGGACCGTTTGCGGGGTGGTTCTCCATCTGCAGGGGGCGGGGTGCTGGTGTCCTGTTGTTCCTGTGGCGGTGCCTCCTGTCCACTAGTGCCTGCGGAGGTGGAGGGCTGTTTATCATCCAGGCTAGTGTCAGGGGCCCGTTGGTGTGCCACTGTGTCCCTCATGGTGTTGACAAGGTCTGCCAGCACCCCTGCAATGGTGACCAGGGTGGTGTTGATGGACTTCAAATCTTCCCTGATCCCCAGGTAGTGTTCCTGCTGCAGCCGCTGGGTCTCCTGAAACTTGGCCAGTACCGTGCCCATGGTCTCCTGGGAATGGTGGTATGCTCCCATGATGTTTGAGAGTGCCTCGTGGAGAGTGGGTTCCCAGGCCTGTCCTCCCCCTGTCACACAGCAGTCCTCCCAGCTTCCCTGTTATCCTGTGCCTCTGTCCCCTGAACCGTGTGCCCACTGCCACTGACCCCAGGTCCCTGATTGTCCTGTGTTAGTGGGGTTGCCTGGGTTCCCTGTAGTGGTGGACACACTGCTGATTGACGTGTCCTGGGAACAGAGGGATGGGCCCACAGGGTGGGTGCTGTGCTGGTGTTTCCTGAGGGAGGAGGCTCTGTGGTGGTTTGTGACTGTGTCAGGGGAACCGACTGTCTGAGGTCCCTGATGGGCCGGGCTGGTCATCCAGATCCAGGTGTGCAGAGCTGCTGTCATCACTGTGTCTCTCCTCTGTGGGGGGACTGGATGTTGCTGGCACCTCCTGTCCAGTGACGTTGGGTATGGGTCCTGTTGGGGTGTAAATGCATAGTTATTGTATCTATGTGTGCCATCTTGTGCAATGGGTGAGTGACCTTCTACTCCTGTGCTTGCTTTATTGGCTTGGTCCTTGTGTGATTGGTGATTTTGGGGCATGAGTAAGTCTCTGTATTGGACATGCTTTGGTGATGGGTGTCCATGCATTGGTGTTGCATGCAGGGCTTGGTTTTGGGATGTGTGGGTTGTGTTAGTGGGGTATCTGTGGGTTGTTGGGGTGATGGGTGTGAGGGTAAGGATGGGGGTATGTGATGGCATGCAGGTGAGGTGTGGGGATAAAGTTGTAAAGATATGTCTTACCAGAGTCCAGTCCTCCTGCTACACCTGCGAGGCCCTCAGGATGCATAATTGCCAACACGTGCTCCTCCCATGTTGTTAGTTGTGGGGGAGGAGGTGGGGATCCACCTCCAGTCCTCTGTACGGCAATCTGGTGTCTAGATACCACGGAACGTACCTTCCCTCGTAGGTCGTTCTACCTCTTCCTGATGTCATCCCGTGTTCTTGGATGCTGTCCCACTGCGTTGACCCTGTCGACGATTCTCTGCCATAGCTCCATCTTCCTAGCAATGGATGTCTGCTGCTGTGGCTCTACCCGGATGATTTCCTCCACCATGACCCTGAGGTCCTCCTCAGAAAACCTGGGGTGTCATTGAGGTGCCATGATGTGGTGTGGGTGATGTGTGAGGTGGTGTCGGTTGTGATGTCTGAGGGGATGTGCTGGTGTGGGTTGTTTGAGGTGCGTGGATGTTGTGTAAGTGATCGTGTTGTGTGTCTGTGGGTGCTGGTGTTGTTTTAGGTAGTGTCTCTCTCTGGCCTTCTTTCAAAAATGTTGTTGTAAGGGTTTGTGGGTGATGTGGGTGTGTGTTTTATATTGGATTGGGTGTGTGGGAGTGGTGTGTGTATGTGTATCAGGTGTGTGTATTTCGAATTGTCCAATGTGGTTGTGTTTTGTAAATGTGTGTGTATTTTGAGTGCGGCGTTGTGTACCGCCAATGGAATACCGCGGTTGAAAGACCACTGCGTTGATTCATGGGTCGTGATACTGTGGGCGTATTCCTGTTGGCATGACGGTGTCGGTTTTGGTATCGCCAGTTTATAACTGACCTTTGGTGTGGCGGACTTGTGTGGGTGTCTGTATTGTGGCGGATTCCAAGCTGTGGGTCGTAATACCTGTAGCAGAATTCCACGGCCGCTGTGGTAAGTTGGCGGTCTTCTGCGCGGCGGACAGCAGGATTTACCACCAGGGTTGTAATGAGGGCCCTTATATCACTTTTACAGTGATATCTCAACATCTACTTGCATTTTAATTGTTTTGATCTGCATCTTATACAGATAAATATTATATATTTTTCTAAACACTGTGTGGTGTAGGTTTGTAGTGCTATATGGTATTATTGTATGATTAATTGCACAAATACTTTACACAAGCCTGACTGCTCAGTGCCAAGCTGCCAGAGGGTGGGCACAGGATAATTTGGATTGTGTGTGACTTACCCTGACTAGAGTGAGGGTCCTTGCTTGGACAGGTTTAACCTGACTGCCAACCAAAGACCCCATTTCTAACACTGGCCTTCAGGAGGCCAAAGGTCCTTTCGATTATTTTTCTGGTTCGCCCATGTGCCTCATTATAACGGTTCCCAGCCCCTGTCCTGGCATTCCTCACAGGAGTCAGGAGGCCCAATAGGTTTGGATAGCCAGAGTCACCTGCAAGTACTAAGGGACAAACATTAACCTAACACAATGCTAAGGGGGATGACACCTATAGGCATACACTGACAGACAGTGGGTGGGAACTCTGGATCACCTATTCTTGGAAAGACCCAGTTGCCAGGAAATGGAGCACTGATAGCACTTGCACAAGAGGGGGCTTCCCAGTGAGATGACGGATAGTTGATATCAGGTCAGGCTCCAAAGGGGCACACAGCTCTGTGATTGTGGCCATGTCCGGTCTATAGGTGAGTATAATATGCCTGTCCTCCAGTGTAGCCAAGTCCACAAGGGGTCTGTACACCGTAGGGTGTCTCCTCCTCCGGGTATCTAAGGGACACAAGAGTGAGTAGGCTGTCACAATTTGAACAATGGAACCATCACCTCAGTGTACATACAGCATCAATGTGATGGAACAGTGGGAATGGCAATGTATTTGCAATTCTAGGCAATGACTCAGTATGGATAATCTGATTGTCCACCTCCATGAAATGGCGACCCCTGTCCTGTATCTTGGGACAGGTGGAAGTGAGGTAACTCCGCCGACGTTGGGAGTCGTGGCGGAAGGTGGTCTTGCACTGCTGTGCAATTTCTCATTGGCTAATATGGTGCTCTATGGAGTAGAGTGGCCAATGCGGATCAGCGCCGGCGGTGACAGTGTACACCGCTGTGGACGTGACCACCATTTTCTATTTAAATACTCACTTGTTTCCTGACTTTCCACAGGACAACACCTACACTGCATGTGCTGCTGTGACCTGTGTCTGGAACCTGCCATGGCCCGTGTGACTGGGAAAAGGGACCCAGCCCTCACTTTGGAGGAGTTGGAGTGACTGGTGGATAGGGTGGTACCCCAGTATGGACTGCTGTATGGGCCTCCAGACCAACAGGTGAGTAAACCTTGGGCACGATGCATGGGGGAAGGATGAATGGAGATGTGTGTGCAAGCATCGTGTCATCGGGGGTGGAATGTCTGGTGGTAGTGTACATGATGGGCACCGGGTGATGTGTGTGCCAATGGAGATGGAAACGGGATTGGTGGGCCACATGTGTGACTGGCCAGATTGTATGTGTAATGGTGTCTTCCTGCCTGTATCACCTCTGCAGGTCAGCGCCCATCAAAAGAAGGGATTGCGGCATGCCATCGCCAAGGACGTGCGGACCCTGGGGGTCTACAACAGGCGGTGCACCTACTGTCAGAAAAGGTGGGAGGACATGAGACGCTGGGCACAGAAGACTGTGGAGGTCCAGCTGCGGATTGCCGCCCAACGAGGAAAGGTTGACCTTCGGAACCTGACACCCCTGATGGCCTTCATACTTGTGATGGCCTACCCAGATCTGGATGGGCATCACAGCAGCCACAAAGGGGTGAGTACAGTGTGCGTTACAACATTAATTGGCAGGTGGCATGGGACCTGGGTGGTGGGTGTGAGTTAGTGGGTGCACCATAAAGCCAGGTCAGACATTGCAGAGTGATCCAGCTCAAGGGTAATGGGTGTATAGCAAATCCAGGTAACCTAACTAGGTTGCATTCCATGTCAGACAGGGCTTAGTGGGTCCCAGGTGGGGTGCAGTTGGCGGTGGTTGACCCTCATCTTGCTGTGTCATCTAGCCAATTGAATGCCAGTGCAATGCATAGTGCCGAAACCTGATCCTTGTGTGTGACGGTACTGTGTATGCCAACTGTGGTGTTGCTGTTATTGACCCAGTGCTCCCTCCCCCCTTTCTCCTTCTGTCATCCTGTTCATGTGTGCATTAGCATCATCTAGAGGAGCAGGGGCACCGGTGACAGAGGGAGCTGAATCCCACAGGACCCAGGAGGCAGAGTCCACCAATGCTGAGGGAACCAGTGGGACGGAGGGTGAGGGGAGCACCACGGCAGAGACAGCAGGTGAAAACACTGACTCAGATAACTCCTCCAATGGAGGCTCCCTGGTGGTGGCGGACACCTCTCTGACCACCCCAGCTGCAGGTACAGCCGCCACCGCTTGTACCAGCACTGCCCTCCCAGTAGCCCCTCAGCGAGCTGCCCATGCCCGCTCACCCAGGGGGTAGGCATCTCCTTCACCCCAGGCACCTCAGGTCCTGCCCCAGTGAGCCCTGCTGCCCTGAGTGAGGAGGCTATTGACCTTTAGAGATCCATCTCTGTAGAGCAGTCAACCATTGTGAATGCCATCCAGGGACTGGCCACTCAGATGCAGCAAAGCAGTGCACTCCTGGAGGGCATCCATGGTGGATTGGCTGCCCAACAGAGATCTATGCAGGCTCTGGCCTCCTGTCTGATGGCAGCCATGGTCCCTGTTCCTACCGTCCCCCTTTGAACTACCACTTCCCAGCCCCAGTCTTCTCAACCCCAACCCATCCCATGCACACATACAGACGAGCATGCATACAAGACATCACACAAGAGTGGCACAGTCAAACACAGGCACCACACTTCAGTCTACAAGCACTCACATGAACACCAGACAGTTGCACACACAACCACATCCACTGCCTCCACTGTCTCCCCTTCCTCCTCCACCTCCCTCACAGTCACGTCCACACTTACACCTGCATGCACTACTTCAACATGCACCACCAGAATCATCACACCAAGCAGCACACACCTCCCTAGCAGACACCTCCACAACATCCATCCATGCGTCCCCTGTGTCCTCTCCCACTCTGTCTGTCCTCCCCTCCTAAAGGACACAAACCCAGGTACTCAGACAACTAACAGCCATCCACCTCACATCAGCACACTGCCCATGCACCTGCACACAATTCCAGCAGACATACTCCTCCAACAACCACCATTCCCATCCCTCCTCCCTCACCCTGCCCCACCGTCCCAAAGAAGCTTTTCCGTACCCAACTTTACCTCTTCCCTTCCATACCCTCACACCGTCCTGCCAGTAAGACCAGGCTCCCAACGACCCAGCCCAGCACCTCAGCCAAATAGTCCACGAGGACAGTGGAGGCATCTTCTAGTCGGGGAGGCAAGACAGCGAAGGATCCCGTCCACCAGCCAGGAAGGGGAAGGATCCCACTCCACCAGCCAGGAAGGGCAAGGAGCCCACTCCACCAGCCAGGAAGGGGAAAAAGCCTTAACCTGCCGCAGGAAAGGGAAGAAGCCCTCGCCTCCAACAGAGGCTGCCCAGGAGGCCCCATCCCCTGCTGAGACACAGCAGCCCTTACCTCCTGCAGAGGCTGGCAGGGTACCGACATCACCCCCACCAGGGGGAACGGGGCCATCATCCCCTGCTGAGACACAACAGGCCTCACCTCCTACAGAGGCTGGCAGGGTACCAACACCACCACCACCAGTGGGCACGGGGCCCTCATCACCTGCTGAAACACAGCAGCCCTCGCCTCTAGCAGAGGATGCCCAGGAGGTACCTTCCCCAGCTGAGCCACAGCAGCCCTCACCTCCAGCAGAGGCTGGCAGGTTACCCACACCACCGCCACCAGTGGTCACGGAGCCCTCACCTCCAGCTGAGACAATGCAGCTCTTACCTCCAGCAGAGGGCATGTAGTCCACCCTTCAGGGACTGCTGTACAAGGAGCCCCCTCCAGAACCAGTGGGCAAGTACCCCACCTGAGAGACTGTGACCTTGCACTCCCCTGCTATGAGTAATGGGCATGGAGCCCCCTCCAGAACCAGTGGGCAAGTACTCCACCTGAGAGACTGTGACCTTGCACTCCCCAGCAATGAGTAATGGGCATGGAGTCCCCTCCAGAACCAGTGGGCAAGTTCCTGACTTCAGCTGAGGTGCCCCCCACCCTCCTGCCCCCTGAGGGGCCTGCCCACTTCCAAAATTATGCCCCTGCACAGTTCTGTGTGGATGTTGTCAGGAAACAAGTTGGGCCTTGGACTGTGCCCCGTGGCCATGTTGGCCCTTTCTTCTTTGGACTGGGCATAGGCCCTTTCTGGACAATTGTACATATCTCATTGTTATCCAATTGGTTCATTTGGTGGCTCTTCCCATTCAATACATTCTCAGTACTGCCTTACTGTAGTCCTTGCATTATTATGATGTGTGTCCTGTGTCATTGTTTTTCATCTGCATCTGGTTGTGTGTATGGTGTGTGTGTGCATGGTGTGTGTTGTGTGTGTTGTGTGTGTGTGTCACTCTCCTTTTCCTCCCTCCCTCCCTTGTGTGCTAGGTGGCTGTACTCACCATCGTCGTCTTCGACGGCGTTGGTGTTCCAGGTGGAGCATGGCGTAGAAGAGCATCAAGAAGACTTGCAGTTCCGATTTCATGGCAGCATTGTTCTTCTCTGTGTCTCTGATGGTGAGTCTTTCGTCTTTTGTGCAGTGTTTTTGCCAGGCTTTTGATGGCGTTGGTACCGCCTGGGAAATCGTGGTGGATTGCAGTGTCATGATATGATGGGCGGTACCTTGTCTTCCGCCTGTCTATTGGTGGCTACCACCGTGGTGCGTGGTGTTAACGCCCTGGTGGATGGCGTGGTACATTGGCTATTACCGCCACCTAACTTTCACCGGCAATGTTATAAAAAACACCTATCTCTCTAAGGAATCCCACACGGATAAAGATCCCCCTCAGGGTCCTGGTTACCACAGGTGCAATCACCATCCTCAGAGGGATTGCCTCTGGGTAGCGTGTGGCATGGTCTATTAAGACCAGGATGAACCTGTTTCCTAGGGCTGTCTAGGGGTCCAATGGGCAAATGACATTTGTGTCCACCCTTTCAAAGGGGGTGCCATCAACGGGAAGTAGGATTATGGGAACTTTCAGCTTTTTCCCTGACTTCCTACTGGCCTGGAAGGTTGGACAGGACCTGCAGACTGTATCTGAGGCTGACTTCACTCTGAGCTAATATAAATGGGTCACTATATAGGAGATAATTCTCCCACTAATTCAGGTGATCCCCAGAAACTTTACCTGCTGCATGAGCTGAGGCCTGTTGCCTCAAGCCCTCAAGAGTGGGACACTCTGTCTGCGCTTTGCTGAGTGTCAGGAATCCCTGAGGTACCTCCTGCTTTACCTGTCAGCATCCCCAGGGATTAGGGTTAAATCGTACCTCTGTTCTTGATTAAACCTTCAAGTTTCTAAGTAAAGATAAAGTGCTGTGTCACACAATTGGTTTTTATCAATGCTTGTTTTACCAATGCTTGTTTGCTAATGTGATCAGGTGTAGGCATGTGCTTCTAATTGGGTGTGGTGTAGACACGTGCTTCTAATTGGGTGTGGTGACTCATCCACATGTGGAAACTCAACTGCTTTCCTGGGGTTCTAAATAGCAGAGTGAAGCAAGCCGCCCTGCTTGGCTTTGTTTTGCTTCCTGATCTCAGCATCTGATTTGACAGACCAGCCACTGCTGTCATTCTCATATTCATCACTTTTGAGACAATTATTTTCTTTGTTCCTGTACCAGCAGACACCAGGTATTCCTCCAGCACTCCGGAAAAGACTGCAGCTAAGTGACTAGTATTCTCCAGGGAGTTTGTTCTTTGAGCTCCGCGCTTTCCTAGAACAGCTGTTGTATTTCAGACCTCCTATTTTGACAGAGTGCTTATCTTGAAAAGACAAATGCAGTTCCGAACATTCTACATTATTATTGTAGTTACATGCCTAAATGTGCTTCAGGAAATCTGCTTGAGCTCAAGTACTACAAAAAGTGACAGTGCAATTTTAAAAGAACATTTACGTGACTTTTATTTCTCTAATAGCATAACTCTTGGATTTAAATTGTGTCATTCATGCCTGTGTGTCAGGTTTGAGTAATTTGCTTTTGAAGGGTTTTTCACACACACAGTGATACCAAACCAAACTGTGCCACCCTAACTGTTTAAACCCAGAGTGGACATTTGTATTACTAGGATTGTTTTTGTTCCTTTTAGTTTAACCCTATGCATGCAGGAAAGTTATACGCGGTATAATTAATGCCCTTGTTTGTCTTTCTTGTGCATAATAAGTGCAACCACAGTTCTAATTGTAGTGTGCAAAAGTGAATCTCTGTGAAGCCAGCCCTAGTGCTGCAGTACTTATTGTTGTGGTACTCAGTTTGGAAGTTTGGTAATTGTAGGAAGTTGGCTCTGTATATACTATTTCAAAGTAAGAAATAGTGTGCACAGAGTCCAAGGGATCCCCTTAGAGGTAAGATAGTGGCAAAAAGAGATAATTCTAATGCTCTATCTTGTGGTAGTGTGGTCGAGCATTAGGCTTATCAGAGGGTAGTGTTAAGCATTTGTTGTACACACACAGGCAATAAATGAGGAACACACACTCAAAGACTTACTCCAGGCCAATAGGTTTTTATAGAAAAATATATTTTCTTAGTTTATTTTAAGAACCACAGGTTCAAGATTTACAAGTAATACTTCAAATGAAAGGTATTTCACTCAGGTATTCTAGGAACTTTGAATAATCACAATATCATGTACAGTTTTGGCAAAAATGGCAATAAGCTATTTTAAAAGTGGACACTGCAAAAATCAACAGTTCCTGGGGGAGGTAAATAAATGTTAAGTTCACAGGTAAGTAAAATACTTACAGGGTTCACAGTTGGGTCCAAGGTAGCCCACCGTTGGGGGTTCAAGGCAACACCAAAGTTACCACACCAGCAGCTCAGGGCTGGTCAGGTACAGAGGTCAAAGAGGTCAAAGAGGTGCCCAAAACACATGGGCTTCAATGGAGAACAGGGGTGCCCCGGTTCCAGTCTGCCAGCAGGTAAGTACCCATGTCCTTGGAGGGCAGACCAGGGGGGTTTTGTAGGGCACCGGGGGGACAAAAGCAGACACAGAAGGTACACCCTCAGCGGCACAGGGGCGGCCGGGTGCAGAGTGCAAACAGGCGTCGGGTTTTGTATTGAAAGCAATGGGGAGACCCGGGGGTCTCTTCAACTATGCAGGCAGAAACAGAGGGGGCTCCTCTGGGTAGCCACCACCTGGGCTAGGCAGAGGATCGCCTGGGGGTCGCTCCTGCACTGGAGTTCGGTTCCTTCCGGTCGTGGGGGCTGCGGGAGCAGTGTTGCTTCCAGGCGTCGGGTCCCTTGTTACAGGCAGTTGCGGTCAGGGGGAGCCTCTAGATTTCCTCTGCAGGCGTCGCTGTGGTAGCTCAGGGTGGTTGTTTCTGGTTACTCACGGGCTCGCAGTCGCCAGGGAGTCCTCCCTGAAGTGTTGGCTTTCCGCAGGTCGAGCCGGGGGCGTCGGGTGCAGAGTGGAAAGTCTCACACTTCCGGCGTGAAACGTGAAGTCCTTAAAGTTGTTTCTTTGTTGCAAGAAAGTTGCAGATGGTTGAACAGAGCCACTGTTCACGGGAGTTTCTTGGTCCTTGGGTGCAGGGAAGTCCTCTGAGGCTTCAAAGGTCTCTGGTCCCTGTTGGATGTGTCGCTGTTGCAGTTTTCTTCGAAGTTGGGAGACAGGCCGGTAGGGTTGGGGCCAAAGCAGTTGTCGTCTCTGTCTTCACTGCAGGGCTTCAGGTCAGCAGTCCTTCTTCTGGTTAAGATTGCAGGAATCTAGTTTCTTAGGTTCTGGGGGCCCCTAAATACTGACCTTGAGGGTGGCTACACCCTCTTTGTGCCTCCTCCCTGTGGGGAGGGGGGCACATCCCTAATCCTATTGGGGGAATCGTCCATGCACAAGATGGAGGATTTCTAAAAGTAAAAGAGTCACCTCAGCTCAGGACACCTTAGGGGCTGTCCTGACTGGGGGGTGACTCCTCCTTGTTTTTCTCATTATCTCCTCCAGCCTTGCCACCAAAAGTGGGGGCAGTGGCCGGAGGGACGGGCATCTCCTCTAGCTGGGATGCCCTGGGGCGCTGTAACAAAAGGGGTGAGCCTTTGAGGCTCACCGCCAGGTGTTACAGTTCCTGCAGGGGGAGGTGAGAAGCACCTCCACCCAGTACAGGCTTTGTTCCTGGCCACAGAGTGACAAAGGCACTCTCACCATGTACCCAGCAACATGTCTGGTGTGTGGCAGGCTGGCAAAAACTAGTTAGCCCACACTGGAAGTTGGGTATGTTTTCAGGGGGCATCTCTAAGATGCCCTCTGGGTGTATTTTACAATAAATTGTACACTGGCATCAGTGTGCATTTATTGTGCTGAGAAGTTTGATACCAAAATTCCCAGTTTTCAGTGTAGCCATTAGGGTGCTGTGGAGTTCGTGTTTGACAGACTCCCAGACCATATACTATTTATGGCTACCGTGCACTTTCAATGTCTAACGTTTTGCTTAGACACTGTAGGGGCATAGTGCTCATGCACATATGCACTCACCTGTGGTATAGTGCACCCTGCCTGGGGGCTGTAAGGCCTGCTAGAGGGGTGACTTACCTATGCCACAAGCAGTGGGGGAGTGCCATGTCGACTTAGTCATTTTCTCCCCACCAGCACACACAAGCTGTGAAGCAGTGTGCATGTACTGAGTGAGGGGTCCCCATCGTGGCATAAGACATGCTCAGCCCGTAGGGACCTTCCCTGGCATCAGGGCCCTTGGCACCAGGGGTAC
This sequence comes from Pleurodeles waltl, assembly GCF_031143425.1. Taxonomy (NCBI): domain Eukaryota; kingdom Metazoa; phylum Chordata; class Amphibia; order Caudata; family Salamandridae; genus Pleurodeles; species Pleurodeles waltl. The sequence goes on from NC_090444.1 coordinate 90,291,934, forward strand.
CAGTTACAAGGGACTTACCTGAGTGCCAGGGTTGTGCCAATTCTGGAAGCAAAGGTACAGTTTAGGGAAATAACACTGGTGCTGGGGCCTGGTTAGCCGGGTCCCAGCACACTTTCAAATCATAATTTAGCATCAGCAAAGGAAAAAAGTCAGGGGGTAACCATGCCAAGGAGGCATGTCCTTACAGTAATGCAGTGTTAGTAATTGTGCCAACTGTTATTATTATCCAATAAAAGTGCTGGAGCATCCCAGTGTTCTTCTACCGCTCCCGTGCCCATATCAGAAAGAGAGATTCAGTTTCAAGAAAGTTGAGTGCACTAACTCTACTATCACTCTGTCAACAACGACCTGCCCCCTGAAGATACAGGGTGCCTGGCTGGACCGGCAAGACATGGAAGTGTTTTTTCTCTTTCTCTTCCACTTCCCCTGTCTTTTTGGGACACCTGCCAGTGTTTCTGTGTCCACCAGGAAGTGCCAAGAGGTGTTCCTGGAGGTCTGGGGGCATACCATTGCCCCTGCACACATCCTGCTTTTCAGGTGAGTGGCCCGTCAGAGTTCCGCCCTAGTGGGCCCACCCTCAACGTTCCAGCCAGCAAGCCCAGGTAGGTCACCTAGGGCAAATATCCTCCCCTTTGTTGGCTCAGGGGCCTCTTTCTCCTGGACTCCATCAGCCTCCCCCATGGGAACCTCTGGGACCGGTTTTCCGCACATCATGCCCTTCTCCTTGACAGCTGTCTGGGCCATTCTTTCAGGCTTCAGACGCCCTTGACTCCCCTCCCGGGCAACCATGGACTGCGTGGTCATACAGACCCACTCAATCTATCCCATCATTTCCAAGTGAGACCCGAGCTCTACTTCCTTCCAGGTAGTGTGCTCTAAGCCGTTGCCTAACAGACAATCTACAGGCATGGCAGGACTCACACCTACTTTCAGAGTACCAGTGACCCCCTCCTACTCAAAGGGAACCAGAGCGACCGGTAGATGGCTCTCGCGATTTCCAACGACTATGACTTGGTAGAATGTGTTTGGTAGGACCTGCTCTGCTGACACCAGCTGACTCTTGACAGTAGTCATGTCGGCTCCTGTGTCACCCAGGGCATCCACCCGTTGCCCATTAATGGTGACCCACCGCCTTTACTTAGAAGTATTGGCAGGCATGTGGGCTTTTGGAACCATATCTGCATCCCCCAGGGACACTAGGGTTACCTCTGTCTGTTGCCCCCAGCTATCTGTGAATACCTCCTCCAAGAGCACTAAACTAGCCAACTCAGTTGTGCTGTGTGGGGCTGCACATTGGGGAATCTTGTGATCAAAGAACCCTTTCTTCTCAGGATCAGACTGAGACTGGTTACAACTATTCCCTTGGGAATTATTTTGGGGGCTTCCAGAGAACTCCTTAGTTTTAAGTTTTTCTCCCCACTCTTTCTTTTTGGGAACCCTAACCACCTTTGTGGGTGTCCCCCTCCCAGATACCTTTTTGGGCACTCTGGTGCTAACCCAGAGGGCTGCCTCCTCAGCAAGCTTCCTGGGCTCACTCATCTTACTGTAAACTAGTTGCTGGCACAACTCTACAAAACAAATACTGAGCATGTGCTCTCTCAGGATTAAATTGTACAACCCAACATAATCACTGACTTTGCTGCCCTGCACCCAGCCATTCAGTGCCTTACTGGAGTAATCAAGGAAGTCTACCCAGGATTGGCTGAGGAGCTTATTACTGTCCCTGAAACTTTGGCATTACTTCTCAGGGGGTAGTCCAAATTTGGCAAAATGTCTTTTGTGGGAGTGTACTTGGTTTGGTCCCCAACCTCTAATATCAGAAGTGTATCCCTCCCAAATGTAGGCATGTGTTTCCAAAGACCCACTCCCCAGTGATCCTCGGGAACCCCATGTGCCTTCAGTGCAACTTCATAACCAGAAAACCTAACTGGGCATCTAATCCGGGGAGTGGCCAAGATGGTGACCGAAGCAGACGCTCGATAGTGCGCTCCGCTCTCGGCCCTTCACTAATCCTGGTTATAACATCATGAGCACTCTCCTGATGCATCCGCAGACGTTTGGGGTGGCTCCTGAGGGATCGAGCAGGAGATTGAAGTGCACACACATTGCACACTGGCCGGGGCAGTGAATATGCGGCTGTGAGGCCTGGCAGAGCGACACGTCTCTTGGAGGAGGAGCGCAGCGGGTGGTGATTTGGGCCTTGGAGGAGGCGTGTCTCTACATTTAGATGTCAACGGCACCGTGATCGGCTGTGTGGCGGGTGAGACCCCGCGAGATACAGGCCCTCATTACAACCTTGGCGGGCGGAGGAGACCGCCCGCCAAAGTTGGACTGCCGAGCGGCCACCTATGCGGCTGCAAACCCGCCAGACGCATAACAACATCCCCGCCGGCCCAGCGGGGATGTCGGCTGTAACATTGCAGCCGGCTCTTAATGGAGCCGGCGGTGTTGCGGCCGTGCAACGGGTGCAGCTGCATCCATCGCGCTTTTCACTGCCTGCTGTGCAGACAGTGAAAAGCAGGGTAGGGCTGTGCCTGGGGGCCCCGTGACTCCCCTTCCCGCCAGCCTTTCCATGGAGGTCTCTACCGCCATGGACAGGCTGGCGGGAAAGGGAGTCATAATCCCCAGGGCAGCGCTGCAAGCAGCGCTACCCTGGCGAATTATAACCGCCGGGACAGTGATGGCAGGAAACAGCTGGTCCCAGCGGTGCGACTGCGGCACTACCACCGTGGTCATAATATGGCGATTTGAACCACCAGCCTGTTGCCGGTACAATCGGCAAAACAACCCTGGCGGTCTTTGACCGCCAGGATTGTAATGAGGGCCACAGAATGGTGTAGCTGTGTGATTCGCCCGCGTGGTGCCGCCCGCCGCACGGTAGCAGTGGGACAGGGACCTCCCATGACGCGGCGGCCCCAGATGCTGAAGTTACAATACACATAAATGAGGTGAGTGGATGAAGGAGTGTTGCAAGGCGCCTTTACTGGCATCGCATTATAGCGCAAGGACACACTAATTAACAAGTGGCAGTGCACTGTGCGTGTCAACCTACCGAACCTGGAACTGGTTACTGTTGACAAGGCGCTGGAGAGGACAGGCCAACACTGGGAAGCATCTCGGGGTGGTAATACTACGAGCTGTAAACCTCACAACGTAAAGCAGTTTTAACTGCGTAGCGTAGCAACCGGCCTGCGCAAATTGACTCTGGTCAGCCCATAGGGTATTTACCCTAAAGTTTAAAGCACTACCCAGATGCTAGTACTGGCGCTCACAACGCTGGACGGATCAGCACGCGTGTGAACAGGTGTGGGTGTATGGCTTGCAAAGTGGTGAAGGACAGCAGTGGTCCCATAAGTCAAGGCACAGCACAATTCAGCAACACGGCCACTCACCACCATGGTCAAGCCAAAACAGGCGCGACTATCAACGACTGTTCCGGAGGATATGCTATGCGCTAAACACTCAACTGCGGATCAAACAGCGTCTCTCTAACAACTGAGCGATACGCTGTGATCTCACTCATCTCAATTTGACAAACTTCTACAAGCTATCTTAGACACTAAGACAACACTGGAAGGTAAGATTGACTCACTGGCACTTGAAGTGAATCTTTTGAGAGCGGATCAACGTAAGCTAGCGGACAGAGTGCCAGCTAATGAAACCTCTACTGCACTGGTCCATCCAGATATTCCTGCAATGCAAAGTCAACTACAAAGCCTGGAAGCAGAAGTAACGACGCTCAAGATCAGGGCAGAAGATGCAAAGGGCAGGTCACAGAGGAACAACATTCGCTTTGTAGGATTTCCGGAGCAAACTGAACTGTCTAATGCAGAGAAATTTCTGGAGAGACGGCTAAAGGACACAGTGCTCACAGACTAAACATTGCCCTACATGTTGATCGAGCGTGCCCATCGGATTCCGGGCAGGCCGCTGCGTCCGGGGGCTCGGCCCACCCCCTGATAGCACAGTTCCTTAATTTTCGTGACCGAGACAAGGTCCTTCAGAGGTTCAAATCGCAAGACCCTTGGCAATTTGAGAATACCGCCATCACTGCATACCCTAACTATACCATGGAGGTACAACGGAAGCATGCTTCCTTCGTGAAGATTAAACAACTTCTACATGACTGCAGTATCAATTATTCACAGTTATTCCCGGCACGCCTCCGAATAGTGGACAGGGGGGAAGACATACATTTTTTCCTCAACAGAAGATGCATGGACCTGGGTGCATGCTAAAGGATGGGAAACATCCTGAACAACTAGGTCTAAACCACTACTTGCCTGAACCACTACTGCTAAACAACTAAAAAGTCTCTACAACTAAGTACTGAACAACTACTGTCTGAACAACTACTGTGTCTGAATAACAATTGCCTGAACAACTAATTTTAAGGTAAGGTTTTCCTTTTGGTTTTTATGGTTTATTAGTTGTTTAGAATATATATATATATTAGTTGTTCAGGCAATTGTTATTCAGACACAGTAGTTGTTCAGACAGTAGTTGTTCAGTACTTAGTTGTAGAGACTTTTTAGTTGCTTAGCAGTAGTGGTTTAGGCTATAGTTGTTTAGGACCTAGTTGTTCTGTCACATATTCCTAAAGGATTGGTATCCCCACTAAAAGACGAAACCAAAACTAATGAATGGATCAAACATCAACCTCCTCGCCCCCAAAAAAACTGATTCACAGCAAGACCGTCCAGGGAGCAAGCAGCTGCAAACCAAGTGAAGGCCCTGAGGGAAGCCAACCAGTTCTCCTTCAATCACTATGCCCCTCTCCAGGACGATGCATCCGCTGGCTCGGGCTCGTCGCTGGGCGGCTCCAGTGTGCCAGCATCCCCGTTGGTTCTTGGCCCGGAACTTACCCCATGTGTAGTGGACGATTTGTATTGATGAGTGTCATGAGTGACCTTATAGGCCTAGCTGGGCTAGCCAAACCTGGATCATCGTCTCACAGGCTCTCTGGCCAAGTCATTGCAAGTGCAGTAGGGAAGCTGTACGGGGGTCTGTTGCAGTGGACGCGATCTCCCATCAGTGTTGACTTGCCATTAGCTCACCTGTTGTTCCCAAGGAGGTCCACCACCGAGCCGCATGCGTGATGATCAATTATATAGACGGGATGGTGCTGGCGAATGGACCGGTAGATGGGGCCGCAGGATCACACTACTTCTGTTCCCTTTACATACGCCCCCCAATACACCCCACACCCTAAGGGTTCCCGTAGAGGCAAGTTTGGCACCACTGCCTTAAGTTGCACCTGTTGTGCATATATTCAATGTGCTAGGTGTTACCTGGCGAGTTCGCATTTAATTTGTTGTTCTGATAATTACACACGCCACATTGCATTGTCACAGCCACAGCGGGGAGGTAGGATGCATCATAAGCTATGTGTAATATTGCTCATATATTTAGTCATTATAATTACATTAAATGGGTATTGACGCTTATAACATATTAACATGGAATGTGAGGGGCATGGCTAATCCCACTAAACGCCATAGGGTTTATACCTACTTGAAGCGTTACAAAATACAAATAGCAATATTACAAGAGACCCACCTCACTGCACCGGACTTACATATTCTGGAGAATAAATGGTGTGGGCAACTACACGGTACAACCACATTCTCATACGCTAGAGGAGTACTGATATGGGTGGCACCAACAGTCCCATATGTCGTAGAGCACTGTAAGGTAAACACTGATGGTAGGTGTGTATTGTTGGAGGGCATATTAGATGGTAAACCACTTTATATACTGGGATTATATGCCCTCAACATAAAGCAAAGCAAATTATTGCTGTCGATTAAACCTACCCTATTTAATGATCCAATGTCCATCCATAATATGGGGCGGAGATTTAAACTGTGTACTAGACATTAATATGGACAGATCTCATCCGCCGTTAATGGGAGCTCCGAGTAGGCAAACCACAAAGATGCTCCAGCAGTGGATATCCGAAAGAGGGTTAGGGGATGTTTGCCGCCTTACTCACCCCCTGGATAGGGAATACTCCTTCTACTCCCCAGTACACAGACTACACACTCGCATTGACTTATTGCTTAGTTCAACAGAGTTGGTTAGCGCTTTTCGTAAGACAGCCTATTTACAAAAAATATTTCAGATCACTGTCCCCTAGTTGCTACCGTACAATGGGGGGGACTATGCACCCGCATACCCACATGGAGGCTGCAACCAGAGCTACTGCAGGATCTTCCTTTCCATGCTGAGATCGCAGGGCATATATCCTCATACTTTGATTTAAATGCAGGAACAGCATCAGATCAAGGAACAGAGTGGGACGCACATGAAGTTGTGGTAAGAGGCTGTTGTTTATCAGCATAGGGGAGACTGCGCCGCACACTATCAAAGGAACTGATGCAAGCAGAATCAGACTTGCGCGACACTGAGTGTGCGGTGGCACAGGGGACGGCAGTACCTGACGCCCTCCTTGGACCACGCAAACGCAGGACTGAAGCAGACATGCGCTTGCGGAACGTTGACTATTGTCACTACACAGCTACATTGCACTCTGAGGGTGACCGGTCAGGGAGATTGCTAGCATGGTTGGTTAGGGGTGAGACGCCACGCACACCTATTGGGGGTTATTCGACTCAGTAACGGGACAATAGTCAATTCACAGGAGGACATAAATGATGCGTTCAGACAGTACTATAGCACACTAAATGAGGCGACTCCTGATCCTTCTGATGCACAGATAGGGGATTTTTTTCAATTCACTCCCTCTCACACAATTATCTCCACTGCAACAGCGAGTATTGGAAAGACCCATTGATGCGGAGGAGATAAAGGCCCTCATTCTGACCTTGGCGGGTGGCGGAGGCCGCCCGCCAAAGTCCCGCCGTCAGGTTACCGTTCCGCGGTCGAAAGACCGCGGCGGTAATTCTGACTTTCCCGCTGGGCTGGCGGGCGGTCGCCTTCAGGCCGCCCGCCAGCCCAGCGGGAAAGAGGCTTCCACGATGAAGCCGGCTCGGAATCGAGCCGGCGGAGTGGAAGCTGTGCGACGGGTGCAGTTGCACCCGTCGCGTATTTCACTGTCTGCACAGCAGACAGTGAAATACATTTAGGGGCCCTCTTACGGGGGCCCCTGCAATGCCCATGCCAGTGGCATGGGCACTGCAGGGGCCCCCAGGGGCCCCGCGACCCCCCCTACCGCCATCCGGATCCCGGCAGTCGGACCACCGGGATCTGGATGGCGGTAGGGGGGGTCGGAATCCCCTCGGCGGCGCAGCAAGCTGCGCCGCCTTGGAGGATTCAATGGGGTGGCGGTACACTGGCGGGAGCCCGCCAGTGGTGCCGGTCCGACCGCGGCTTTACCGCCGCGGTCGGAATCCCCATTGGAGCACCGTCGGCCTGTCGGCGGTGCTCCCGCGGTCCTCCGCCCTGGCGGTCTTTGACCGCCAGGGTCAGAATGACCGCCAAAGTCTGCTCTGCAACAATTAGCACACAATAAGGCACCAGGCAGCGATGGCTTGCCTGTGGAGTACTATCAGACTTTCGCGCCACAGTTGATCAAGCCGTACCAAGACATGCTTCGAGAAGCCCAAGAAAGGAGGAGATTACCAGACTCCCAATGCGAAGCGTTAATAGTGGTCCTGCACAAGCCAGGCAGAGACCCAATAGATGTAAGATCCTACAGGCCCTTATCACTACTAAATCTAGACTGCAAGATATTAGGCAAGATACTGGCAAACCGGCTGCTGGTGCTAATTTCCCACTTCATACATGAAGACCAGTCGGGATTCATCCCTGGTCAGAGCATTTTTCTGAATATTCACAAGTTAATGCGGCTTATTTCAGCCACCCCGGAATCGGACTATGACAGAGCTGCAGTGTCCTTAGATATTCAGAAAACATTCAACACTATCGGTTGGTCCATGGGATTCGGCGTACATGAACTAGATTGATACCCTGTACTCCAATCCCATGGCCATGGTCAAAACGGGCAGGATCATTTCAGACAGTTTCCCCATAGACTGAGGCACTAGACAGGGATGCCCCTTGTTGCCAGTCCTGTTTGCTATAGCTATGGAACCACTTGCAGCCCAGCTCAGAATGCGCGTGCATTCTGATGGAATAGGACACCAGATATTATCTCTATATGCAGATGATGTGCTAATATACCTACGTAAAGGTACAGTTTCGCTTCCAGGCTTACTAAAGCTTCTAGAGTGCTTCGGAGACATATCTGGATTACGTGCGAACTGGTCAAAGTCCTGTGTCTTCCCGATGACAGTGATTCCATTGCTCCTACGAGTTAATTCCAGTGTGTGTGGAATGACCTGGTGCTACTCTCCATTGAAATACCTTGGTATTCATGTATACCATAAATGAATTGATCTGAGGGAAGGCAACCTATGACATGCAACCCGATCCATGAAAGGCTCATTAACATTTTGCAAGTCACTGCCATTATCACCAATGGGTAGGGTGGCCATAGCAAAGATGATAGTGCTACCCAGACCCCTCTACTACTTTATAGCTTTTCCAATCGTTATTCCTCGATCTTTTTTCAAACTCTTGAATGACCTATTGGCAGTTTTAATATGGAAAGGAGGTTGTAGCCGCGTGGCTCTTACTGCCACATTTATGCTGCCATCGCAGGGTGGAATGGGGGCACCAAATTACGAGCTCTACTATGTGGCAGCGCAACTCAAATGGCCGTTAATGTGGATGCAAAACCTTCCTAACATAGAACTTACGCCGATACACGAAGCACTGGGGCACACAAGTATATGAGGTTGGCTTCAAGACAACACAAATCTTCCACGTCACACAAATATCTTGTTAGAAGTGGCAAGATACTGTTGGCACCGCTATGTCCTTAAAGGGGGACCTACCCCTCCTTACACTCCCAGGATCCCATTATTGGCCATTCAGGGAATAGGGCAACTGAGCGCACATCATGATATAGAATCTTGGACCATGTTAGGCATACAAACAATAGGTAACATAAACAAGAATGGCAAACAGATGTCCTATTCTATTCTCCTATTCTGAGTTTACATTGACTTCTGATGTCGGACCAGGACGATTTTTAACCTATAATGCATTGCAACAACTCACACTCAGGATATGGAATAACGGTGATGGCGAACCCACACTCACCCTCTACTACACACACTGCTAGCGACCTTAGGACTAAAATATACTATTTCCCAATTATATAGGGCCTTATTGGGGAACACTGCAGATGTATATGTCAAGACACGTGCTAGAGGGGACCAGGTTCTTGGGGAACCGCTGACACAGCCGGAATGGACCATGGCGCTTAGGATGATCAAAATGGTATCACGCAATCCATGTTTCCACTTTACCCAATTTAATTACTTGCACCAACCTACTTATCCCCGCATAGGTTATCATGCATGTTCCCTCAGAATAAACACGAATGTCCTAGATGTGGGGAGAAAGAAGCAAATATTTATCATATGATATGGGAATGCCCACCGGTTCTTCGCTCCTGGCACACCGTCACCTCTGTGACGGCTGAACTGGTGGGATGCTCGCTGTCACCCACGCCAGAGTCTTGTCTTCTAGGAGTTCACAAGAGGCCATCTAAAGGAAAGCAATTTCAAAAGTGTATTGATTTAGCGTTTATATTATTCAAGCGCCTGCTGGCGATGAAGTGGAAGGCGCCAGCAGTACCAGATACACAGCGCTGGTTGTGTGACCTACTAAAGTGGGCCAGGGCAGAAGCACAGGGTCTCCATGCGCTGCAGGGCAAGGGAATACAAGTAAAAGGGGCTAACATATGGGACGCATACATAGTATCAATAGAAGCAAAAGACGACATGAACCCCCCATGAACTTGGGAGGATGGACATCAGGACACGCAACCCACACAGAATAGGCACAGTACCTGGGTTGCAGTGGAAGTGTGTATAACGCTGCAGTGACGATCGCCCCATATTGCGCTGCCATAAATCACAATATGTAGCAGCAGCATCATTTATCAATAGAAAAACGGCAGAGGAATAATTACGATCAACCAGAAACAAACTTTATGGCATTTAAAAACACAAATGCGCTACATGGACATACTTTTAATGGGATACCAATTCATTGATAACACCATAATATGAAGCCCAAGGAAGAATATATGACAGACATTAACAGAAATGGTTGGATCTACTAAAGAACCCATGGTTATGTGTATATATCCTATCTCCTCCCCTGTCCTCCTCTTACATGTACTAAGAAGTATGGCAAATGCCTTCAGTTATGTATAATGTTTTTACCAAATGTGCCTGCTGCCCGACTGCTGTGACGATGGTGTAATGGGCTGTGATATGTTATTCTCTTTTTTAACACTTTATGTTATACAATAAACAGATTTAAAAAAAAATGGGCATCAAAACGTTGGTTATACAAACCTTCTTTTCTCCAGAAGGTGCTGCAAGTATGCTGCCATAATCACTGCTGGATTCAGACTGCCTAGCCTTAAGCTCCAGCTCTTTCAGACTCAGTTCATGAGCCAAAATAAGGTGGTCATTCTGACCCTGGCGGTCTTTGACCGCCAGGGCGGAGGACCGCGGGAGCACCGCCGACAGGCCGGCGGTGCTCCAATGGGGATTCCGACCGCGGCGGTAAAGCCGCGGTCGGACCGGCACCACTGGCGGGGTCCCGCCAGTGTACCGCGGCCCCATTGAATCCTCCGCGGCGGCGCAGCTTGCTGCACCGCCGCGGGGATTCCGACCCCCCCTACCGCCATCCAGATCCCGGCGGTCGGACCGCCGAGATCCGGATGGCGGTAGGGGGGGTCGCGGGGCCCCTGGGGGCCCCTGCAGTGCCCATGCCACTGGCATGGGCATTGCAGGGGCCCCCGTAAGAGGGCCCCTACATGTATTTCACTGTCTGCTGCGCAGACAGTGAAATACGCGACCGGTGCAACTGCACCCGTCGCACAGCTTCCACTCCGCCGGCTCGATTCCGAGCCGGCTTCATCGTGGAAGCCTCTTTCCCGCTGGGCTGGCTGGCGGTCTGAAGGCGACCGCCCGCCAGCCCAGCGGGAAAGTCAGAATTACCGCGGAACGGTAACCTGACGGCGGGACTTTGGCGGGCGGCCTCCGCCGCCCGCCAAGGTCAGAATGAGGGCCTAAGTTTCTTCTCAGCTAAGGCTCTTTCAGCCTCAACCTGCCTTTCAGCTCTCCTCTCCTCTGCCTCTATTTTTAATCTTGCCAACTGCAGCTGGAATTCTCTCTCCTCCCCCACTTTTCACTGTGGTCAGGTTATGACTGGAGACACTGCTTCCAGGTCTTGCAGGAAGAACAAATCCAGGGGTGTTATACCCCCTGCTGTTAGCAGCTCCTTAGACAAGCCCTTCTCAGGCTCCCCCAACTCATCATTACCGTGGGTGCGGGACTCTGCCCAGGCCATTTTGAAACACCCCCTTCTTGGAAGCTCCACGGGCAGGTACCACCATATCTTTGCAAAAGCCCTTAAGCCGGGAAACTGTGTACTCCTCCAGCATAGCCAGGTCAAACTCCCCAGCTCCACTCATGGACCCAGCCATTGACATGATGTATAGGATTTAAAAGATGCAAGCTGGGAAAATTGCAGCAAAAAGAAAGCAAATCAAATTCACCTTTGACTGTGGGTGGGTAGTGTATACGTACCTATTGAATGGCACTGGACAAACAGAAGTCCTCTTCTCACCGATGAACACTAATGTTATAAATGGGGTCTCTAGTTGGCAGAGGTCTACACCTTTGACCAAGTAGGGACCACAATCCTAGTCAGCGTAAATCAAAACACAACCCAAATTATCCTGTGCTCAGCCTCTGGTAGCTTGACACAGAGCAGGTAGGCTTAACTTAAAAGGCAATGTGTAAAGTATTTGTGCAATAACACATACAGTAACTGTATGGCCTGACTTATAGTGGGTACCTGATAGTACTTACACCTTGTGCCAGGTCCAGTTATCCCTTATTAGTAGATTAGTAGTGTTCTAGCAGCTTAGGCTGATAGAGGTAAATATAGCAGAGCAGCTTAGGCTAAACTAGGAGACATGCAAAGCTACTACCATCCCACTTATATCATATAGCACTATATGATAAGAAACACAATACTCAGAGTTACTAAAAATAAAGGTAGTTTATTTTGGTGACAATATGCCAAAAGTATCTCAGAGGATAAATAAATATATTTTGCACTTGTATAGTGCACTACTCACCCATTCGGGTCTCAAGGCACTGTACACATACTGCTGTGGAACCCCTCCTGGCTTTTCCCTGTGAGGCACCCACTCCTGGACAACCCTCAGGGTAAAGCCAAGCATCCAAGTGCTGTGAGGGATGTTGTGGAGATTAAGCAAGCTATCACCCAGAGTTTCAGAGTGGGACCCATTAATTAGATTAGGGACTGAGGTGAGAATTATCTGGTCCAAGGGAATTGACCCAGAGACCCACTGAGGTGGGAATTGAACCCTGGTTCTGGGCCACATTTCTGCATCAGGGGCTGCTGCTCTCACCATTGTGCCACACTTCTCCCCTATATACTCCCTTAGGAGGTAAGTAAAAGACACAAAACATACACTCAAATCAAAATCAGTTAGGTAAAACACTTAGAAAAGTAGTGCAAACACTGTAGAACACAATAGAATGCAATAGGAGACAATAGGCCTAGGGGCAACACAAACCATATACTTCAAAAGTGGAATGCGAACCACGAATGGACCCCAGGCCTAGTGTAGTGTGTAGAGGGTCACTGGGAGTGTAAGAAAACACTAAGGGTGTCCAAGATACCCCACCCCAAGACCCTGAAAAGTAGGAGTAAAGTTACCCTACTACTCCAGAAAGACAGGAAAGTCAAGATAGGGAATTCTGCAAAGACAACAACTGACTGCAAAGCACTGAAGACGGATTCCCTGACCTGAGGACCTACAAAGGAAGGGGACCAAGTCCAAGAGTCACAAAGTGTCCGGGGGGGCAGGAGCCAAAATAGAAGGCTGGCCTGGCTTATAGTGGGTACCTTGTGGTACTTACACCCTGTGCCAGGTCCAGTTATCCCTTATTAGTAGAATAGAGGTGTTTCTAGCAGCTTAGGCTGATAGAAGGTAGCTATGGCAAAGCAGCTTAGGCTGAACTAGGAGACATGCAAAGCTCCTACTATACCACTTATATCATATAGCACAATATCATAAGAAAACACTATACTCAGAGTTACTAAAAATAAAGGTACTTTATTGTTATGACAATATGCCACAAGTATCTCAGTGAGAACCCTCAGTAAGAAGGTAAGTAATATACACAAGTTATATGTTCACAAACCCAAAACAGGTAAGTAAGAGTAAGAAAAGTAATGCAGTGTAGAATTACAATAGGATGCAAGAGGTGAACATAGGTCTAGGGGCAACACAAACCATATGCTCCAAAAGTGGAATGCGAATCACGAATGGACCCCAGACCTATGGGAGCTTGTGGAGGGTCGCTGGGACTGTAAGAAAACAGTCAGGGTGTCCAAGATACCCCACCCCAAGACCCTGAAAAGTAGGAGTAAAGTACCCCTACTATCCCAAAAGGACACAATAGTCGTGATAGGGGGATTCTGCAAGAACCACAAACACCAGCAAAGCACTGAAGACGGATTCCTGGACCTGAGGACCTGTAAGGCAAGGGGACCAAGTCCAAGAGTCGCGATAGTGTCCAGGGGGGGCAGGAGCCCAGGAAACCCCGAATGAAGGTGCAAGGAAGCTGCCTCCGGATGGAAGAAGCTTAGGATTCTGCAACAACAAAGAGGACTAGGAACTTCTCCTTTGGATGGAAGATGTCCCAGGTCGTGCTGATGGTTGCAGAAGTGTTCCCACACAGAAATACCACAAACAAACCTTGCTAGCTGCAAGGGTTGCAGTAGAGGTTTTTGGGTGCTGCTGGCGACCAGGAAGGACAAGAATGTCGCCCCTTGGAGGAGGAGACAGAGGGCTGAAGGATCACTGGACTGTGGGAGTCACTTGGATAGAGTTCCTGTGTTCCAGGGACCATGCTTGTCAGGATGAGAGGGGACCCACAGGACCGGTGATGCAGTCTTTTGGTGCCTGTGTTAGCAGGGGGAAGATTTCGTCGACCCACGGGAGATTTCTTCTTGGCTTTTAGAGCAGAGTGAAGGCAGATGCCCCCCAGAGCATGCACCACCAGGAAACAGTCGGGAAAGCCGGCAGGATGAGGCGCTACAATGTTGCTGGTAGTCGTCTTGCTACTTTGTTGCAGTTTTGCTGGCATCCAGGAGCAGTCAGCAGTCGATACTTGTCAGAAGTCGAAGAGGGAAGTGCAGAGTGACTCTGGTGAGCTCTTGCATTCGTTATCTCAAGAATTCCCCAGAGAAGAGACCCTAAATAGCCAGAAAAGGAGGTTTGGCTACCAAGAAAGGAGGATTGGCTACTAAGAGAGGTAAGAGCCTATCAGAGGGGGTCTCTGACGTCACCTGCTGGCACTGACCACTCAGAGCAGTCCAGTGTGCCCCCAACACCTCTGAATCCAAGATGGCGTAGGTCTGGGACACACTGGAGGAGCTCTGGGCACCTCCCCTGGGAGGTACTGGTCAGGGGAGTGGTCACTCCCCTTTCCTTTGTCCAGTTTTTTGCCAGAGCAGGGCTGGGGGATCCCTGAACCAGTGTAGACTGGCTTATGCAGAGATGGGCACCATCTGTGCCCATCAAAGCATTTCCAGAGGCTGGGGGAGGCTACTCCTCCCCAGCCCTTCACACCCATTTCCAAAAGGAGAGGGTGTAACACCCTCTCTCAGAGGAACTCCTTTGTTCTGCCTTCCTGGGCTGGGGCTGCCCAGACCCCAGGAGGGCAGAATCCTGTATAAGGGGTTGGCAGCAGCAGCAGCTGCAGTGGAAACCCCGCCAAGGCAGTTTGGCATGACCCGGGTTCTGTGGTAGAGACCCGGGGGATCATGGAATTGTCACCCCCAATACCAGAATGGTATTGGGGTGACAATTCCACGATCTTAGACATGTTACATGGCCATGTTCGGAGTTACCATTGTGACGCCATACATAGGTAGTGACCTATGTATAGTGCACATATGTACTGGTGTCCCCGCACTCCCAAAGTTCGGGGAATTTGCCCTGAACGATGTGGGGGCACCTTGGCTAGTGCCAGGGTGCCCACACACTAAGTAACTTGGCACCCAACCTTCATCAAGTGAGGGTTAGACATATAGGTGGCTTCTAAGTTACTTATGTGCAGTGAAAAATGGCTGTGAAATAACGTGGATGTTATTTCACTCAGGCTGCAGTGGCAGGCCTGTGTAAGAATTGTCTGAGGTCCCTATGGGTGGCAAAAGAAATGCTGCAGCCCATAGGGATCTCCTGGAACCCCAATACCCTGGGTACCTCAGTACCACATACAAGGGAATTATATGGGTGTACCAGTGTGCCAATGAGAATTGATAAATTTAGTCACTAGCCTGCAGTGACAAATTTAGAAAGCAGAGAGAGCATGAACACTGAGGTTCTGGTTAGCAGAGCCTCAGTGATACAGTTAGGCACCACACAGGGAACACATACAGGTCACATACTATGAGCACTGGGGTCCTGCCTAGCAGGATCCCAGTGACACAAGGGCTAAAACAACTACATACAGTGAAAAATGGGGGCAACATACCAGGCAAGATGGTACTTTCCTACAGCCCACTAAACCCCGGATGAAGGTGCAGAAGAGCTGCCTCCAGGTAGAAGAAGCGGAAGATTCTGCAACAACGGAAGTTGCCAGGAACTTCTCCTTTAGTCAGAAGATGTCCCACTGCGTGCTGGAGGATGCAGAGTTGTTTCCACACAGAAAGTCCGCAACCATGCCTTGCTAGCTGCAAGAGTTGCAGTTGAAGATTTTGGGTGCTGCCAGGGCCCAGGAAGGACCAGGAGGTTGCCCCTTGGAAGAGGAGACAGAGGGGGTGCTCAGCAACAGAGAGAGCCCATGCAGAAGCAGGCAGCACCCGCAGAAGTACCTGAACAGGCATTCAAGAAATCTAAGCACAGCGGTAGTCTCAGCACAACAAAAAAGGGTCCCAATAAAGTCGGAGGTCAACACAGCAAGTTGGGCAATGCAGGACGGAGTGCTGGGGACCTGGGCTGTGCTGTGCTCGAAGGAGGTCTTGTAAAAGTGCACAGAAGCCCTAGCAGCTGCAGTTCACGCAGCACGCAGTATTACTGTCTGGCGTGGGAGGCAAGGACTTACCTCCACCAAAATTGGACAGAAGGCCCACTGGACTGTCGGGGTCACTTGGATCCACCTCCTGTGTTCCAGGGACCATGCTCGTCAAGATGAGAGGGGACCCAGAGAACCAGTGATGCAGATGTTTGGTGCCAGCGTTGGCAGGGAGGGAAATCCGTCGACCCACAGGAGATTTCTTCTTGGCTTCCAGTGCAGGGTGAAGGCAGACAGCCCTCAGAGCATGCACCAACAGGAAACATTCGAGAAAGCCGTCAGGATAAGGCGCTACAATGTTTCTGTTAGTCTTCTTGCTACTTTTTTGCGGTTTTGCAGGCGTCCTGGAGCAGTCAGCAGTCGATCCTTGGCAGAAGTCGAAGAGAGAAGTGCAGAGGAACTCAGGTGAGCTCTTGCATTCCTTATCTGAAGAGGAACCCACAGGAGAGACCCTAAATAGCCCTCAGAGGAGGATTGGCTACCTAACCAGATAAGAGCCTATCAGGAGGGGTCTCTGACTTCACCTGCTGGCACTGGCCACTCAGAGGTCTCCATTGTGCCCTCACACCACTGTATTCAAGATGGCAGAGGTCTGGGACACACTGGAGGAGCTCTGGGCACCACCCCTGGGGTGGTGATGGACAGGGCAATGGTCACTCCCTTTCCTTTGTCCAGGTTCACACCGGATCAGGGGCTTGGGGATCCCTGAAACTGTGTAGACTGGTTTATGCAAGGAGGGCACCATCTGTGCCCTTCAAAGCATTCCCAGAGGCCAGGAGAGGCTACTCCTCTCAGGCCCTTAACACCTATTTCCAAAGGGAGAGGGTGTAACACCCTCTCTCAGAGGAAATCCTTTGTTCTGCCTTCCTGGGAATGGGCTGCCCACGCCCCAGGGGGGCAGAAACCTGTCTGAGGTTTGGCAGCAGCAGTAGCTGCAGAGAAAACCTCAGAGAGCTAGTTTGGCAGTACCCAGGGTCCATGCTGGAGCCCTGGGATGCATGGGGTTGGCACCCCAATACCAGATTTGACTTGGGGGGACAATTCCATGATCTTAGACATGTTACATGGCCATGTTCGGAGTTGCCATTGTGAAGCTACACATAGGTATCGACCTAAATGTAGTTCACGCGTGTATTGGTGTCCCCGCACTCACAAAGTCCGGGGAAATTGCCTGGAAACATGTTGGGCACCTTGGCTAGTTCCACGGTGCCCTCACACTAAGTAACTTTGCACCTAACCTTCACCAAGTGAGGGTTAGACATATAGGTGACTTAGAAGTTACTGAAGTGCAGTGTAAAATGGCTGTGAAATAACGTGGACGTTATTTCACTCAAGCTGCAGTGGCAGTCCTGTGTAAGAATTGTCTGAGCACCCTATGGGTGGCAAAAGAAATGCTGCAGCCCATAGGGATCTCCTGGCACCCCAATACCCTGGGTACCTAGGTACCATATACTAGGAAATTATAAGGGTGTTCCAGTGTGCCAATCAGAATTGGTGTAAATGATCACTAGCCTGCAGTGACAATTTAAAAAGCAGAGATAGCATAAACACTGAGGTTCTGGTTAGCAGAGCCTCAGTGATACAGTTAGGCACCACACAGGGAAAACATATAGGCCACACTTATGAGCACTGGGGTCCTGGCTAGCAGGATCCCAGTGACACAGGCAAAAACAAACTGACATATAAGTAAAAATGGGGGTAACATGCCAGGCAAGATGATACTTTCCTGCAGTAACACAGTGAAAGCACCATAAAAATACATCACATAGGTTTAGAAACATAGATAATATTTATCTGAATAAAATAAGCTACAAATCACAAAAATCCAATATGCCCAAGTTCAGATGTCACTTTTTAAAGGTTTAAGAGAGTCTTAAGAATCAGTGGTTGTATCAATGTAACACACAGTATCCAGGATGCGTAAAAAAAAACGACGCACTGGGCCACAGAGGAGATGCGTTGAAAAATAAGGTGCTGCATCTGGATTTCCGGCGCGGCACAGACAATGCATTACTTTTTTCCACACTGCAAGGTGATGTGTTGATTTCCAGGAGTGCCGCCTTGGTTCCTCACTGCGATGCAGGGATAGTTTGATGCCCAGGGCCGATGTGTTGAAAATCCTGGACACGCTGGAAGAAAGGAGAAGATAGGGCGTTGACCCGGTAGGCGCTGCTGTGATTTTTCAGCGCGAGTCAGGCACTGTGTCAGATTTCCGGTTGCGAGTCCGGCGCTGTGTTATTCTGGTTGGTGGCATGGCGATTTTCCAGCTGCAAGCAGGTGCTGCGTCGATTTCTGATGCACAAGGATTTCCTGAAGGGGTGAAGTCTTTGTTGGCACAGAGACTTCAGAAAAAGGAGGCAAGGTCAATCCAAGCCCTTGGAGAACACTTTAGGAGGAAGGCAGAGTCCTCAGGAGCACCAGGCATCACAGCAGCAAGCAGGAAAGCAATCCTTCAGCAAAACAGTCCAGATGAGTCCTTTGGGCAGCCAGGCAGTCTCTCTGACAGATTCCAGGTGTAGGTCCAGAAGTGTCTGACTTGGTGGGGTCAGAGACCCAGTTTATACACCCAAAAATGTCTTTGAAGTGGGGGAAACTTTAAAGAGTGGTTTTGAAGTGCACAAGTTCCTCTTTCACTCCAGTCCTGTCTGCCGGGATCCCTAAGGGGGGTTATCGGTCCTTTGTGTGAGGGCAAGCCACTGGCCTCTCCACCCTTCCTGCCTAGGGAGACCATTTAGTAATCAGATGAATGCAGATGTGACTGAGTGTCCATTGTTTATGGCTGTCTGGGTGGAATGCACAAGGGGAGCTGTCAACCAGCACAGACCAAACGTGGATTGGAGACATGGCTATAAGGCACGGATGGCAGTAAGTGCAGAGAAATGCCCACTTTCTAAAAGTGGCATTTCTAAAATAGTAATTGTTGGAAAGTGGGTTACTGGCAGGTAACTATGAACCTACCACTGGCACTAAGGCCACCAACCAAATACAGGTTCAGTAAAGGTCCCAGTAAATTAGCCCCTTGCTCAACACTTGGTAGCTATAACCGAGCAGGCAGGCCTAACTTAGGAGACAAGAGTGTAAAGCATTCAAAAACACCAATACAGTAAATAAGTGAGAGACAACACACAATAAAAATCCCACACCAATTTATAAAAATAGGTTATATTTTTATGAGTAAATAGACACCAAAACGACAAAAATTCAATGTAGGGAACCTATGGAACTCGTAATACGGTAGGTGGTATATCCGCCACTTTTGGGACGGTTTAACACCGTCCTCCAAAGTTAGAATCAGGCCCATAGTCTCAGCTTTTTCAGGGACCAGACCACAGCAAATGCCTCCCTCTCTCCACTTCTGACCACTCAGATGCTTCGAGATCATTTCCCAGTAAACACTGTACTGGCAGGGCAGGTGACACAGCTACTTTCTTAGGGCCTGTCACACCTCCCCACTCTAAATCCACCTTAGCCATTGGATGGAGTTTGGTCCTGCTGTCTGCATAGGTCACCTGGTGAAACTCACCAGGTAGCATTTGCGCTTGAGACACCAGTGTATCTCTCACCATAGTCACACTGGCCCCTGTGTCTCTCAGAGCCTCAACCTTCGTCCCATTGATGTTAAGCCTCTGTCTGTACTTGTCCATGCTTGGAGGTAATGTGGCTAGGGTTGCAAGATCCACCCCACCAAAGGATACTAAAGTTGCTTCTGCCACTTCCCTACCCCTCTCTGGGGCACTCTCTACCCCACACTTATACTAGCAATCCCTGGGGACTGCCCAACAGTGGAGGGCTTCTTTGTGCAGACAGCATCTCCTCTCTTGTGCCCTGGCTGACCACAGTCATAGCACTTTCCCACCTTTGAGGGATCAAAGAACCTACCCTTCTTTCCCTGATACCCCCTCCCCTTGAAGTTGGATTGGCTCGGGCCCCCCCTCCTTTCTCAGGTTTTTGTGGGTCTGTGGAGGACTCCTTCTGTTTTTGAGCTTCTTTCCCTGGGATTTCCCCTGGGAAGTGACCTGTCCTCCTTTCTTCTGGTCGCCCCCCTGATGCTGATTGGAAACCCTGGTTCTGGCCCACTCATCAGCTGCCTTGACTAGTTCCTTAGGACTAGACAGCTTAGAGTCCACTAGATACTGGCGTAACCTCTCCTGCACACAATGAGTCAAAATGTGTTCCTTCAAAAACAAACTATACAATCCGTCATATGTGCTCACTTGATCACCAACAATCCAGCCCTCTAGTGCCCTCTCTGAGGTGTCCAGAAAATCCACCCAAGACTGTGTACTCACTTTCTGGGTGTCTCTGAACTTCACCCTGTACTGTTCTGGGGTCAAACCAAATTTCTCAGCTAAGCATCTCCTCATGTGGGTGTAGGATTTAGCCTCCTCTCCCTGCAGGGTCAAGAGCCTATCCCTCCCAGCTACTGGAATCAGTTCCCACAATAGTGAACCCCACTGCTTGGGGTGGGCCCCCCACATCTCAAGGGCCCTTTCAAATGCAGTTAGCCATTTGTCAATGTCGTCCCCCTCTATGTATCAGGGTACTATTCCCTTGGGAAGCTTGGAATCAAACCCCCCACCCCTGGGCACCTCAACATCTCCTTCATTGTCGCTGCCACCATTTCTCTTTGCTTTTTTCTCCTCCCACTGCTCCTTAACTAACTCTAGTTTCTTCTGCTCCAAAGCTATTAAAGCTAATTGGGCCTCAACCTGTCTCTCTGCAAGTGACAGTGGTGGTTGCTGAGTAGGGGCCCCTGCCCTCCTCCCACCATCTGAAGTGACAGACCTAGAATTGGAAGCAATGGAAGCTCTATCCTCCTCATCCTCCTCTGTGATGCGGTAGAAGGGGCCACCTCCCCCTCCCTTTCCCTCTCTGGGGCTGACCTGGCCCAGGCCTTCAGGGAACTAACCAATGCTGCCTTCCTAATCTTGGTAGTTGCAGGTAGCCCCCTCGCCTTACACAAAACTCTAAGCTCAGCCACATTGAGTTTAGTCAGTTTAGCCAGGTCCAGCTCCATGGTATCCCTCGTTTTGGGTCACAACAACTATCAGTCAGACTTAGAACAAATTTAGAAAAATCAAAACAATGGATTACAAATCAGCTTAGTCCAAATTTCAAAAATTCAAAAATCAAAAGTTTTGTTCTAAGGCAATTTAGCAGATTTTTACTGATCTCAACTTAAACACTGTATGGTGTAAATTGAACAAAAGTCCTCATCCACACCGCTGAACACCAAAATGTTGGAAAGTGGGTTACTGGCAGCGGTAACTATGAACCTACCACTGGCACTAAGGCCACCAACCAAATACAGGTTCAGTAAAGGTCCCAGTAAATTAGCCCCTTGCTCAACACTTGGTAGCTATAACCGAACAGGCAGGCCTAACTTAGCAGACAAGAGTGTAAAGCATTCAAAAACACCAATACAGTAAATAAGTGAGACACAACACACAATAAAAATCCCACACCAATTTATAAAACTAGGTTATATTTTTATGAGTAAATAGACACCAAAACGACAAAACTTCAATGTAGGGAACCAGAGATATGAATTTTAAAAGAATAAACACTTTCTAGCGCTTAGAAACACAAAGTGCCAACTTTACCAAAATTCTCCAAACTTCAGGAGGTGTTTCCTGAAGTCTTCCTTGCAGGTCCAAAAGGTCCAAAACACAAAGCCAAGAGTCTGGAATCTCCGGGTGGGTCCTTGGAACCAGTGATATGAATTTTTAAAAGAATAAACACTTTCTAGCGCTTAGAAACACAAAGCGCCAATTTTACTAAAATTCTCCAAACTTCTCCAATCTTCAGGAGGCATTTCCTGAAGTCCTCCTTGCAGGTACAGAGGGTCCAAAACACAAATCCAAGGGTCCGGAATCTCCTAGATGGTCCTTGGAAAGGTGGACCACAATTCCCGCACTGCACCTGGCCAAATCCTTAAAAGTCCACTGGATGCACTCCAGGCTGGGGACGTTTGCTGGGGATGATGCAGGTGAAGCTCTGTTAACCTGTAGCTGCAGGGAGTCCACTCCTGAGTCCTTCTTGAAGCAAGGCACTGTCCCCAGGGCTGTAGTACCAGATTGTGCAGCAGGCGCAGTTCACTGCAGGCCAAGGGTGCAGATCCAGATTCCAGCAGGGCAGTCTTTCTTTCTCTTGTAGTTTCAGGCAGCAGATCTGAGAGGCTATGCAGCTCTCACATATTTATTCCCAGCTCCTGGGCAGCTGGAAGGGGGGCGCCCAACCAATAGAATGCAGCCTGACGCCCAGATGCATGACCACTTCCTGCAAAGTGTGGGATATACCAGCCCCAGAAAGTACCATTTTTCCAAAATCCATGATGTCTGAAACTAAGAGCTGACTAAACCATCCTCTAGTGTGGCTCATTTCCATAGCTCTCCTCTTTCTAACATCTGCAAATTCCTTCCTTAAGCCTAGTATCTAACTGGGGGGTCCAGAAGGTGGGGGGTTAGGTGATCTGGCATTCTCTCCTGTCTTGCTCTCCTTTGAGTTTGTATGTTTTATTACCCCTCCCCCTGCTCAGCCATTCCTGTATAGCCCCTGAGCTGCCCTTCACCAGATATGCTCTCCCCTGGACAGCCATTTATCACTTAATCAAGCAGCTCTGCTAATCCTGTTAGCACTGACCAATCAAAAGGGACAGTCAGAAGGCTGGATTTTGGCTTACAGAAAGAAAAGCCTTATAACTTATTTTCTGTACAAGTTGTGATAAATTCACCAATGTCCAATTGCTGGATTTATCAAAACAAATCTTTTAAGTCCTTGAACTACTTTTCTGCACTTTTCCTTACTATTTTTACCATGAAAATACCATATAGCAATGATAGCTTATGAAGGCAAGTATCTATAGTGGGGGGAAATAAAATGGTCAGTTTCCCTTACCTGGGTTTATAAAACTTCTTTTATAAGACCCTTGCTTATGGTTACATGCCCCCTGCCCCTCGGATACCTAGGGGAGATCCTGGGGGTACCTAATATGTGAAAATAAGGTAGATCATCACGTTTAAAGTGCCCAAAGCACCAAAGTCGAATTGGGACACCATTTCCATGTAAATGCAGTCTGCAGAGTCAGGCTGCATTTTAAAATGACATAAAACCTTCAGCAGTGCCCACATGCAAGTGCAAAAATTCTGCTGGGCCTCTAATCTCCATGCCCTATTATATAGGGGCTTATAGGCAGAGTGTACACCCGTGCCCATTATATACTAGGGACTTACAGGGTCTGTCAGGACAAACGAAAGGTTACACCAATACCCGGTGTACTCTACTACAAGTGTGTGTTTTAACATAGCACTGGCCTGGGTCTGGCTAACAGAGTCCAGGGCACAGTCAGAGTCAGTTATCATCAGCACCAGTCAGCAACCAAAAAAATGGGGATGAACAGGGCAAAAAGATTACTTTGCAACAGTAATATTAAATAGAACTTCACCAGTAAGCAGGATTTTCTGTTACCATTCTGGCAATACTGAACATGACAGGACTACTCCTTCCAGATCAGAATCTACCACTCAAAAGTATATGGGGGCAGTTTGGTTGCTAGTCTGTGAGAGGAGCAGTCCTCACAGTAGTGGAAAACGAACTGGTGAGGTTTTCACTACCAGGGCATGTAAAACACATAAGTACATGTCCTGCCTTTTACTTACATAGCACCCTGCCCTATGGGTTACCTAGGGCCTACATTAGGAGTGACTTATGTGTAGAAAAGGGAAGTTTAAGACTTGGCAAGTAGTTGTAAATGCCAAGTTGAAGTGGCAGTGAAACTGCACACACAGGCCTTGCAATAGCAGGCCTGAGACATGGTTAAGGGGCTACTTATATGGGTGGCAAAATCAGTGCTGCAGGCACATTAGTAGCATTTAATTTACAGGCCATGGGTACATGTACTGCACTTTACTAGGGACTTACAGGTAAATCAAATATACCAGATGGGTAGGAAACAATGTTACCATGTTTAGGGGAGAGAGCACATGCACTTCAGCACTGGTCAGCAGTGGAAAAGTGTGCAGAGTCCACAAACCAGAAAAAAAGGGTCAAAGAAATAAAGAGGGGGGCAGGCAAACATTTGGGGGATGTCCACCCTAAGGCTGTCAGGTCTAACACTAATTTGCTAAGCTATGGTGCAAATGTAGCCTTCAGGCACTTTTTTATTTTGTGTACAAAATAATATGCTGCATGCGCTGATTAATCTGCCTAACTAAACCTTCTACTGGGGTGAACATATGGAAGTGGAAAAATAATTTTACTGATGAATGACCTCAACTCCTCTAAAGTCGGAGGAGCAAGGGCAGAACTAAGAAGGGACTCGTGGAATCCCTTACAAATCCAAAGGCACTCCTTCAAAAGTGTAATACGGGTACAGTTCACAAAAGTTGCACCAATATCTTCTCGAGTGGTACTGCAGGCAAAACGATTGTGAGGCAATTTGCCTTTTTCTGGATCATATATATTGCTACTATTGAGTCCTTGTGCCCTGCAGTACTGATATTCAGTCCCTCAGTACAG
Source organism: Pleurodeles waltl (assembly GCF_031143425.1). NCBI lineage: Eukaryota > Metazoa > Chordata > Amphibia > Caudata > Salamandridae > Pleurodeles > Pleurodeles waltl. The sequence continues at coordinate 90,316,623 of NC_090444.1, forward strand.
TGTTCTGACCCTAAAATGGGATTAATACATCGGTTTGACCCAAGTGCTCTGCTTAACTTTTCTGTTATCCAATGTATAGGCATAGAAAATAGACCAGTGGCCTGTCTTATGTGAACATCACTCCACAACCAAAAATATAGATGGCTGCCAGGAGCACCACTGTGCCCTGGTTGGCCTTCAGAACTAATACGGTGCAATAACACATAGCAAGGGGAAGTGCCTTTGCCATATATGAAAACCACTTTTGATACATTAATGTCATCCCTAAAAGTGCAAATTGTAAGCACAAAAGGCAAGGTGGGTTATATATAGAAGATTGGACATTGTATTTAGACATTTACCCTCACATTGACAAAAGGCCTCAAAGTTATTTTCACTGTATAGGTTCAGCTACAGATTACATAAAACAGGCCTAGGTGTGAATAAAGCATGTATTTTCCATCTTCACTTAGAAACAATTCTAGAAAAGTAATTTAAAGTTATTGTGCACTTTATTTCCAAAGTCTGAATTGAAGGTGAAATTAGATTTCGGTAACATAAGGGAAAACAACTCTATAAAAATGTACTTAACACTGGATTAACACTAGTTCTGTCACTCATTTTACTTCAGGACTGGAATACACTATCTTGGCTTTGAATGTTAACAACCTTAGCTCAGAAGACAATGGCCAGCCTTCCAGGTTTGGAATGTCAATGACAGTAAAGAAATTAGGAGAAGCAGTAAAAACCCGTATTTTTGCCTTTTGAAACATAAATCTAAAGCAGCAGAAAATGTCATAAAATACTTGGGATTGAATTATTATAAAAGCAAGCAGAGAATAAACTGCCATTTTTAAAGAACAGAGAATTTTGCAAAAATTACTTTTTACCTATCGGCTTTTGGCCATTCCACAACACCAATAGGTAAATAAATGGCTGGGATTTTTTCTGAGAAATCTGGCAACCTAATCCATGGCAAGAGAAGGACGCCCCACCCCATGTCCCTCCTGTAGACCTTCAGTAGAATTTTATCTGCTGCTATGAGATAAGGGAGAAATACTGGAGTAACTAGATAATGTAACTATGCATCTTAGAAAACTTACTTTCTGCTTGGCACTTTCTGGTGACCTCGGAGCCAGCGGTCCCAAAGCAAGTGCCAGGAGTTCACGGGGACAAGTGTATAAACTGAAAATCTAGAGCACTAGTGGGCTTGCCACAACCAAACAATATATATCTATGTATCTCAATGCACAGACCTACACCTTCCAATCGGCCCTACTGCTCATAAACCTAGACTTTTCCACAAAACGATTGTATTGTCGTAGTGGTCTTCTCCCAGTGCTGGAAACCGAAAAGGTCTATTGTGGTAATTCAAACTGGCTGAGTCAGGGGTTATGGGTATTTTGGGCAGAACTAAGGGGGCATTGTATGTGGAAGGTTATAGGCTGCCTTATTATCTCAAGAATAAAGGTTAGAAATTATAGCTAATGAGCACGATTTGCCAAAAGTATGGCTCTTATGGTGCTGCGGATTGTTTAAGAGCATTGTTTTTAGCTGGGGCCATAGTCTTGCATGTTCTTATGTTCATGGTCCAAGAGTTTCTGGTCTTCCGGTCTGTCCCCACGGCCCTGTTTGTGTCCCTGTGTCCTCTGGTCCCACTGTTGGTGTCTCTATATGCGTTGTAGTGTCCCTGTCGGTGACCCAGTGTTGCTGTAGCCCATTTCCCTGTGCCACTTTCTGAATATCAGTGGCAGTCACAATTTCACTCTGTCGGTTTCCCTATCTCAGTTCCCAAATTGTAATGTTCGTGCATTACTGTCAGTGTCCCCATCTCTACATTTCATTTTGCCAGTTTCACTGCCATTGTGCATATTGCTTAAGTAGATCTTAGGCAGAGCATATTATTCATCCTTGTATAGTTGTAATACAGTGTCAGTGCTGCTCTAATAATTTTCCGATCTGCTGCCCTGCTGCCTGAGTGAGAAGGATGGAGCCTGTATTTTGAACCCAGGACCACCAGAGTGACTCCAAGGGCTAGTTGCCTGGCCTCCTGAAACGAGCCTCAGGGACAGAACAGACTCCAACAACATTGAATCCAGCACCTGGACTCTGTCATTTGTGAGTCCAGTGCCCCCCAGTGATGCCACTCCAGTCCTGGATCCTTGGAAGTGGGCCCAAAGGTTCTCTGCCATGACCACTGTATGAAGCATCTGTGACACAGGACCTCACATCGCAAGCCCCTCGTCAATAGCATCCTTAGGGACAGCGCAAGACTCTGCATCACAATCCCCACAACTTCACCGGAGCCAGTCGGTGAACTACGTATCTTTTTCATAAGATTTGCATTGCAAGCCCTCTGCAAACAGCAAACTTGACAATGGCGCATGACCTGGCATTGTCAAGGCTGCGCAACAGATCTTCAACGCAGGATGTCACAACGCTTAAGGTACTCTTGTCAAGCAGACCTAACCTGGTCTCTGTATTGAACTCGAGCTCCATCGCTGTCAGCCTGAACTTCTGACTGTCCCAACCAGACATGACCAGATAAGCACACTTGGGGCTTTGTGCTTTTAGGCTTTTCATTTAAATCTTTCACATTGCATATCTCCAGTTTTATGATTGGATTTCTGTCATTTTGGGTCCCAAATACCTTATTAAATTGACTCTATGGCCCTCATTACAACCCTGGCGGTCGGTGTTAAAGTGGCGGTAATGCCACCAACAGGCCATCGGTAAATAAAATGGGATCACAACCACTGCGGAAACCGCCAACACAGACAGCCACTTTAACACTCCGACTGCCACGGCGGTAGCAGCAAACTTCTCAGCAGTCACCGCCAACAGACAGGCGGAAGTCAATGTACTGCCCATCCCATCACAACCCGCCCATCCGCCAGCTTTTCCGGGGCGGTACCAACGCCATCAAAAGCACAGCGGAAACAGGACGCAGAAGAGAAACCACTCACCTCTCGACACTAAACGAAAAACCAGGACGCCATGGAGCCCGAGCTACAGGTCCTGCCCATGTTGGTCCACCTCCTCATCTACCAGGAATATGAATGGCGGCGGCGACGACCACGGTGAGTACTGCATCTAGTACACAGGGGAGGGGGAAGGAAAAGGAGAGTGACACACACACACAACACGCAACACCCCCACCCCCATCCTCACTCACAAAACCATACACACAAACACATGCAGCAACATTACATTTACACCCCGTAACCCCCTGGAAGAACGCAAGGACAAAAGGAATAGAGTCAAATCAGTGATATATTAGAAATAGGCAGATAAACGTAATGAATAGCAAAACAGTATTTACAAAAATATACAATATGTACAGAAGGCTGTACATTGTCCATTCAAAATGTCGGTGGGCCACTGGGCCAAAAATCATGGGCCAAGCCCACACTTGACTCCTGTCTCAATACCGAGAGAACACTGCAGGGGCATCAGGTCGAAAACACACAGGCACCGCAGGGGGATGGGAGGGGCACCTCAGCCGGAAGATGGTACCACGCCACTGCCCCTCAAGGGGGCTCCATGCCCACAGCGATGCCCTGGGGAGAGCAAGGCCACAGTCTCTCAAGTGGGTGGTTTGCCCACTGATTGGTCCTGGGGAGTGCAAAGCCACAGTCTCTCAAGTGGGTGGTTTGTCCACTGCTTGGTCCTGGGGAGTGCAAAGCCACAGTCTCTCTAGTGGATGGCTTCTCCACTGGTTCTGGAGGGGGCCTTATGCCCTGTGTGCTTCATCCTGGGAAGGATGAGGTGAGTGGATGCATATCTCCACTGGTTCTGGAAGGGGCCTTGTGCCCAGTGTGCTTCACCCTGCCAAGGAGGGGGTGAGTGGATACACATCTCCACTGGTTCTGGAGGGGCCCTTGTGCCCAGTGAACCAGCACTTGGGGTGTGGCAGTTCACATTCCCTCACCTGGGTGTCTGAGGCACGAGATTTGCAGGGACCAGGTTGCATGATAGTCCATGGAGGCAGGGCTAGACTCCATCCTGCGGCGGCTAAGGCTGCAAACTGGTGGTAGTGCCGGTGCTGGTGGGGGTCCTGCCAGTGGTGGTGGGAGGCTCCAGCCCGTCTCCTGCAGCCTCGGATGGCTGCCCACTGGCGCTGCTGCTGCTGGTAATGGTCCTACTGTCAGCGGTGCAGGTGGCGGTGCTTGCGGCGGGGCTTCTGGCGGTGCTGCCCGCGGTGCAGGTGCCGGTGCTGCCAGTGGTGGAGGGAGGATCCAGCCCTTCTCCTGCAGCATCGGACGGCTGCCCACTGGGGATGCTGCTGCTGACAGTAGTGGTGCTAGCAGAGGTCAGGTGGTGGTGCAGGTGGCGGTGCTTGCGGCGTGGCTGCTGGCGGTGCTGGGCGCGGTGCAGGTTGTGCTGGTGGGCACCAGGCCTTCACTTGCAGCTTCCGACGGCTGAAGTGCCTTGCCTGGCGTTTTCTGCCCCTTCCTCACCTTGGCAGATGCTGTTGTGACCTTGGCTCTGGCAGCTAGAGTTTTGGAGGAGGCCTTGCTGGGTGGTTGGTGCTCCTTGCCGTTGCTGCATGCTGTCCCCTTCTTCACCTTGGAAGGTGGCGGAATGGTTTTGTCCTTTACAGGGGTTGATGGCACGCTGGCTGGGCTGACGGTTGCCCCCTTTGATCCTCTGTGAGTTGCAGGTACCACAGCGGACGCCGACTTGATGGCTGAGGTGCTGGCCTGGGATCTGGACACCCTGGCCCGAGGGGAAGGACGGTGGGGTTAGGGAAGAGGTCAATGTTTGCCAGGAAAAGCTTTTTAGACACACTGGGGCGGGAAGAGGGAGAGGGTTTGGGAGTGGAGGAAGAGGTAGTGGTTGTAGGGGGTGTCTGTCTGCTGAGTTTGGGTGAAGGTGCATGGGCTGGATGCTGTTGTGAGCTGGATGGCTGTTGGGTGGGTGGGTGCTTGCGTTTCTGTACTTTGGGAGGAGGGGTCACAGACACAGTGGGAGAGGACACAGGGGATGTGTCCATGGATGTGGGGGTGGTGACTGCCAGTGAGGGGTGAGTAGTGATGGGTGTGCTGGTGATGGAGGTAGTGGATGAGGATGTAGTGCATGGAGGTGTGAGTGGAGACGCTACTGGGAGGGAGGTGGATGAGGAGGAGGAGGGGGACACAGTGGAGGCAGTGGATGTTGGTGTGCTGCATGGGGATGGTGTTTGTGTGAGTGCCTGTGGGATGATGTGTGGTGCTTGTGTTTGCCTGAGCCACTTCTGGGTGTTGATTTGGGTGAATGCTGTTCTGAAGGTGACCTTGGGATAGGTGTGGTACTGAAAATTCTGGACCCGTGTTATAAACATCGTCGTATCACAACGATTTTGGTATCAGCAGACCGAGAATGATTAGAATAGTATGCACAAGCATTGTATTCATATTCGGGTGACAAAATCACCCGAATATCAGAGTTTCCGTCCTGAACCCTCGGGTTCCATTTAAACAACAGCCATTTTGTGATTGCCCTCACATAGGCCAATGACTAATGCCGAAAACGAGTCTGAAGGACACGTACATTTTTGCTGACTCCTCTGTGACCTGGGCAAGCTGACTCCACTGTCTGAAGCCAAACCTGTTCGGCCAGTTTCTTTCCCAGTGGCCGAATGAGATTAGTATCAAGGCACAACACATCATAAAACCTTTCATCACACACAAACCATGCCTAATCTTACACGCACCTTTCCTTGTTTCTTTCTTTATGACTTGCTTTACAAGGAGGAGGTGCCTGTTTATATTGGGGGTCCGTCGATATCTGATGAAAGTACTGAGCCTTGCCGGGTAATTGATTGAGGGCTGGACAAACTGAAATATGGGCTTATCATCATAACCCTGTTATCTCTTTGTAGTGAAAATATGTGAATGGTCAACTGTAAAATAAGGGATGTTTGCCTAAAGCATAATATTTTGTATAAAAGAGAAGGTTAGCTTTGCAAGGAGAGCAGTCTCCTGAGAATATACACCGTGTTGTACTTCTAGGATACCTGTTACTGGCTGCAGCCAATAAACAAGATCTTTGACTTCACCAAGAAGACTCTGTGTTTCTGTAGTCTGAAACAGGAAGGACTCGAAGTCTTAGGGTGTGTTCCCTGGCACCACTGGGTTCTGAAAAACCCAGTACTTCATAGGCTGGTGTTGAGAGGATTGGGACTGGGTAGAGGAAGTTGGAGGGGGGAGGCTAGAGACAGGTACAAGGGCTGCCATCAGTGTTGAGGCCAGAGCCTGAAATGCTCTCTGTTGGGCTGCCACGCCAGAGTGAATGCCCTCCAGGTATGCATTTGTTTGTTGCAAATGCCTCTCAACACTCTGGATGGCATTCAGAATGGTTGACTGCCCAACAGTGAGGAATCTCAGGAGGAAATAGCCTCCTCACTGAGGGCAGCCTGTTTCACTGTGTCCACCCTCTTTTGTGAGCGGGCATGGGAAACACACTGAGGGGATGCTGGGAGGGCGGTGCTGGTAGGGGGAGTGGCGGCTGTACCTGTTGTTGGTGTGGGCACAGAGGTGTCCGCCACCGCCAGGGATCTTCCATCGAAGGAGGAGTCGCTGTCTGTGGTCTCCCCTCCTGTCTCCGTCGTGGTGCTCCCCTCGCCCTCCATCCCACTGGTGCCCTCACCCTCGGTGGATTCAGTCTCCAGGCCCATGTGGGATGCAGCTCCCTCCGTCGCAGGTGCCTATGCTCCTCCGACAGATGATGCTAATGCACACAAGGACAGGGTGACAAAACAAAAAGGGGGGGCAGAGACAGAGGATACACTTGGTCAATGCCAGCAACAACACTAAAGTTGGCGTACACAAGACACAGGGAGCAGCCCTATGCACTAGGCCAGGCACTACCAGTTACTTAGATAGTCACCAGCCCAGGGGGTACAATGCCCAACGCCATTAGCTGCACACCTGAAACCCACAATATCCTGCCCAGTAGTAGATGCCCACTACCACTATTGGGGTAAGAGTGCTTCAGAGCTTGCCCAACAAGGGACCTACCCTGCCATCTTCGCCCTGGCCTAGGGGCACTCATAGCCCACATCCCCCACCCAGGTAAAAGCTTAACGCATGCAAAGTAATGATTCAGAATCTGTACTCACCACCTTGTGGCTGCTGTGTTGCCTTCAAGTGCCAATCCAACTCCAGATAGGCCACCGCCAGGATGCAGAACATCAGGGGGGTCATGGTGCGACGTGCACCCCTTCCTCGTTGGAAGGCTAGCCCCAGCTGGGCCTCCGCCGTCTTCTTTGCCCCGCGTCGCAGGTCTTCCCACCTTTTGCGGCAGTGGGTGCTCCACCTGTCAAAGACCCCCAGGGTCCGCACCTCCTTGGCGATGGCACACCAAATACCCTTTTTCTGGCGGGTGCTGACCTGCATGGAAAAGACAGCAGAAAAGTGAATTAGTTACCAGTCCGGACTGTCACACTCCTGGCCAACCATATCCCTCCCATCCCCTGACGCACATATATTGACCACATTACATGCAGCATTCTGGCCAGGACGCCTCTGCCCCCCCCCACATGTGGCTTACACACACAGCAGTCGATACATCCATGGCCCATGCATCATGCTCACAGTGTACTCACCTGTTTGTCTGGAGGACCATAGAGTAACGTGTACTGGGGTAGGACCCCATCTACCAGTTTCTCCAACTCCTCCGCAGTGAAGGTAGGGGCCCTTTCCCCAGACACGTGAGCCATTGTCGCTTCCAGACAAAGGTCACAGCAGCACTTGCAGTGTAGGTCCTCTCCTGTTGAGGGTCAGGTAGCAAGTGAGTGAACAGATAGAAAATGGTGGTGATGTCTGCGGCGGTGCGTACCGTCACCGCCGGTGTACATCGCCATTGGCTCCTGGAATCCATTGGGCCCATGATAACCAATGCAAAGTTGTGTGGCGGTCATCGACCGACTACCGCGACGGCGCACAACACCAGCGGAATTACTACTGGTCCCTCCTGACAGGTCAGACAGCCGCCATTTCAGGGGGGCATAGGGCATGGCACCTAATTGCGTCACAGCAGACATTGGCACAGCAACTGATTGTCGGATTCACATCTTGTTTCTGTAAAGTAAACAAATCATCATTAGTGCAATAGATGTGTGAATATGACCCTCTGCTCACCGTTTTCTTCCATAGGCTTCAACCGTTGAGGCTGAATATGAGATGGCGGCGTCCTGTGGTGTACAGACCCCTGGTGGACCTTCCGGCAGTGGAGGACAGACACATTATCATAACCTACAGACTTGATCGTACCACAATCCTAGAACTGTGTGCCCAATTGGAGCCAGACCTGATGTCAGCTATCCGCCAGCCCACAGGTATCCCCCCTCTAGCGCAGGTCCTCTCAGTGCTCCATTTCCTGGCAAGTGGTTCCTTCCAAACAACAGTGGCCATGGCATCAGGGATGTCCCAGCCAATGTTCTCCAACGTGTTGATCAGAGTGTTGTCAGCCCTGCTGAAACACATGCGCAGCTACATCGTGTTCCCCCAGGTGGATGATTTGGCTACAGTGAAAGCTGACTTTTATGCATATCCCCAACATCATTGGTGCCATTGATGGTACACCTGTGGCATTTCCCCCTCCCCGGAGAAATGAACAATTTTTCAGGAATAGAAAAAGCTATCACTCTATGAATGTGCAGATGGTGTGTTTGGCGGACCAGTACATCTCCCATGTGAATGCCAAATATCCTGGCTCTGTGCATGATGCCTTTATCTTGAGGAACAGCAGCATCCCATATGTGATGGGCCAACTCCAGAGGCACCGGGTGTGGCTAATAGGTGAGACCAAGGTCCCCCCACAATATGAGTAGGTGTCTGGGTATGAGGTTGTCCCTAAGGGTTAGTGTGTGTCTAACAGTTGTCCCTCGATATTTTCAGGTGACTCTGGTTACCCCAACCTCTCATGGCTACTGACCCCAGTGAGGAATGCCAGGACAAGGGCAGAGGAACGTTACAATGAGGCAGATGGGCGTACAAGGAGGATTATTTAAAGGACCTTTGGCCTCCTGAAGGTTCCGGTGCCTCCATCTGACAGGTGGCTCCCTGTACTACTCAGCCAAGAAGGTGTGCCAGATCATCGTTGCATGTTGCATAACCTGGCCTTGAGACGTCAAGTGCCTTTTCTGCAGGAGGATGTGCCTGGAGATGGTCTTGTGGCAGCGGTGGAGCCTGTGGACAGTGAGGAAGAGGAGGCAGAGGAAGAAGATGTTGACAACAGAAGCAATAATATTCAACAGTACTTCCAGTGACACACAGGTTTTCTGTTGGACATTGTACATGGCAGCCTGTTTCCCTATGTCTATGGCCACTGACTGTACCCTTTGGCATCTCTATTTTCAGATCTCTGTGCCCCACTCTGGCTCCTGCTATGTGTACCGCTGCCCACCAAAGGTCATTCCAAAGTATATTTCACTGTACATTTGACTTGCAATGCTTTGATAATGTTGAACTAATACATATTTGAATCATTTGACAGACTCCAGATTAGTATTTGTTCCAAGGGTGTTTATTTAAGTGCTCATAAGTAGATTAGGATGTGTAATGGGCTGGGCTGATGGTGGAGGAAAGTCCCTGGTAGAGTCCAGTCTCTTGGTATCACAGGTGCATTGTCCAATGGGGCATAGGAAGGGGAGTAATGTCAGTTCAAGGTGGACAGGGTGACAGAGTGGGACAGAAGGGTGACAATCAGGAGAGTCTTATTTCCTGGCGGGGTCTTGGCAATGATCTCTGGCTTCTGCCTGGATCTCAGGGACTGTTTGCGGGGCAGTTCTCCTTCTATAGGGGGTGGGGTGCTGGTGGCCTGTTGTTCCTGTGGCGGGGCCTCCTGTCCACTAGCGTTGGCGGAGGTGGAAGGCTGTTCATCGGTTAGGCTAGTGTCAGGGGCTCGTTGTTGTGCCACTGCCTCCCTCATGGTATAGCCCATGTCAGCCAGCACCCCTTCAATGGTGACCAGGATGGTGTAGATGTTTTTTAGGTCATCCCTGATCCCCAGGTACTGTCCCTCCTGCAGCCGCTGGGTCTCCTGCAACTTGGCCAGTATCTGGCCCATCGTCTCCTGGGAATGGTGGTATGCTCCCACGATGTTGGTGAGTGCCTCGTGGGGAGTGGGTTCCCTGGGCCTGTCCTCCCCCTGTCGCACAAGAGTCCTCCCAGCTTCCCTGTTGTCCTGTGCCTCTGTCCCCTGAGCCGTGTGCCCACTGCCACTGACCCCAGGTCCCTGATTGTCCTGGGTTTGTGGGGTTGCCTGGGGTCCCTGTAGTAGTGGACACACTGCTGATTGATGTGTCCTTGGGACAGTGGCATTGGCCCGCTGGGTGGTGTTTCCTGTGGTGGTGTTTCCTGAGGGGGAAGGCTATGTGGTGGGTTGGGACTGTGGCAGGGGAACCGACTGTCCAGAGGTCCCGGATGGGCCAGGTTGGTCATCCTAATCTAGGCTTGCAGAGCTGCTGTCGTCACTGTGGGCCTCTTCAGTGGGGGACTGGATGTAGCTGGCACCTCCTCTCTGGTGACGTTGAGTATGGGTCCTGTGGGGATGGAAATGCAGTGTTAGTGTATCCGTGTGTGCCATCTTGTGCATGGGTGTGTTTCCCTGTATGATTGTGATTTCCCTGTCAGATTGGCCTTGTGTGAGTGGTGTTTTTGTGGGCTGGGTGAGTCTCTCTACTGGGCATCCTGTGGTAATGGGTGTCCATGCAGGTCTGTGTTGGGGGTCCATGCATTGATGTTACATGTAGGGCTTGGTATTGGGACGGGTGGGTTGTGATGGTGGGGTATGTGTGAGGTGGTGGAGTGATGGGGTGAGGGTAGGGGTAGGAGTTTGTGATGGCATGCAGGTAGGGTGGGGGATAAAGTAGTAAAGATTTGACTTACCAGAGTCCAGTCCTCCTGCTACTCATGCGAGGCCCTCAGGATGCATTATTGCCAAGACTTGGTCCTCCCAGGTTGTTAGTTGTGGGGGAGGAGGTGTGGGTCCACAGCCAGTCCTCTGTACGGCTACCTGGTGTCTTGCAACCACGGAATACACCTTCCCCCGTAGGTCGTTCCACCTCTTCCTGATGTCATCCCTTGTTCTTGGATGCTGTCCCACTGCGTTGACCCTGTCCACGATCCTCCACCATAGCTCCGTCTTCCTTGCAATGTACGTCTGCTGCACCTGTGATCTGAATAGCTGTGGCTCTACACAGATGATTTCCTCCACCATGACCCTTAGCTCCTCCTCTGAAAACGTGGGGTGTCTTTGGGGTGCCATAGATGTGGTGTGAGTGATATGTGTGAGGATGTGCGGGGTGATGTGTGTGGTGATGTGTTGGGGTGTATGCTGTGAGGTGCGTGGATGATGTATGGGTGATGGTGTTCTGGGGATTGAGTGGGTGCTCCTGGCTTGTGTCTCTCTGTGTTCGCAATCTTTTTTTTCGTTGAAAGGGTTGTGGGTAATGTGGGTGTGTGTTTTATAGTGCTGTGAGTGTGGTGTGTGTATGTGTGTCAGGTGTGTGTAGTTTGAATTGTCCAATGTGGTGGTGTTTTGTAAATGTGTGGGTATTTTGAGCACAGCGGTGTGTACCACCAATGGTTTACCGCGGTTGAAAGACCACTGCAGTGATTCGTGGGTCGTGATACTGTGGGCGTATTCCTGTTGGCGTAACGATGTGGGTTCTGCTATTGCCAGTTTATCACCGACCTTTGATGTGGCGGACTTGTGTGAGTGTCTGTATAGTGGTGGTTTTCTCAGTGTGGGTCGTAATACCTGTAGCGGAATACCGCCGTGGTTACGGTATGTTGGCGGCCGTCAGCACGGCGGTAGGCAGCATTTACCGCCAGGGTTGTAATGAGGGCCTGTGTTTCTAAATTGGTATGAGAGTTTTCTTGTGTTTTCATTTTATTACTGTTTGAAATGCTGCATAAATACTTTACACATTGCCACTAAGTTCAGCCTGACTGTTCTGTGCAAAGTTACCAGGGCAGGGGGTTGACCACAGATTAATTTGGGGTTTGCTCATGACTTCACTATGACAAGGATTGTGGTTGCTCCTTGAATAGGGTTTCATCTACCACAACCAGTAACCCGATTTCTTGCACAGAAGTGTCCCTAGCCTAATGCGCCTTCAGTATTTGATGTGTGGTGCCCTCTCTGAAGCAATCATTAAGCTATTCAGTGGCTACTTCTGAACCCCAGAGTCCATAGTTGTAAGTTTGTATGGCATGCACAAATAAGACAATGTTGACTACCATTGTGATATTCCCTGAACTTCAGGCCCATTCAGGAGTTAAAACATAGTTAACTTTGTAGTATGCTTTTGGAAGTACAAAACCCACAGTAGTGGCTCCTCATGGCCCACCTACGTGTCAGCTTACACCTACTCATGTAAAACCTTTAGATGAACAGAACGAAGAGCAGTAGGTCTGTGAGGGCCACCCAGATGTAAAGTTATAATTACCATAGCAATGCTTTTGAGACATGAATTACCTTTACAATGTGGTCTTTACCAAGAGGAACACTTACATGGGTGTATTTACAGCTTTTACATCAGCCATTAATTACATCGTTTATCAACACATCACATTATAATAATATGAAAATGTACAATAAAACACTTGTACAATGACGCTTAATAAATATTATTTGAAAGGGAATTCTAGAAAAGATCAGTTAAGTAATTGTTGCTATTTTAGAAAAAAACGAAATATGTTTATAAAGTGCTAACATAGTTCGAAAAAGTTTAATGAATAGTCCATTAATATCTACAGTTTTACAGACAAATATTTTAGGTGTTGAAATACAATTTATGAAACTATTTCCTAAGACAGTTTTAGTTAGATTGTGTAGGAAAGTGCCCAATTTGACATAGTTCCCCCCACTCCTTGCCGCTCCTCCTCCCCCCACTCTTTCCTGGTATTGATGTTGACTTGACTGAGTGTGCTGGGATCCTGCTAACCAGGCCCCAGCACCAGTGTTCTCTCCCTAAACTGTACCATGGTTGCCCCAATGACACACCCTGGCACACAGCTAAGTCCCTTGTAAAAGATACAAGTGCTACCCATGGCTCTTTGACCAGGGAGGGTCCCTAAGGGCTGCAGCATGTATTGTGCCACCCTAAGGGACCCCCTTCATCAAGCACAAGCACACTGCCATTGCAGGTTGTGTGTGCTGGTGGGGAGAAAAAGGTAAAGTCGACATGGCATCCCTCTCAGGGTCTCATGGCCAAAAATCACTGCCTGTGGCATAGGTAAGTCACCCCTCTAGCAGGCCTTAAAGCCAGCCCTCAGGCAGGGTGTACTATACCACAGGTGAGGGCATAGCTGCATGAGCAATATGCCCCTTCAGTGACTACGTCCATTCTTAAACATTGTAAGTGCAGTGAGGCCATATTAAATACATGGGCTGGGAGTTTGTCATTACGAACTCCACAGCTCCATGATGACTTCACTGAAGGCTGGGAAGTTAAGTATCAAACTTGTCAGTACAATAAACCCACACCAATGCCAGTGCTAGATTTATTATACAATGCACTCAGAGGGCATCTTAGAGACGCTCCCTGTACTTTAACCAACCCTTTAGTGCAAGGCTGACCAGTCTGTGCCAGCCTGCCACTAAAAGACAAGTTTCTGACCCCAAAGGGACTGGGCACAGGAAGGGTGTAGCTACCCTCAGCGACAGTAGCCATTGGCTACTGCCCTCTGACCCCTATAACGCCTCTAAATCTAGGATTTAAGGGCATTCCTAAACCTAGTTCACCAGATTCCTGGTGACCTTAAGAAAAAATGAAAAAAGAAGCAAGAACAAGGATTGCTAAGCAGACCCCAGCAGTGAAGCCTCCAGACATCAACTGACTTAGCCCCAGTCCTACTGGCCTGTCTGCAGCTTCACAGACTCCTGCACCAAAAAGGCGACTCATCCTGTAAGTCAGCAACATCTACAAACCCCAAAAGGACTGCCTGCCTAGCAGAGGACCAAGAACTCCTCAGGACAGCTGCCCTGTCCATGAGGAACTCCAACAAGGACTCCAGAACTGCCCCGGATCCACAAGTCCTGCCCACTCTGCACTGGATGCCCACAGCCAGTGTTCAGGTGGCCCACCAGTCCAGAGCAGGTCCCCAGATGATTCAGACCCTGTGTTGACCCCTATGGCAAACACAATGACGCCTGCAGCCTGAAACCCGAAGACCCAGCTGACTGCGACTGGATCTGACGAGGATTCCCGACACCTAAAGGTACCCCTGCACTCAGAGCTCCCAGGCTTTGGGGAATCCTACTGATGGTCCAGTGACATTCAGCAGGCAGCCCTCTTCCTTCTCCAGCCTCTGGTATTCTGGAATTGCCCCCCGACTCAGCCTGCAGCATCTTTTGTAACCCCTGGGGTCCCCAAATTCAACCTCTCCATGCGCCTAAGCAAGATGTGGTGTACTATGTGCTTGACCTCTGCTCTAGGATTGCTGAGTACATGGAAAAGGCATCCAAAAGCCCTGATGCCACCCAACAGCCCTAGAAGCAGTGATATAACCAAAAGGCTGCACCGGTGGAGTTCCAACAAGGGCAAAAGGCATGGGTTCTTGAGGTTTGGTAAGGAAGGGGACTGCCCCAGCCCTTCTGACAGTGCAAGGAAAGGGAAGTTCAGCAGATAAAAACCTCAGTGCTAAGGTGTGGGTTGAATCCCCAAATGGCCGTTCAGAACCTGCAGAAATCATAGCAAAGGGCCCCAATAACATCCTGCTGATCATAAAAAAAAAGAAAGTAAAAAGAAGAGCACATTTCAGATGACAAATGTTATTTGCAATAAAAGTCATACTTGTTTCTTTTACAGATCCTACTACAACTTGCCACTGACCATGAGTGTGCTGTGTGGTCTCCCTTCAGGCGTTTGCGTGTGGGGTCGGGGGAGGGACCGCACCCCCAACCTGAACCTGATTGATAACCTTTGTGCAATGCTCCTGCTGCTTTTAAAGTACACAACCTATTGACCCATTTTGCGCAAATTGTGCTTCACTGATTCAAGTTCTACATGGGAACAATGCAAAGTACCATGGATGTTATGTCAACTTGTTTGATTACATTTTTCCACTGGAACTAACTCATGGCTTGTTGTCATCTGATGACTGCTGCCAGTCTCATTAAGCATAATTGCCAGTTGGCTGGCTGTTTTTTGTGTGGAAATCTGACTTTCACTTATATTCCAGCAAAACTTTCAGGTGGACCGTGTACCTTTACATGATTAGAACTCATGATATTTCCATCTAACTCTACACCAACTTGCTATTCTAGAGACGCTATTCAATCAGTTATTATCCCAATCTGAATATATATAAGCTTCAGTCTTTTCATTGTAGGTGTGTCTCATTTAAAAGTTTATAAGATCAATACGTTAATTCACTTCCATTGCTTTACAGTGATTGCTTTTATCATTGCATTATGTTGCTGTATACAATGCAAACCTGATTTGCTTATGATGTTTTCTTTTTTTTAAAATAAGAGAAAAGTACACAATGTCATTGATCAAAAGGGTGGAGATGTAATGCAAATAGATGTGTTTGACCACTGACTTTGCGTTGCGCCACTTTGCATATTAGTTGTTCAGTGTTCACCAGTTGCAGATTACATTTTGTATTCAGTTTAGATGCCTATTGGCTTTATCGTGGCTTTAGACATTGCAGTTGAGACATTGCAGTTAAGCTGTGTTTTTCCACATGGTAAACTAAGCTTGTTTTTTCTTATTTCTTTCTCACCGAACATGAACAGTTCATGATAAGAAAGTACATATTTTTTGTTTTCTTCAGTGCAGGGAACAGTTTTGCCTTGGGAGGAGAGCCTTGAAATGCTGGCCAGTGTTCAATGTTTTTCTTCCAGCTCTGACCTACAGTAGCCAGCATGTTTGAATATTTCCATCTGAGAGGGGGGTTCTTCTAGAAGGCTCTTTCTATGGTTGTTTAAGCTATAAAAAATGTGGCCCTGCTCAGTAGCGAGGGAATTTCCAAGACATCAGTCAGGATTGAACGTCAAATGCCTGACACTTGTCCCATGAGGGGCGATATCTCTTTCTCGCAGTTGAATGGGGTCATCTTCTTGCTGGCATGAGAAAGATGAAGAGCTTGGCAGGCCCTACGGTGATGAATTTTTACTTTATTCTTTGCTTTGCAATTACGCTATAATATAATCACATATATTTGCTGTGTACATTTCAGTTGAGAATCATTGTGATATATTTTCCTTTCATTGCTGTGACTATTTTTAAACTTGTGCTTTCAACCCACTAATCTCTTTTTAGGAAGTAATATTAAATGTCTTCTTTGAACTAAGAAGTGCATTCCAGAGATTTGTGTCAGCTTGGTCTTTAGTGAAAGCAAAACACCCTCACAGAACTGACCTCTAAAAAGATGCCCAAAAAGGTCAACTGTACTCTTGAATGTCAAAAGCCCTTTGACACCCTGAAGGACACAATGTGCTCAGCACCAGTTCTCAAAACTCCAGACTACTCTAAGCATTTCACTGTGCAGACAGATGCCTCTGAACATGGGATAGGAACAATCCTGTCTCAAACCAATGATGACGGCCAGGACCAGCCTGTTGCTTTCATTAGCAAGTGGTTACTCTCCAGGGAACAGCATCGAAGTGCCATTGAGAGGGATGCATTTGCTGTAGTCTGGTCCCTGAAAAAGTTGAGGCCATACTTGTTTGTTACTCACTTTATTGTTAAAATTGACCACAGACCTCCCAGATGGCTAATGAAAATGAAAGGGGAGAACCATACACCTTTGAGGTGGTCCATCTCCCTTCAAGGAATTGACTTTTCAGTGGAACATAGACCTTGGACTGCCCATGCCAATGCAGATGGACTTTCCAGGTTCTTCCACTTAGACAATGAAGGCTCTCTTGGGAAAAGTTAGTCTCATCCTCTTTCATTTGGGAGGGGGTTGTGTAGGAAAGTGACCCTTTTGCCATGCTCCCACCCCCACATTTTGCCTGGTATTGATGCTGACTTGACTGAGAGTGAGCTGGGATCCTGCTAACCAGGCCCCAACACCAGTGTTCTCTCTCTAAACTGTACAATTGTTTCCACAATTGGCACACTCCTGGCACACAGCTGATTCCCTTGTAAAAAGTACCAGTGTTACCCAGGGCTCTGTGACCAGGGAGGGTCCCTAAGGGCTGCAGCATGTATTGTACCACCCTAAGGGACCCCTCACCAAGCACATGCACACTGCCATTGCAGATTGTGTGTGCTGGGGGGGAGAAAAAGGTAAAGTCAACATGGCATCCCTCTCAGGGTGCCATGCCCACAAACTACAGCCTGTGGCATAGGTAAATCACCTCTCTAGCAGGGCCAACAGCCCCACAGCAGGGTGTACTATACCACAGGTGAGAGCATAGCTGAATGAGTAAAATGCCCCTTCAGTGTCTATGTCCATTCTTAGTCATTGTAAATACAGTATGGCCATATTAAGCACATTGGCTGGGAGTTTGTCATTACGAACTCCACAGCTCCATGATGGCTTCACTGAAGGCTCGGAAGTTAGGTATCAAACTTCTCAGCACAATAAACCCACACTAATGCCAGTGTTGGATTTATTGTACAATGCACCTAGAGGGCATCCTAGACATGCCCCCTGTACTTTAACAAACCCTTTAGTGTAAGGCTGACTAGTCTGTGCCAGCCTGCCACTAAAACACAAGTTTCTGACCCTATTGGGTGAGAGCCTTTGTGCTCTCTGGACTCAAAAACAAAGCCTGCTCTGTGTGGAGATGCTTCACACCTTCCCCCTGCAGGAACTGCAGCACTCGGCGGCGAGCCTCAAAGGCTCAGGCCTCCTGTTACAGTGCCCCGGCGCAGTCCAGCTAGTGGAAATGCACGCTCCTCTAGACAAAGCCCCCCTTTTGGCGACAAGTCTGGCTGGAAAATTAGGAAAAACAGGGAGGAGTGACCACCCAATCCGGGACCTAAGGTGTCCAGAGCTGAAGTGACCCTCTCCCTGCAGAATTCTCCATCTTGGTTTGGAGGACAGGGACTAATAGGGTTAAGAATGTGCCCCCTCCCCAAAGGGAGGGGGCACAATAAGGGTGTATCTGCCCTTTGACCCCTGTAAAACCCCTAAATCTAGGATTTAAGGGCATCCCTGAACCTAGCTCACCAGATTCCTGGCACCGTCAAGATAAAAGAAGAATGAAGCAAGAAGAAGGACTGGTAAGCCGACTCCAGCAGAGTAGACTCCGGACACCAAGTGACTTTGCACCACCCCTACCGGCCTGCCTGCAGATTCACAGTGTCCTGCACCAGGTGACGCATCCTGAAGGACCAGCGACATCTACAAACGCCCAGAGGACTGCATGCCCAGCAGTGGACCAAGAACTCCAGAGGACAGCGACCATGTTCACAAGAAACAAGGACTCCAGAACTGCCCCAGACTGCGAGTCTTGCCCACTCTGTACCCGATGCCCACGGCCCATGTCCAGGTGGCCCACCGGACCAGAGCAGGTCCTCAAGTGATTCTGACCTTGTCTTCACTGTGGGTTGACCTCTCCTGGCCAACACAACGACGCCTGCGTCCTGAAACCGAGGACCCCCCTGACTGGGACTAGATTTGATGAGGATTCCCGACACCTGAAGGTACCCCTGCACCCGCAGCCCCAGGCTTAGGGGAATCCGACCGATGGTCCAGCAACATTCAGCAGACGGCCCTCCTCCTTGTCCAGCTTGTGGTTTTCCGGAACCGACCCCCTTGACTCAGCCTGCAGCATCTTTTGTGACCCTGGGGTCCACCTATTGGAAAGCATTGTGTGCCCAGCCTCGTGTTTGGGCCCTGCACCCGGGCGCACCAGTGCCACTGAGGCTGTTGGATTGGCACCTACCAGTGGCCTACCCTGGTGCTCACCTAAATCTCCCAGGTGTGTTATCTGAAGACACTAGTACTTACCTGCAAGCAGATCTTTTCCAACCACCCCTAGTCCTCATAGGATTCCGTGCTGCTGGTGGTGCACTTTTGGGTCAATCTAAACTTTGACCTATGGACATCCTAACCTCCAAAGACTGAAGTCGTAAGTCATGTACTTATCTGTTTTCTGTGCTACACTCCCCCCAGGACTCTTTTGACTCCTATCAAAAAATTCAGTGTGTCAACTTTTGAAAAAGAAAAATCCTATTTACTTGTAAACTGTTTTCATTTCTAAAACCAAACAAAGTACATTTGATACATATGCGTAATACCTACCAAAAACTGTACTTACCTGCAACAAAGCTTTTCTGGTTCTATTAATAAAGTAACAACATTTATTCTTGTTATATAAAAGCAATTGGCCTGGAGTTAGTCATTAAGTGTGTGCCTCATTTCTTGACTGTGTGTGTACAACAAATGCTTTGCACTACCCTCTGATAAGCCTAACTGCTAGACCACACTCCCAGAAAAGAGAACATTACTATTATCTTCTTTAGCCTCTGTTAAGCCTCTGGGGACCCCCTGGAATCTGTGAACACTATGGCCCTTATTATAACCTTGGCGGTAAATACCAAATATTGCCGTGCAGAGTGCCGCCAGCAAACCGTTGTGAAGGCGGACATCTGTCCACCACATTCTGAGACATACATACAAAATCAACAGAAAACAGCCACAACCACAAATCCGCCAGACCCACTGAACGTCACCAATAAAACTCACTCCAAATAATGACCCACCAATCACCACAGCGGTCATTCAACAACGGTAAACCATTGGCGGTGAACACCACCGCGGCGCCCCCACAACAAAAAAACCACACCTGACACAAATACACACACCCCACACACCCACTAACAGCACTATAAAACACACACCCACATCACCCACAATCCTTTGCTAACACGAAAAGACCGCAATAGCTAGCCAACCAAATCACAGAGACAAATTCACACACAAACCACAACCACCCATTCATCTGTCATGCACCACACACCACACACCCCACACCCACCACATTACTCAACATCCTCTGCACAACACACAAACCACACAACAACCATGTCCCCACAAAGGCACCTACGTTTCACTGATGAGGAGTTGCGGGCTCCTGGTTGAGGAAATAGTCAGGGTAGATCCACAGCTGTTTGGAGCACAGATTCAGCAGATATCCATTGCCAGGAAGATGGAGCTATGGCAGAGGATCGTGGACAGGGTTAACACTGTGGGACAGCATCCACAAACAAAGGACATTAGGAAGAGGTGGAACGACCTACGGGGGAAGGTGCGTTCCATAGCAGCAAGGCACCAGCTCACCATCCAGAGGACTGGAGGAGGACTGCCGGAGGACTGCTGGTGGGCCCCCACTGCCTCCCACACAGCTAACAGCATGGGAGGAGCAAGTCTTGGCAATCGTGCATCCTGAGGGACTCACTGGAGTTGCCGGAGGACTGGACACTGGTGAGTCAACATTTACTACCTATCACCCCCCATACCTGCATGCCACCACCACCCCATCACCCCACTCATTCCACACAGTGCACCACCACAATTAACAAACCTAAATGCCAAGCCCTGCATGCCATACCCACTGCATTCACATCCCTTCCAGCCCTGCATGTACACCCACCACCAATGCATGCACAGCATGGAGAACTAACAATCCCACAATACATCACCATACACAAATAAAGATGGCAGGGCAACAGCAACAATATAGAGGAAGCTAGGGATGCAGAATATGTCACAGACATGTAGCGTAATACACCACTTACATTCCGACAGGTGCCCCATCCACTCTTATTGGCGAGGAGGTGCGACGTCTACACAGTCCCCCACCAGAAGATGCCCCCAGTGATGACAGCAACTCTGGAGTTCTGGATGAACTCTCTGACCCATCAGGGACCACTGGTCAGTCGGATAACCCATCCCACACCCACTCCACCACGAAGCCTCCCCCCTCAGTATCCAACACGACAGCAGCCACCTACCATCCCCAGACCTCTGTCCCCAGTACACATTAATCAGCACCGTGCCCACCTGAACAGGGACCCCAGTCCACACCTCACAGGCAAGACAATGAGGGTCCTGGGGTCAGTGGCACTGGGCACACCGTTCAGGTGACACAGGGGTCCAGGGACATTCAGAGGACAGCTATGCGCTAGGGGGAGGACAGGCCCAGCAACCGCCTATCCAGGAGACACTCACTAATGCTAACCAACAATCCCAGGACAAGATGGGTCAGATGATAGACATCATGCAGTGGCTGCAGTAGGAACATCACCAGGAGATCAAGAAAGAAGTGCAAGCCCTGAACACCACCATGGTCTCCATTGCAGGGGTGCTGGGTGATATGGCCAACATAATGAGGGACTACACATCACACCAGTGGGCTCCTTCCACTAGCCAGTCAACTGACCAGCCCTCCACATCTGCTGCAGCTAGTGGATAGGAGGCCCTGCCACAGGGCCCACAGGACACCAGCACCCCCCCCTGCAGAAGGTAAACCATCCCACAAACGTTCTCTGCGACCCAGACAGGCACCAGAGACAGTTGCCAAGACCAAGACCACTGCCAGGAAATGATCCCCTCCTGAATGTCCCCCTTGTGTTCCACTGTGTCACCTTGTCCACTTTGAACTGCCATTGCTCCCCTTTCTATGGCCCCTTGGACATTGGACCTGTGCTACAAACAGACTGGCCCAATACACTGGACTATTCTCAACTATCACCCACTCCATTGCACTTCCATTGTAGAACAATTTTCAATAAACAACCTTGGACACAACTTGTGTAATAGTGCTTTATCTACAGGTAATGTACAATGTAATGAACTGTAATGAACTGCATGATCCTGTGTATATATCCAGTGACATGTTGATCCATCCAACAAATGTGTCTCAGCAGTCTGTGTACATCACATCAGTACACTGTTGGAACAACACCAACATCTGCAATAAGGGAAGGCATAGGTGACAGTCAGGTAGGATGCAAAGGGAATGACTGGCATTATGCTGTAGTCACACAGTACAACACTAAAATGTAGAAATGTTTAGTTCAACAGTCTTACCTGAGTGTCATTGGAAGTAGTGCTGGATTAAATGTGACCTGTTGTCCACATCCTCCTCCTCTTCCTCCTCCTCACTGTCCTTGGTGTCCACTGCTGCTGCAGACGCATTGTCATCCCCTCCTCCTGCAGATAGGGTACATGCCATCTGAGGGCCAAATTGTGCAACATGCAGCACACAACAACAATTCTGCAGACCTTCTCAGGGGAGTAGCATAGGGATCCACCTATCAGATGGAGGCACCTGAACCTAGCCTTCAGGAGCCCAAAGGTCCTTTCTACAATCCTCCTGAAACGCCCATGAGCATCATTGTACCTATTTTCAGCCCCTGTTCTCGGATTCCTAACAGGGGTCATGAGCAATGACAGGTTTGGGTAGCCAGAATCACCTGCAAGAATTAAGGGACATACATTAGCCCTGCACAATGGCATGGGCTATAACTCCTAAAGGCGTACACTCACATACATTGGGTGGGGACACAGGCTCACCTATTAGCCACACTCTGTGCCCCTGTGGTTGTGAGGTCAGCTGTGGGACACTGCTATTCCTCAGGAGAAAGGTATCATGCACCGACCCTGGATACTTGGCAGTGATGTGGGAGATGTAATGGCCAGCCAGGCACACCATCTGGACATTGAGTGAGTGGAAACTCTTCTGATTCCTGTACACTTGTTCATTGGCCCTGGGGGGGACTAAGGCAATATGGGTCCCGTTGATGACCCCAATATCATGATGTATTTGTCCCATTTCATAGACTCCAGCATTCACAGTGGGTAAATCATCTACCTGGGGGAATACAATGTAGCTGCACATGTGTTTGAGCAAGGCACGCACAATGGAGAACATTGGTTGTGACATCCCTGCAGCCAAGCCCACTGTCACCTGAAAAGAGCCTGTTGCCAGGAAATGTAGCACTGAGAGTACCTGCACAAGAGGGGGGATTGCTGTGGTGCTAAAGATAGCAGATCAGGCTCTAATTGTTCACACAGCTCTGTGGATGTGGCCCTGTCCAGACGATAGGTGAGTATGATGTGACGGTCCTCCAGTGTAGCCAAGTCCACAAGGGGTCTGTACACTGGTGTGTGCCTCCTCCTATTCCTCCGCAGTGGTTGGTACCTAAGGGACCCAAATGTAAGAAAGGAGGAACAACAGGAACCATGAACACACTACAGCAGTATACACAGAGCATGCTTGTACGTTGGACACTGGAATTGTGTAGGTGAGTACTTTCAACGACAATGACACACTAATTATTCTGTACATGTGTACCAGCATAGAAAATGGCACCCGCCTGTCCTGTATTCATGGACAGATGGAAGTGACCTCACTCAGCTGGCGTTCGCGTCATGGCGGAAGGCGGTCTGCACCGTCGTGCACTTCCTCATTGGCTAACATGGGGCTCTATGGATAATGGGAACCAATGATGATCAACGCCGGCGGTGACGGTGTTCATCGAGGCAGACGTGACTGCCATTTCCTTTCTACCACTTCACTTGATCCCTGACTTTCAAAAGGACGACATCTCCACTGTGTGTGCTGTTGTGACCTGTGTCTGGAACCTGCCATGGCTCGAGCAACAGGGTAAAGGGCCCCAGCCTTCACGTCGAAGGAGTTGGAGTGCCTCGTGGACGAGGCCCGACCCCAGTATGGGCAGTTGTATGGGCCTTCAGACCAACAGGTGAGTACACCATGAGTATGTTGCATACGAGATGTGTGTGTGCTGGCAGTGTGTCAGGTGGGAGGTATGGCTTGTGGCAGCGTTAATGCAGGGGTACGGGTCATGTGTGTGCCTGATGAAGGAGAAATGCTTTTGTGGGCCATATGTGTGACAGGCTGGATTGTCAGGGTTCATGGTGTCCCATCTTCTGTGTTTCCTCTGCAGGTAAGCGCCCATCAGAAGAAGGGGTTGTGGCATGCCATCGCCAAGGACATGCGGACCTTGGGGGTCTATAGCAGGCAGAGCACCCACTGCAGGAAATGGTGGGAGAACCTGAGATGCTGGGCCCGGAAGACCGTGGAGGCCCAGCTGGAGATGGCCTTCCAATGAGGGAACATGACCACCCCTGATTGCACGCATACTGGTAGTGGCCTACACAGAGCTGGGTGGGCGCTTGAGGACATCACAGCAGCCACAAGGGGGGAAGGGTACAGTGTGTTTGTCAACCATATCTGTTGCCTGGCATGCGAGTTGGGTGCAGGGCACAAGTCAGTGGATGCCTGAATATGCCTGTTCAGACATTGTTGTGTGGACAAGCTCAGGTTAATAGGGTGGAAAGAATGTATTAGATAGCTAGGTAGGTGGCTTCACATCTCAGACAGGGCTCAGTTGGACCCAGTTGGTGTGTAGCTGGCAGTGTTTGGCTCCTACCTGCTGTACTTAGGCAATGGTATCCCAGTGTGGTCCATACTGCCCATTCTCAGTCTCAGTGTGTGACAATGTTGTGTCTGCTTCCTTTCTATCTCCCCCCTCTCCTTTTGTCATCCTGTCCATGTGTGCATTAGCATCATCTGGCGAAGGAGCAGGTCGACCGGCGAGTGAGGAAGCTGCAGCCTATGGGACCCACCGACGCCAGGGGGACCAGTAGGAGGGGAGGAGCACCACGGCGGGGACAGGAGGTGACACCACTGACTCTGATTCATCCTCAGATGGGAGCTCCCTGGTGGTGGCAGACCACTCTTGGACCACCCCAGCTACAGGTTCTACTGCCACCCCCGTACCAGCACCATCCTCCCAGTTGCCACCCACCGAGTTGCTCGTGCCCCCTCTCTCAGGAGGGTGGGCATATCCTACGCCCCAGGCACCTCAGGCCCTTTCCCAGTCAACACTGCTGCCCTCAGTGAAGAGGCTATTGACCACCTTAGATCAATCGCTGTAGGGCAGACAACCATAGTGAATGCCACCCAGGGACTGGCATCCCAGATGCAGCAATGCAATGCCTTCCTGGAGGGCATCCACTGTGGGTTGGAGACCCTACAGAGATCGTTTCAGGCTCTGGCCTCTTCACTGACAGCAGCCAGTGTCCCTGTTTCATCCGTCCTCCCTACATGTACCACTACCCAGTCCCATTCTCCTCATCCCCAACCCATCCCACGCACACATTCTGACAAGCATGCACCCAGAACAACACACAAGACTCACACAGACAAACACAGGCAGCACACTTCAGTCCACAAGCACTCACACATCCAACACACAGATGCACACACAACATCATCCAGCGCCTCCACTGTCTTCCCCTCCTCCTCCCTCACAGTCACATCCGCACTCACACCTGCATGCACTGCATCAACAGTCCCTGAACCTGCTACCTGCACAGCCTTGCCCACAGTCATCACAACTGCAGACCTGCAGACATACACCCCACACACCACATGCACATTCACCACCACCTCATGCAGCACACCCACCTCACTTGCACACACCACCACAACATCCATCCACACGTCCTGTTTGTCCTACCCCACCCTGTCTGCCCCCCTCCAGTGCCACACACACGCTCGCACTCAAACCCCCAACAGCCATCCACCTCACACACGCACACTGTCCATGCACTTGCACCCAACTCCAGCACACCTCCTCCTTCTACAACCCCCACCCTACATCCACACTCATTCCTCCTCCCACATCCCGCCCCATTGACCCTAAGAAGCTTTTCCTTGCCCACCTTGACCTTTTCCCTCCTCCCCACATCTTGTCCATAAGAGGAAGGTCACACCACACCACCCCAGCCCAGTACCTCAAGCACCCAGTCTGACACAGATCCACCCCCAAAGTCTCCAGCTGCCACTAAGGGGCACATGAGTGCAGAGCCGCCCCCCCGCACCAAGGACACTCCTCCCCACCAAAACAGAGGGCTAATGTGCCATCCCCTCCCAAACAGACTGGCAAGATCGTGGGACCACCTCCAAAACCTAGGACCAAGGAGGCCCCACCCAAATCCCTGGCCAAAGAGGCCCCCCAAAAATCCAAGGCCATGGAGGCCCAAAAAAAATCCCTGGCCAAGGAGGCCCCACAAACATCCAAGGCCAAGGATGCCCCACAGAAATCCCTGGCCAAGGTGGCCCCACAAAATTCCCTGGCCAATAAGGGTCCTACAAAAATCCAAGGCCAAGGAGGCCCTACAGAAATCCCTGGCCAAGGAGGCCCCAACAAAATCCCTGGACAAGGAGGCCCTACTCGAAACCATGGCCAAGAAGCCCGCACTCAAAATTTTACCCAGGGAGCCCCATCCGGAACCAGAGGTCATGGAGCAGCATCCAGTACCAGAGGCCATGGAGCAGCATCTGGAACCAGAGGCCAAGGAACAGCATCCAGAACCAGAGGCCAAGGAACAGCATCCAGAACCAGAGGCCAAAGAGCAGCACAGGGTACCAGAGGCCATGGAGCAGCATCCTGAATCAGAGGCCAAGGGGCTCTTTCAATAACCAGTGGGCAGGCAGCCCCCTCCAGAACCATTAGGCAGTAAGCTCCCTCCAGGACCAGTGGGCAGGCAGCCCCCTCCAGAACCAGTGGGCAGGCAGCCCTCTCCAAAACCTTTGGCCAGCAAGTCCCCTCCCAATGGGTGACCTCCCACCCTGAGGTGCCTGCCCATTTCCAACATGATGCACCAGAACAGTGGAGTCCCGTTGTTGTCAGGATTCAAGTTAGGGCTTGGACTTTGCCCTCTGGGCATTTGTGACTTTGGACTGACCTTTGGGCCTGCATGTATTTATTTCTTCAGTTGTGGAGGTTTCCATATTCAAACAAGAGGAATACAGTGGTTGGAACTGTGTATGTGTCCTGGGTTTCTTTACTCTGGGGTTATGTTACTGTTATTGTCCTGTGCATCTGGTTCTGCATGTGTGGTGTGTGTGTATGCTGTGTGTTGTGCATGTGTGTGTGTGACTCTCTCCCCCCTCTCTCCCTCCCTTGTGTGCTAGGCGGCTGTACTCACCGTCGTCATCTTCGTCGGCGTTGGTGCTCCAGGACAGCCATGGTGTGGTACCATATCGGGAAGACTTGCTTTTCTGGTTCCATGGCGGCCGCGGACTCCTGTGTGTCCCTCGAGGTGAGTGTCTACTTTTAAATGATGTGTTTCTGTCAGGCTTTTGGTGTTGTTGCTAGTGCCCCGGAAATCATGGTGGTGTGCTATGTCATAATATGGTGGGTGGATCCTTGTCTTCCGCCTGTCTGTAGGTGGCTACCGCCGTGTTTGGTGTTTATACCGCGCTGGCGGTTGGTGTGGTACATTGGCTGTATATGGGAGGGATCGCCGCCATTGTCATAATTTGACGGTCATTACTGTCAGCCTGTTGGCGTTGATACTGCCATGTTAAGCCTGGCGGTCAGAAGACCACCAGGGTCATGATGAATACCTATATCTCCTTTTGATATAGTATATACAAAGCCAGCTTTCAACAGGTTTTTTTCAAAAATATTAAATAAGTATAAATACTTTTAAAACAATCTCTGTGTTTGTTAGTAAACATTAATTTGCTAAAATAAATAAAAACATTTCGGAACTCATTATTTTATAATAAAGATTCCTGAAGTATTTAAGTATTTCTTTTTATTTCAACAGGAATTACATTGGTTTCTATGGAAAAAATTGTGTTTTCTGTTTTGATCACGGTCATTTCCTCTTGCATAGACAATTTGCATATCTTTCTTCGGTTGGTGAGGCATTGCTGGTAAGACAGGAAGAGTGGTGAACCATGCTCAGATAAGAAACATGTTTCTTTTACATTTTAGTTAAATTTAAAGTAAGTCTATCAGAGTAAGGAGGGTTTAGGTTGGCACGTTGATAAACATTATGGGACCCACTCACAAACTGCTCATTGTAGGGTGTAAAGAAGTACTACAGAAGTACGGCTCCTGTACTAAAAATTTCTATTTACAACCTACGGCTGGAGAATTCCACCTCTCTTACCTTTTCTGTATACGCTGTACAAGTAAATGTGGGATGAACAAGAGACAGTGCCTGGAAAAGGGGTGATACGTACTCCTAAATTGTGGGGGTCTCGGAAGGGGCAAGAAGGTGATGGGAGGGATATGTACATATCAAAACACACCAACAAAAGAGTAAGACAATTGCTATTAACAAACTTTCAAGTAATTATAACCAGAAAGGGCACAAAGCATTAGTAAAAATACTCCGACCAGGCCTTGGATACGTGTAGCAGCACACATAACCACTCACAGGTACTGTAAAATGCTCCCACTAAAATTAATGAAGGCACCAAATAACAATATAAATACATGGGAAATTAATTATATTAATGTAAACACTTGCCAAATGCAAAAAGTGATGGCTCTGGACTCCATCACCTATCTGCAGGTGAGATTCATTATAACACTAAGCAATCACATACAGGTTGACCACATAAGAAATGAACTCATTCACCCACAAAAAATGTTTTGCCTTCTCTAAGTCGGTAATTGTTGTGTTTATGCCATTGCCTTCATTTTTAGGAATATTTATTAGAGAAGATTATAGAAGGTTTACAGGCAAAGGGTAAACATCTTTGGCAAGTTCAGAAAAGCAGCCAGTGCCAGATAGCACTTCTCAAGTTATTCTTGATGTGTTTTCAGGCGGGGGTAGGTTTTTTTATTAACTTACAATCTGCTACCTGGCTATCCCCGCCTCTGTCAAAATACTGGCTGCACTGCATTTCAAATCCATTTAATCTTTCCAGAGGGTCAACCCAAAAAATATAGGCATCTCACAACCATCACAGTCTCAAAGCTTGCATCAGGTACTGAGATGCATCAGCAGAAGGGTGCAGACATTTACTGCCTTGTGACACTCGCTGGAGGAAAGGCAAAGGGCGGCAAAGGACTTTATGCCTTTGCCCACTTCCCTTATGGGTAAGATGCCATTTGTTGCACCCACATGCCACTTCAGCCACCTCAAACACACCACACAATTTCAGTAACCGACACGTCTGGCACACCGGCAATGTGCAAGCTGTCTGTGATGCTAGGGCTGCTTCACTGATGTGTATGCTACCTTTCCTGGAAGCACACAGAAAAGCTATGTTGTCTGCTTCTCACCTATGACACGTGGATTTATTTCTGGAATTTCTGTGAGATATAGCTCTTTGGTATGTAAGAGCATCTCATACTATAGCTGGTATGCATTTGGACGAAGACATGTCAAACATTCTCATTACAAACAGAAAAAGATATACATAACATTTTTAGCCAATGCATGTTTCTATGTCTAATGCTTTACATTTCCTATGCAGTCACATTTTAAACTGAAATATATTTTTGTTGTAGGTGACGCTAGGTATGCACTCTCCTGCTATCTCCTCACTCCCTAGAGAAGCCATTTAAAATTGCACTTTGTGATCAGTCACACTTCAGACTTCTTGAACATAGAAGGGTGGGTTTGTTGGTGTACTCCCCACAAGTTGTGTGCTGGACCATTGGTGCCTGCTGCATGTTGCACAACTTTGCCATACAACTAACTATCATATGGACGTAGCCTCTGATTGATAGCAAAATCAAGGTACCTGGAGGGGAGTACAGAACAAAGGTCAGGGAATACAATGGTGCCAATTTAATTTGATTGCCATTAAAATATTTAGTTTGACTAACAGTGAAATGTAATGTGTTCATCAACAAGGGAATTAAAATACTAATAAATAACTTTTCTTTAAATTCAGATTGAAATTTACTGTAATGATATGCATTCTTCTGATAGAGAGCATTATAGGATTTGTACCGGATCTATTGGAATAAAATGAAACAATCATCCTTTAATTTGTAAATTTGGAAAAATAAATATGGCTCTTATTGTTAGAAATGGGGTCTCTAGGTGGCAGTCAGTTTACACCCTGTCCAAGTAGGGATCCTCACTCTAGTCTGGGTAAGGGAGATACGCACCTCAAATAATTCCTGCCCGTAGCCTTGGTAGCTTGGCACCAGCAATTAAGCTTATGTTAGAAGCAATGTGTAAAGCATTTGCACATAACATACAGTAATATATACATACAAAAGGACTCCACACCAGTTTTAGAAAAATAGCCAATATTTATCTGTGTAAAACAAGACCAAAACGAGAAAAATCCAACATACACTAATAAAGATGAATTTTGCAAGAATTAACTTTAAAAATGGCGCTGTACACATTTTTTGCCCCCCCCTAACAGGGGAATGACCCCTTTGCATACATTATGCCTGGCACAGTCATAATGTAGCCCAAAGAGTTACAAAGTAGCAGAATGAAGGCATTGCACCACTTTGTAAATATTGTGCCACACTTTTGGCCTTCTAACACCACATTAGCATAAAAAAATTCCTGGTCCTGATGAAGCGCCGCCTGATCCATAGGGACACCAAGGGTGCGAAACCTGTTGATCGTATGTACAAGCTGTAGGGAAGAGCGTCCCTAGCAGCTTTTTCTTTCTTATTTTTAGAGAGTGGGGGAACTTTACTCCTAGGCAGATGAACCCGAAGTCTTTGATATTCCTGAGACTTCCAACAGGAGGCAAGCTCTACTTCAAGCCCTTGGCGAAACTTCCCAAGCAGGATATACAGCAAAGTACAGTCTTTGTCCTCTTTAAGTCACAAGCAGAAACTGCAGGTCAGCTTAGCAAAGCACACACAGCAAAGAGGCAGTACACCTCCTTCAGCTCTTCTCCTTGGCAGAGGTTCCTCTTGATCCAGAAGTGTTCTAGATGTTCAGGGTTTTGGGCCCACTACTTATACTCATTTCTGCCTTTGAAGGAGGCAAACTTCAAAGGAAGGTCTCTGTTGTGCACAAGATCCTGCCTTGGCCAAGCCTGGCCCCAAACACACACCAGGGGGTTGGAGATTGCATTGTGTGAGGACAGGCACAACTCTTTCAAGTGCAGGTGTCAGCTCCTCCCTCACCACTCTAGCCGAGGAGACTCATCAGGATATGCAGAACACACCTCATTGAACAATTAAATTACAGGGACATACGAAGATCTCAGACACACTCTCTGTCACTGCTATCCCACCTCTGAGTTGAAGGACAATACTAAAGCAAACCCATATATAAAAAATTGGAATGCATCATAAGCTGGGTGGGTTACATGTTTGTTGCAGGGGAATACCACCAGCGATACACATGGAATGCCAACTACATGCAGTACCAGGTGTGAAAGGGGCACATAATTACCTGGCCATGATAAGGCATGCAAGATGCCTTTCCTTGGCAAGGTAAATATGAGCTAGTACACTGCACCAATGGAGTGTAATGTAAACAAAATGCACTGGTGGGGCACTATGATGTCAGTGTCTGGGAAATGCTGCACATATTCACCCACGTATGATGAAATGATGCAGTGCAATGCAGCATGAAGCTTGCTATACTGCGCTGCATCATTTCAAATGTGCAGGGATTTGTAGTTGTCACTGACATGCAAAGCATCCCTTTACTACCTTTAGTGATGGGCCAATAAATAATGGCCAACACCAACACAGCCACACAATCTGCATGGTGTAGAGGTGCTTCTGTTGCAGGTCCTAATGCACATGTGCGGGAAGGGACACAACCTGCAACATCAACTAACAGGAATGCTGCCTGCCACTTACATTGACTGTTGATGATTGCAACACATATTAAAAGATAGCTAAACTGGACCAGCAATAATGTCAGTTCTTTGTAGCACTACTACAAGGCATAGCAACCTGATGCATCCACACATGAACAAGTTTGAAAACGTGTTAAGTCATTGTGTCACCAAATGTGTGCTGTAAGAGTGATGGAAGGGGGTGAGCTATCACTGTGCATCCTCCTTGTCACCTTGAGTCATGTGTTCTGCATCCAGTACCACCCACTGTAAGGATCAACCACCTTTTGCGTATGTGTTCAAACAGGAAGGTCTCCCTTCCTAGACAACAAAACTTTAAATGCAGGCATCCTTGTCCCCATGCTGAAAGAAGACCTGTGTTGCAAGAATGAGTGGTGTTGTGCAGGAAGGACACACAGCGTTGCAGGGTCTCCACATGACACACCCAACAGACAACACACATAGGTACCTCAGTCCGAATAAGGGCAACTCCGCTGCCATCAGAGGCACCCACTCTCTGCTGCGTGGACTCCAGCAGTCCATGGCCCACATATCTGGTGTCGTGTGGCAGAGGACCGAACAAATGCCCAAAGAGGCACCAGTGGGATTGACAACAGGCTGGGGGCTAAGTTGCAAAACCAGCAGTTCGTCCTTGTTGCAATGATCCCTTTCACATTGCAATAGATAACTGCTGCCGGGACCTTTGAAATTACATCTTTAGCCCCTGATGTGTGTGTGTGTGTCCCTGAACTGCAACATCAGCACCACCCATGGTACAGGAGGCACCGCACACATCAGAGGATCAAGATGTGGAAGGTACATCATTCACCCAAAAAAAACACTCTATCTACAGTCTATGGCTTATGGACAGTATCTCCTTAGTTCTGTGCTTAAGATCATGCCAGTGTTGCAACAGCCAACATCCCCTCTTCACTCTCCCACTGTTGAGTTATGATGCATGGACTGACATCGTGGCCAATCATACCTATCTGAACACCTCTTCATGCATGCACTCCTCTCCTACACACGTTTCATGACATACCCCTGCCCCCGGAGTCTGCCTGGACATCCAATTGCTTTAGATCTCGCATGCGGACAATCTCCTGTTCAATGTACATCTTGAGTAACATAACTTGCACAAGTAAATAAATTCATTAAAATAACACTTGTGTTGAGGTTGTGTCTGACCTAGTAACTGTTTGAACTTTATGGATTGTGTGAAACAAATATACTGAGGGCCAGATTTCAAGAAAATGATGGTGCGGGCGACTGAACCAAGGCCTAGATTTATAGTTTTTGGTGCAAAAACTGCACTAATGCAGTTTTGCGTCAAAAACTTTAACGCCGTCTTGTGTCATTTTCAGAGCATAGATACATAAAAGCTTTATTTCGGCATCCAGTGCCACAAAAGTTGCATAGCGCCACAATAAATAATGGGTTAGAATTCATAAAATAGCTTGGGTTGACATAAATAAATAAAATAATGTGCACAAAATGCAGTACAATAGAAATAAATATGGCATAACACAGCTCCAAAATACGGTATTGGGACAAAGATAAACATGTATAACTACAAAGACTTGGGGCTAGACTGTCTTAGTCGAGTTCCTTCTGGTGCGCCACATTCCCCCAAGAAATTTGGCAACTGCAATGGCAGTGGGCGGACTGGAGTCTGATTTTAAGATTCTCATGGCCACAACATGATCTCGGGTCCCAAGCCGTTTGCAAGTTGGCATGAGCCATTTCCTTCGTTGATGAGCGTAGGATGGACAAACAAAGAAGACATGGGCAGTTGACTCCTGGTACAGGGTACAGCAGGGGCATGAGTTGTTGCTTGGGGCCTTGTTTTGCCACCTGCTGGTAAAGGTATTAAGAGGGAGGGAACCAAATCTGAACTGCATATAGAGCTCCCTATCGGTTGGATCTAAAATGCAGTCCAGGTAAGGTTCTAGCGACCAGGTAGATTTGAAGTCCAGAAACTCACTAGATAGACGCCCCAGTGAGAGCGAGCGAGATATGGACTGAGATACCCACTCCCAATAGCAGGACTTCACTCTTTCTGTGGTATGTGGTAGCCCTGTGTGTGGAAAATTCCACGAGTTTCCCATCCCAATGGCAATCAGTGCTGACTTAACTGAGTGGATCCACCTGATCTTGTTGGAGGTATCCAAAGAGCAAAGTTCCCTGAACGCTGTGGCATAGGGAGAAAGTTTGGGAGTTGCCATGATTCTCCTCCAGAACAGCAGCGGCCTATGACTAGCTATAGCGCCTAGAGGTTTGCGGACCAGATCCATGTGCAGAGGAAGAAGCGGGGTGCTTGGGGGCAGAGAGGTGAGTTTTCTCATAAACATATTCTCTATGTGGGTGAGTTCCCTTACATCCTTGAAGCCCCAGAATTCAGCCCCGTATAGAGCTGCGCTAACAGACTTCATGATATAGATGTGGAGAACAGCAGCTATTGGTTGTGATGATGAGGCATGGTTGTAGGAAGTTGGCTCTGTATATACTATTTCAAAGTAAGAAATAGTGTGCACAGAGTCCAAGGGTTCCCCTTAGAGGTAAGATAGTGGCAAAAGTAGATAATTCTAATGCTCTATTTTGTGGTAGTATAGTCAAGCAGTAGGCTTATCAGAGAGCAGTGTTAAGCATTTGTTGTACATTCACAGGCAAAAAATGAGGAACACACACTCAAAGAATTACTCCAGGCCAATAGGTTTTTATATTGAACAATATCTTGTCTTAGTTTATTTTAAAAACCACAGGTCCAAGATTACATTAAACACTTTAAATGTAAGGTACTTCACTTAGATACTTTAGGAGCTTTGAATGAAAACAATATCATGTACAGTCTTTGTAAAAATGGCAATACGCTAATTTCAAAGTGGACACAGTGCAAAAATCAACAGTTCCTGGGGGAGGTAAGTAAAGGTTAGATTAGGAGGTAAGTAAAACACTTACAAATCTCAGTCCTGGGGCATAGGCAGCCGACTGTTGGGGGTTCAAGGCAACCCCAAAGTTACCAAACCAGCAGCTCAGGGCCGGTCAGGTGCACCTGGCCTAGGCAGAGGGTCGCCTGGGGGTCACTCCTGCATCAAAGTTCGGTTCCTTCATGTCCTGGGGGCTGCGGTACAGTGTTGGCTGCAGGCATCAGGTCCCTTGTTACAGGCAGTCGCGGTCAGGGAGAGCCTCTGGATTCTCTCTGCAGGCGTCACTGTGGGAGTTCAGGGGGGTCATCTCTGATTACTCACGGGCTCACAGTCGCTGGGGAGTCCTCCCTGAGGTGTTGGTTCTCTGAATCTCGAGCCAGGGGCGTCGGGTGCAGAGTGTAGAGTCTCACGCTTCCGGCGGGAAACGTGCAGTCTTGGAAAGTTGCTTCTTTGTTGCAAAGAAGTAGCTGGTTTTAGACAGGGCCACTGTTCACAGGAGTTTCTTGGTCCTTTAGTCCAGGGCCATCCTCTGAGGCTTCAGAGGTCACTGGTCCCTGTCGGATGCGTCGCTGGAGCAGGTTTCGAGGTTGGAGACAGGCCAGTAGGGCTGGGGCCAAAGCAGTTGTTGTCATCCGTCTTCTCTGCAGGCTTGTAGGTCAGTAGTCCTTCTTGTTTCTTCAGGTTGCAGGAATCTGATTTCCTGGGTTCAGGGTTGCCCCTAAATACTCAATTTAGGGGTGTGTTTAGGTCTGGGGGCAGTAGCCAATGGCTACTCTCCTTGAGGGTGGCTACACCCTCCTTGTGCTCCTTCCTGAGGGGAGGGGGGCACATCCCTATTCCTATTGGGGGAATCCTCCAAAATCAAGATGGAGGATTTCTAAAGTCAGGGGTCACCTCAGCTCAGGACACCTTAGGGGCTGTCCTAACTGGTGGGTGACTCCTCCTTGTTTTTCTCATTATCTCCCCTGTACTTGCCGCCCAAAGTGGCGGCTGTGTCCAGGGGACAGGCATCTCCACTAGTTAGAGTGCCCTGGGGCATTGTGACATGAAGCTTGAGCCTTTGAGGCTCATTGATAGGTGTTACAGTTCCTGCAGGGGGAAGGTGTTAAGCATCTCCACCCAGTGCAGGCTTTTGTTTCTGGCCTTAGAGAGCACAAAGGCTCTCACCCCAGGGGGTCAGAAACTCATCTCTCAGCAGCAGGCTGGCACAGACCAGTCAGTCCTGCACTAAAGGATTGGGTAAAATACAGGGGGCATCTCTAAGATGCCCTCTGTGTGCATTTTTTAATAAATCCAACATTGTTATCAGTGTGGGTTTATTATTCTGAGAAGTTTGATACCGAACTTCCCAGTATTCAGTGTAGCCTTATGGAGCTATGGAGTTCATTTTTGACAAACTCCCAGACCATATACTTATTATGACTCAAAAAAGAGGGATAGGGAGGGGTTATGGTCCAGTGTATATCCTCCCAATAAGGCTATGGAAAATATATAATACACTGTTCCAATTAGAAAGAAGGAAACACATGTGGGGGTCCTAAACTTTAGGAGCAAATAACCTCACACATCCAAGAGGATGTCATGCTTCATCATCGGTAAAGCTCCTCGTCAGACCGGCACTGCAATGTCTGACGGGCACCACCCCAGATCGGGGGGCTCTTTGCCGAAGATCTTTTACAATGATGGTGCCGTGACCCCAGGATTGAGTAGACAAAAAAAGGAGAACAAAACAGAAAATGATTAAAATTGGCTCTCAAAACCTCCAACGAGGAAATGATTTATTAGACCAGATGGAAGGTAGGGACCAAGATTAAAAAAGATGTAGTCAAGAGAGTGAAACAGAGATAATGATCAATCACTCTATAGTAGAATGAATGGGAGGGAGGTCGGACAGTTTTCAAACCAACCCTTTCATGGGTCAACATGTTTCGCATCCTAGTTGCCCATACGGGTCCATTGATGCTTCGCCAGGACCTAAGTGGCTATATATATCTCCTAATCATAAAGGACAGGTGTGCCTTCTTAATCGAAGTACAGGGGTTACTGATAACCAAAGAGTTGTGAGAAAAATATCCAATCACTTACATCAGTCGGGAACATATGATTCCTAACTATGGCCCAACCCCATTAGGGGAGTGCGCTCCATAGGACCACGTAGACCAATGGTCAGGTGCAGCTTAAGTTTGGAATGCTGCTGAGACCGTCAAGGAACCTACCCGGGTCTGTGAATTTGGGATAGTGGGAGCAGGTACCTGGAGATCTGGGGTGACTAGTGTGATGACGTTGGGGGAAGCGGTAGAGACCGTCCTGTGTGCCTGGTCAGCGATGACTGCTGGGTGACTATCGGTGCGGGCACAATTGTTAGAGCTTATGCCCCTATCAGGTCTAACGTGGGGAGCCTGCACGTCAATCTCGGATGGTCAGTCAATCATGGAACAGACAGTGTCTTGGTCTAGAGCCACTAGGGAGGGTGGCACACATAGTGGAGTGGGTGGCTCGAGTTTAAACTGTATGGTGGACCCACCCGGGGGGTTAGTTCTTTGGTTTAAGGCTACTGAGTCGCAGGCTAGCTGCTCGTTTACTAGGAGGAGCTCAATACAATCGGACAGTGAGCTCTGGGGCCGATGTCGTCTGGCCCTAAGAATGTCTTTCCTAATTAATGAAAGACATCCTCTGCTATGACGAATCCAATGGGTGACTTTGTTAATTAGGGAATCCGCCCTTCCCATCCCCCTGAGAGTTAGATCTAGGTACGTTGGTCCTGAAGATTTTCCGGGGAGGGAGAGTGGTAGTCCTAGGAGAATATGTGCTGCCAGAGCGATGGCTCTCCCCTAAAGTGAGGGGTGTGGAGTTGGAACTTGTGTTCTCGGGGTTAGTGGGAGGATAATCAATTTGCAAGCCTGCTGGTGTGTGGGAACCCAATATGCAGGCTCTGACCAAAGTCGTAGGGACAGGGTCCTCAAGTAGAGAACCTGGGGGGCCTCAAAGGTGTTTGGCGTGATGGAGCATGGTGGGAACAGGTAAAGTCAGGGTGGTAGTGTTTGTCTGGGCTGGGGTGGCGGCACTTTCCCTAGCTGTTCTCCCTCTCTCTTCCATGAGACCCCCTACTGTGACTGTGAGGTCACCTATTATGCACTTAAGGGCTGCTATTTCTGCCCTGAGTGTTTGTATGCAACCTGCCAAGTTGTTGTTTGGGGAGGGAGGGATGACTGGATATTTGTGAAGCTTTCTGCCCTGGCCTGGGCAGGTGAAACTACGAGATCCTGAATTGTGGGTGGATCGGAGGGACATGATAACAGATAAAAACGATTGGTACAAGAGACAGGTGACGGAGGGGGCTCTATAGCTGGGTCGTGAAGGGAACAGGGGCTCGGGACTGAATCTGAGGGGTTGGGGGGCACTGCCCTAGTTTCGGTCCTCACCCGTACCCTGGCTTTGTTAAACATATTGGGTATACTTACCTGCTTGCTAGTCAATGATTGGGTTGCAGGGTACGGTTTGGGACTCAGTGGCTGGTCAGTGCCGGGTGATGGAGTTAATATTTCCCCGCAATAAGCTAGGAGGTTATCAATGCGGTCGAGTACTTTGTTACAACCCGACTTTTTAAAGTTTTTCTTGTGTTTTCCTCCACCCAGCCCCAACCCCACCCTCGAATGCTTTTCTTTTGCCCATATCTGTGGCAGTATAATGGGACAAGACAGGGGCCTAGGATGGTAGTTGAGGGAGGACTAAGGGGGGACAGAACAATCCGAGGTGGCTAAGGCACAAGCCAAACTCATGGGGGGTTGCCCTGCCCGGCCTTGGTCGGTCTTGGACGGGCTCAGACGGGCCTGCCCTTGGCCGGGGCTTTGACTGGGCACAGCCCGCACGCGTCCTGTGCTGCGGTATGCCCCGTCTGGCTTTATAGCGCTAGTTGGATCTGGCAAGTGGGAGCAGGTGATGCACAAGATGGCCGCCTCCTGGGGCCGCAAATCAGTCTGGGATATGAGGTCCCTCTGGTCCTGTTAGCGGGTCCCACGCTGTGGTATGCCCCCTTTGGCTTTATAGTGCTCGTTGGATCTAGCAAGTGGGAGCAGGTGATGCCCAAGATGCTCGCCTGCTAGGGCCACAAAGCAGTCTCGGATATGTAGTCACTCTGGTCCTGTTACCGCATCTCAGATGCATATCGGGCGTCACATTTATAGAATGGCGCAAGCCGTCGGTAATGCTCAGTTTGCGTCCTGAAAAACATTAGTCGGGTGGGGGTGGCGGTAGGGAATCAGGAGGTTGTGCCTCAAAAAGTGTCCCCTAGGCATGGCCATTGCACCCTGTGCCATGCAGGGGGGCCCAAATTAGGGTCCCGATGTCACTTTAAGATAAAATAAAAAAATACTTACCTATACTTACCCTGCTTACCTGGGATAGGGTCCCCCATCTTCTGGTGTCGCTTTGGTGTGGGTGAGGGTGTTCCTGGGGCTTGGGGTGAGCACCTGTGGACCCATTCCATGGTGTCTGACCAAGGAAATGGGTCCACAGGTCCCCTAACGCCTGGTCTGACCCAGGCATTAAATAATGGTGCTAAGCAAGCTTAGCTCCATTATTTAGCCCCACCTCCCACCCATGTGTTCACCGGGGGATAAGTATGGAGCTATGGGGACAGCACCATGTTTTGGATGGGAATGCCTGCCTTGCATCTCATTGGCGCAAGGTAGGTTCACACATCAAAAAATGGTGCAAACACGTGTCTATTGTCAAAATATAAATATGGAGTTAAGTTTGCAGCTTATTTGCATGAAAGAAATGACACAAATTAGGCGCAAACAAAGTATAAATATGCTCCCAAATTTGGCAGCGTCACACACCATCATTTTCAAAACACAGGGATGCGCCTTATTTACTAGAATATGGCACACCCCTGTGTTTTCCCCTACACCTGTACTAAATTTGCTGCAGTGTGCCAACGCAGCAACCCTTGCACCATAGTGCAAGGATGGCTGCGTTTAGGGCAAGATTCTTTTTGTGCAGGAAGGAACACCTTCCTGCACACAAAAAATCTTAAATGGTGATTTGCTCTTTCTATGTGTGCTGCAAAATGCAGCACACATAGAAAGAACAAAAAACGCGGAGAAATGAAAGCATTTCTCGACGGTGTGCAATGCTAACACCACCCCTGGGGTGGCGTTAGATTTTGGAGCTGCCTCAGGTTGACGAAAACATGAAAATCTGAGGCAGCGTCAAAATGCAATGGGTGTTGCTGTGGCACGGCCACAGCAACACCCATTCCACGCCCCTTTCACGGAAAGTGTTGCGTTTGAAGGAGCCATATTTGCAAGGTGGCATTAAGCCACAAACAGTGGCTTAATGCCACCTTGTAAATACGGCACAGGGCATTGCACCATCTGAGCGTCACGAAAAGTACCGGTCCAGTGGCACTAGAGGCTCTTAAATATGCCCCTGAGTACTTACCAAAATTAAATGCATGGCATTGTGTCAGACACCAAGCCACACACAATGACTGAAACATGATTGAGGTGACTGATAACTATGTGGACTGGTAAGTTATTTCTGATTCTCCCAAGCATGTCATGCAACAGGTAACATGCATGTGTTGCTATGGCTTGTATGATACACTACTCAAGTGTCTGGGAAAAGCTAGGCTGGTAGCACGGGTTCAACACTGATGTGACAACCAAATAGTAAATGTGTAAGACTGTGAGGGGCAGCCAAGAGCGTGTCATCATCAATTTCCCAATCTAGGAGAAGTGCAATGACAGCAAGTTTGAAATGTATGCAAGTCTCATTACTTACCAACCAAAAGAAATGGTGTAAGATAACCTGTTTTGGGATGTGTAGCCAAGCACATCCAGTGTGTCATGTATATTGCTGACGAATGTCTTGAGTAGCTGATGTGATACAATTGCCAAGGCAATATCACAAAACAAAATAAAATGATGGCCGGAGTGTTGAAACTTTTCAAACATTCACCCACAGTCACAGATCTGAGTTTAATCCAATTTTATTTTGCTCGCCACGTCACCCCAATTTGGACCCAGCCATATGCAAATCAGTCTTGACCCTATTCACCATTGGAACAGTCTAGCCTGAACTGCCAGGCCAGTTCCTTCCTGGACTGGACACAAGCATACTGGAACCAGTTTCAGGCTATCACCCTTCATCAAACAGGGTAGCTTCAATCCCTTGGCACAGTGAGCAAAGGAACCACGTCTGGGCAAACCCTTCCCACTTAGGGCAACTTTAACAAAACAAAAGGATGATGGACAGAGTGTTGAA
Source organism: Pleurodeles waltl (assembly GCF_031143425.1). Lineage (NCBI taxonomy): Eukaryota > Metazoa > Chordata > Amphibia > Caudata > Salamandridae > Pleurodeles > Pleurodeles waltl. The sequence goes on from NC_090444.1 coordinate 90,357,311, forward strand.
ACTTTTCAAACACTCACCCCCAGTCACAGATCTGGGTTTAATCCATCATTCTTTTGCTCACCATGCCACCCAAGTTTGGACCCAGACATATGCAAATCAGTCTTGACCCTATTCGCCATGGAAACAGTCCAGCCCGAACTGCCATGCCACGTCCTTCCTGGACCGGAAAGAAGCATCCTGGGATCAGTTTCAGGGAATCACCCTTCCTCATCCAGGCTAGCTTGAATCCAGTGGCATAGTGAGCAAGGGACCCACGTCTGTGCATACCATTCCCACTTAGGGCAACTTTAGCAACACAAAAAGATGATGGACGGAGTTTTGAAACTTTTCAAACACTCATCCCAAGTCACAGATTTGGGTTTAATCCATCGTTCTTTTGCTCACCATGCCACCTCAGTTTGGACCCAGCCACATGGAAATCAGTCTTGACTTTTTTTCCCCCAGGAACACTCCAGTCCGAGCTGCCATTCCAGGTCTTTCCTGGGCCTGAAACAAGCATCCTGGGATCAGTTACAGGGTATCACCGTTCATCAGCGAGTCTAGAATGAATCCAGTGGCATAGTGGACACAGAACCCACATCTAGGCATAACTTTCCGCCCTAGGGCAACTATAGGGCAACTTTAGCACCACAAAAGGATGATGGACGGAGTGTTGAAACTTTTCAAACACTCACCCCCAGTCACAGATTTGGGTTTAATCCATCGTTCTTTTGCTCAACATGCCACCCCAGTTTGGGCTCAGCCATATGCAAATCAGTCTTGACCCTGTTCCTCATGGAAACAGTCCAGCTCAAACTGCCAGGCCAGGTTGTCCCTGGACCAGAAACAAGCAAACTGGGACCGGTCCTTTTGTGCTGCTAATAATACCATTGAAAACCTGACAGCTACTTGGCCATAGGGGAGACACATAGTCACACATGTAAATTACTACTGGTTGCAAACCCAATATGATATCACCCAGAAAGTTAATCATGATGGAGACCATATAGTGGTAAACAACTAGGGGCCAGATTTATGCTGGCCTTGCTCTGTTCCACCACCACATTAGCGTTATATTTTTTAAGCTAATGTGGCATTGGAAGGGCACAAACGCCACACCATATTTACAAAGTGGCAAAATGCTTGCATTGCACCACTCTGTAACCTCTTGTGCCACATTATGCCTGCGCCAGGCATTATGTATGCAAGGGGGGCATTCTAGTGCTGGGGGGTGCATAAAAATGACACAACGGAATCTATGAGATTCCTTTGAGCCATTTGTATTGGCATTTTTTAATGCCTGCTAAGTGCAGGTGTTAAACAGAGGCTCCCATTGATTACAATGGGTGCTTTGCAGGATTAGCGTCATAATCTTTTACGCTAATCCTGCAAAGCGCCGGACTAGCATAAAATTATGACGCTACTTCCATGGTGCGCTGTATTTTAAATACGGTGCTACCACAGTGGCGTTAGGGGGGCACTAAGGGGGGCAAGAAACATTTGTGCTGCAGTAGATGCAACGCCCTTTTTAAAAAATTCTCCCCCAGATTTAATAATACAAAAAAGTTCTGCCTAAAAATCCCTACTTACTAATTTACCCACACTAACCTAACCCATATTATCTTATTAAAACGTATCCCTACAGATGACTTATCTGATCTTATTGTATACTATACATGTAACGGCATAAGATAAACATCAACCCCCCTTAACCCTTTAGCTGCTGGGCCAGTTAGTGGCAGAAACGGGTGTGAAACCAATGGTGGATCCTGGACCCTTAAACATTGCTGAAAAGTAGAATTCAGCAAGGGGTCATTTGTGTAGATCCTTCAAAATTTTCCTGCAGAAGGTAACAGTTGAAATAAATAAATATTGACATTGAGTTGAGGAAAACAGCCATTTCTGTCTATGTTTTCTTCTGTAACTTTTTCAAACTATGGTAGATTTTTAAAAGCAATATACCATTACGACTGCTGGACGCTCCTGGTTGCGGCGGAATATAGGTCTTGTAGGTTCATCAAGAGCCCAAGGTACCCAGAGCTAATAAATGAGCTGCACCTTGCCTTGTGTTTTCATTGTATACTGGGTATACAGCAATGAATTTGGTAAAATATAAAGAGTGAAAAAAAGGTATCACAGAAACCTGTGTATTTTCGAAATGGGCACAAGATACGGAGTTTAGAAGCAGTGGTTATTTGCATATCTCTGAATGTCTCAAAATTACTTCTTTCTTACACACTGTCTTAGGTTTAGAAGGCAAAAATATAGAGAAAGATAACTGGCAATAACTCTTGTTCATCTATTCTGTATTCCCTCAAGTCTCCCAATAAAAATGGTACCTCACTTGTGTGGGAAGGCCTAGTGCCGCGAAAGAAAAGCCCCCAAAACGCAGCATGGACACATCACATTTTTCCATTGAAAACTGACATGTTTTTTGCAAAGTGCCTAGCTGTGGATTTTGGGCTGTAGCTCAGCCGCCGCCTAGGGAAACGTACCAAACCTGTACATTTTTGGAAACTAGGCAACGAGTGGAATCCAGGATGGGCTGCTTTGTGGGTCTCTCATTAGGTTCTGTCACAAATAATCCTTTGCAAACCTCAATATGTGACTGAAAAATACTTTTTCCACACATTTCGGTGCTGCACAGTTCTGAAGGGAGCCACACATTCCCTTCCACCCAGTATTCTCCCAAGTCTCCGCATAAAAATGGTACTTCACTTGTGTGGGTAGGCCTAGTGCCCACGACATGAAATGCCCCAAAACACAACATGACACATTACATATTTGCAATGAAAACTGATGTGTTTTTTGCAAAGTGCCTAGCTGTGGATTTTAGCCTCTAGCTCAGCCGGCACCTTGGGAAACCTACCAAACCTGTACATTTTTTTAAAGTAGACATCTAGGGGAACCCAGGATGGGGTGACTTGTGGGGCTCTCACTAGGTTCTGTCACACAGAATCTTTTGTAAATCTCCAAATTCAGCTTAAAAACACCTTTTCCTCATATTTTGTTGCTGTAAAGTTCTGGAATCTGAGGGGAGCTACAAACTTCCTTCCACCCAGAATTTCCCCAGGTCTCCTGATAAAAATGGTACCTCACTTGTGTGGGTAGGCCTAGTGCTTGCAACAGTAAATTTCCCAAAACGCTACGTAGACACATCACATTTTTCCAATGAAAACTGATGTGTTTTTTGCTAAATGCCTAGCTGTGGATTTTGGCGTGTAGCTCAGCTGGCGCCTAGGGAAACCTACGAAACCTGTACATTTTTAGAAACTAGACATGGAGGGGAATCCAGGATGGGGTGAATTGTGAGGCTCTCACAGGGTTCTGTCACCCAGAATCCTTTGCAAACCTCAAAAGTGGGCTAAAAACACGCTATGCTCACATTTCAGTTCTGCAAAGTTCTGTAATCTGAGGGGATTCACAAACTTCCTTCTACACAGCATTCTGCCACAGGAAATGTCCCAAAACACAACATGGACACATCACATTTTTCCAAGGAAAATGGATGTGTTTTTTGCAAAGTGCCTAGCTGTGGATTTTGGCCTCTAGCTCAGCCGGCACCTAGGGAAACCTACCAAACCTGTGCATTTTTGGAAATAGACACCTATGGGAATCCAGGATGGGGTGACTTGCGTGGGCACTCGCTGGGTTTTGTCACCCAGGGTCCTTTGCAAATCTCAAAATCGGGCTAAAAAACACTCTTTCCTCATATTTCGGTTCTCCCAAGCCTCACGATAAAAATTGTACTGCACTTTTGTTGGTAGGCCCAGTGCCGCAACAGGAAATGCCCCAAAACACAATGTGGACACATCACATTTTTCCAATGAAAACAGATTTGTTTTTCGCAAAGTGCCTAGCTGTGGAATTTGGCCTCTCTCTCAGCCGGCACTTGGGAAACTTACCAAACCTGTACATTTATGGAAATAGACACCAAGGGAAATCCAGGATGGGGTAACTTAAGGGGCTCTCACTGTGTTCTGTCAACTAGAATCCTTTGCAAATCTAAAAATTGGACTAAAAAAACATTCTTTCCTCACATTTCGGTGCTGCAAAGCTCTGGTACCTAAGTGGAGCCACAAACTTCATTCCACCTAGCACTCCCCCAAGTCTCCCAATAAAAATGGTACCTCACTTGTGTGGGCAGGCCTAGTGCCTGCAACAGGAAATGCCCAAAACATACTGTGGCAATAATGATAAGTGAGGTGAGTGCACTAATTAGTCCTGGGATCTGGAATCTATTTAGGCAAACCTACCAAACCCAGACATTTCAAAAACATAGACTTCCAGGGGAGTCCACTGAGGTGTGGCTTGTGTGAATTCCCCAAAGCGTTTTCACACAGAATACCCTGCAATGGTGAAACGTTGAATAAAAACAGTATTTGTCCTTGCATTTCTGTGAAGTAAACTGCAGGAATATGCATGGATCCACAAACATCTTACCACCTAGCATTCCCCAACTTACATAGGTTTCTATACAAGTATTTCAAAGTTAATTCATGCCTTTAACATTTTGCCACACTGGGTACTCCATGACAATGTGGCACATGTTCTGTCCACTAGTATGTGTAGTGTGGGGACTATAATGCACATTAATCGTAGAACAGAACACCTACCACTTTCTGACGATGGATAAAGGTGTCAAGCAGGCCATAATGAAGTCCATGATTTCTTGGATGAGATGAACTAAAATTCTGTGGCTGCTTGCCTAAGGATGTAGTGGCCCATGGATGTTAGGTATCCATGCACAGCCATTGAAACGTTTACCCAATGGCGGCTCCACCTCAGTCAATTTCCCAGAAATTTGCTTTAGAATGATGCAACATAAAGCACGTAGGAAAACACAGGCCTGGCTGAAATGGTCACTGAAGACAGTAAACATGACTCTCCTGCCTCTTTCCCTGCTTCGAGCACACTTTACATTGACACCATGGTTGATCCTTTGTTGTTGCTTTAGGAATACAATCAGCAAAGTGTCACTTCTGCAGCCTTGCCACATCCTCCAGAACACATGAAGTGGAGGTTGCTGCTTCTGTAGCAGCAGTGAGGCTTTCAATCACAGACAGAAAGACAAGGAAAGACATAAGTCCGCCTGTGGTTGTCTGACGATAAACAACATACACATTGTATGTTGCCATTTGGATCAGGTGGGTAAACAGTTTTTTGTACCAAATGTGTGTTTTACGACACGCATTGTATGGTTGAAGAACCTGGTCATTTTTGTCCACTCCGCCCATGTACTTATTGTAATCAAGTATACAGGTGAACATGTGGACTTCAGACATCTGACCCCAAACCATGATGGGGAAGTGCTCTCATCATGAACTGTAGTGAGCTCGTATACATCACGCCTATCCAAGAACTTGACTGTGAGCAGTTTGTTGGAACGCGATGCAGTACTCTGAGATTTCTGAAGCTTCTTGCCAACAAGCTCCTGTGGGAATCCTTTGCAGTTAAAATGAACTGTACAGCAGGCCACAGTGCCAGCTTTTCAGAGCTCACTGAACAACTCGTCTCCTCTATAGAAAGTGTCCACATAAAGGATATAACCTTTGTGAAGGAGTGGCTTGGCAAGCTCCCATACAATCTTCCATGTGATCCCTAACGTAGGAGGGCAACCTACAGGGCTTAGTGTGGAGTCTTTCCCTGTATACACTCTCAAGATGTACACATAGCTAGAAGCACTCTCACACAGCATGTACTGCTCGATGCCATAGCGAGCTCTTTTGGTCACAATGTACTGTCTGAACAGCAGCCACCCTTTGTACAGGATCAAGGCCTCATCGACTGCTATATTCTTTCCAGGCCAGACACATTTTCGAATTCTTCACAACCTGTCATGGTCTGGGTGGTCCCGGGGCAATGCAGCAGAATTGTCATTGAAATGCAGCATGCAATAGCAATAGCAAAAAATTATCTCTGGTCATGTATGGTGCGAAGATGGTTGTTACCTAAACCGCACGAGTCGTCCAGCAGGACTGCAAGGTGGGTTTCTGCACTAAACCCATTTTGAGCGTAAGGCCCAAACATATCTTCAACTTTGCCAATGAAGTGGGAGTCCACTGGCGTCTCCTAGAACGGGGTCTTAGAGTGTCTCCATGCTCCCTCAGAAATTGTCCTGCACGCAAATTTGTTTGCTGCACAATTTGCTGAAGGAAGTCAGCATCTAAAAAGAGATGGACCTAATTAACTGGCAAAAAGTTGGCCGTATCAGCTTTACATCCGGTGTCACCAGTGAAAGGTGGACTTTGGGGCTGAACTAAATCCGGGGGGGGGGGGCTGGCAAAAGAGCACCCGCTCTGTGCTTGCTGCCGCACGCATCTGCTCTCTGGGTTGGGCTAACCCACTGTTGTCACACTGCACAGACTGTGCTTACGAAGGGACAGTACGACTGTCCTTATTGTCTCCTTCAGAATCACTTGAAGAGGTGTCGTTGGATGGGACTCTGTGGACTTAAAAATCACGCCCAGATTCTGCTCCATTGTCCTCTCCCTCAGATGCTGTCTCAGTATCTGTTGTCTTAGTCTCTGGTCCTGCCTCAGAGCTGTCCTCCATAACCCAAGTTAGGGCTTGAGCAGCAATCATCCAACGAGACCCATCTCTGCTACTGGCTAAATTATCCCTCTAAAGCACTAGCCTACGTAGAAGGCAGATAGAGTCACAAAATTGTTGGTGGGTGTGTGTGATGTGTGCAACAGTAAATGTCAGTCTTCTTACCTTCGCTTCTTCTCCCAATCAGCAGATTCTCTGACATAAAAAAAACAAAAAAGACACACTATGGGGGTCATTACAACATTGGCGGTAAAAGCCGCTTACCGCCGTGCAGAAGACCGCCAATACACCGCCGCGGCCGCGGAATTCCGCCACAGCTATTATGACACACATCTCAGAATCCGCCGAAATTCAGACACCCACACAACTCCGCCACACCAAAGGTCAGTGTAAAACTGGCGAAAACAAAACCTCCACCTCCATGCCAACAGGAACACGCCCATGCTATTACGACCCACGAATCCACGCAGCGGTCTTTCAAACGCGGTATTCCATTGGCGGTATGCACCGACGCGCTCAAAATACACACACATCTCCAAAACACTGCCACATTGGACAATTCCAAATACACACACCTGATACACATACACACACCACTCACACACACCCAACACAATATAAAACACACAACCACATCACCCACAAACCCCTACGACCACAAGTCACGACCGAAGGCCAGAGAGACAGAGAGCACACCAACTGAGAACCCCACCACACAGAGGCACACAACACCATCACCCATACAACATTACACGCACAATACACCACACACCACTACACATCACCACACACATCAACACTGACACTACCCCACACATCACCCACACCACCCCATGTCACGCCAAAGACACCCCCGGTTTTCCGAGGAGGAGCTCCGGGTCCTACGGGTAGAGCCACAGCTATTTGGCTCACAGGTGCAGCACACATCCATAGCCAGGAAGATGGAGCTATGGCACAGAATAGTGGACAGGGTCAACGCTGTGGGACAGCATCCAAGAAATCGGGAGGACATCAGGAAGAGGTGGAATGACCTACGGGGGAAGGTACGTTCAGTGGTCACCAGGCACAACATTGCGGTTCAGCGGACTGGTGGCGGACCCCCACCTCCACCCCCACAACTAACAACATGGGAGGAGCAAGTCTTGACCATCATGCATCCAGAGGGCCTCGGAGGAGTCGGTGGAGGAATGGACACTGGTAAGCCAAATCTACACTATCATATCCCCCACCCTACCTGCATGCTATCACACACCCCCACCCTCACCCCCTCCCCTATCACTCCAACTACTCACTAATGTACTAATAACACAAACCACCCATCCCAACACCAAGCCCTGCATGACACAACTAAGCATGGTCACCCCTCACTAAAGCATGCTCACTGCACATACCCAGAACACCCCCCAACCATCATCAAACCAACCCATACACAGGAATGCTTGCACTAGGGTACACAAGCACCCACCCATTGCACACCATTACACACACAGATGCAATAATAATGCACTTATGTCCCTGCAGGACCACGAAGGAACTTCACCACACCGGAGGGTCCAGACAACTCCACTCCACCCACAGAAGAGGCCCACAGTGACAATAGCAGCTCTGCCCTACTGGATTCTGATGACCAGCCCGGACCATCGTGGGTCTCGGGACAGTCGGTTCCCCTTGCACAGGCACAGCCCAACACTGACCTTCCACCCTCTGGTAACACCAGCACAGCACCCACCCAGCGGGCCCATACCTCCGTACCCAGGACACGTCAATCAGCGGTGTGTCCACCACTACAGGGAACCCAGGAGAACCCACCACCCCACGAAAATCAGGGACCTGGGGGCAGTTGTAGTGGGCACACGGTCCAGGGGACGGAGGCACAGGAACAAAGGGGAACTGGGAGGGCTGCTGCGCGACAGGGGGCGGACAGGCCAAGGGAACCCACTCTCCACGAGGCCCTCTCCTCCATCATGGGAGCATACCACCACTCCCAGGAGGCGACGGTCCTGGCCAAGTTTCAGGAGACCCAGCGCCTGCAGGAGGAGCAGTATTTGGGGTTCAGGGAGGATCTCAGGACCATCAGCTCGGCCCTGGGCACCATCGTAGGGGTGCTGAAGGACATACAGCAGACCTTGAGGGACACTGTGGCACTCCAAGGGGCCCCTGACACTAGCCTGGACGATGCACTGCCCGCCACCTCCACCGGCGCTAGTGGACAGGACGCCCCGGCACAGGACCACCACACCAGCACCCCACCCTCTGCAGACGGACAACCACCACGCAAGCGGTCCCTGAGATCCAGGAACAGGACAGAGCAAGATGGCAAGACCCCCGCCAGGAAATGAGACCACCCTGATTGTCCTCTCACTGTCCCACTTTGTTACCCTGTCCATACTTTAACTGCCCCAGCTCCACTTCCTATGCCCATATGTGCAGTGCACCTGTGTGACCAATGGACTGGACTCTGCCATGGACATTCCTCCACCCTTCCCAATCACCATATTACAACCCCCCTCCATTTTTGAGCACTTCAATAAACACCCTTGAACCACAAAACAATCTGGAGTCAGTCTGTGATTTGGTAAATATGTATTATCAATGACAGTGTCATAATGCGTTTCCAATAGCAAAGCCAACATACCTATGTCACACATCACAAGTCCTTGAAGGATGCAAGCAGATGACACACATTGGTAACCACACCTGTGAAACCGTAATGGAAAGGTACAACTCAGTGACCAAATACTGCTATGAAATGACACACAGGATAGAGGAAGACGTGTGAAAGTGAATGTAATGGTAAAAATGAAAATGTTTTCACCTGTGTGTCACTGGAAATATTGCTGTATGACTGACTCCCTGTTGTCTATGTCTTCTTCCTCAGCTTCCTCCTCATCACTGTCCACAGGCTCCACAGCTGCCACAACACCGTCATCTGGACCATCCTCCTGCAGAAAAGGCACCTGGCATCGCAAAGCAAGATTGTGAAGCATTGAGCAGGCGATGATGATCTGGCACACCTTCTTGGGTGAGTAGAATAGGGAACCACCTGTCATATGGAGGCACCTGAACCTGGCATTCAGGAGGCCGAAGGTGCGTTCGATCACCCTCCTAGTCCACCCATAGGCCTCATTGTAGCATTCCTCTGCCCTGGTCCTGGGATTCCTCACTTGGGTCAATAGCCAGGACAGGTTGGGGTAACCAGAGTCCCCTAATAGCCACACACGGTGCCTCTGGAGTTGACCCATCATATAAGGGATGCTGCTATTCCGCAGGATGTAGGCGTCATGCACAGAGCCAGGGAACATAGCATGTACCTGAGAGATGTACTGGTCTGCCAAACATACCATCTGTACATCCATAGAATGATAACTCCTCCGGTTCCTGTACCCCAGTTCACTCCTGTGGGGGCGGACCAGAGCTACATGGGTCCCATCAATAGCACCTATGATGTTGGGGATATGTCTAAGGGCATAGAAGTCACCTTTAACTGTAGCCAAATCCTCCACCTCAGGGCAAATGATGTATCTCCTTACGTTTTTCAGCAGGGCAGCCAACACTCTGGACAACACGTTGGAAAGCATAGGCTGGGACATCCCTGATGCCATGCCCACTGTTGTCTGAAAAGACCCACTAGCAAGGAAATGGAGCACTGACAACACCTGCACGTCAGGGGGGATTCCGGTGGGATGGCGGATTGGTGACATCAGGTCTGGCTCCAACTGGGTACATAGTTCCTGGATAGTGGCACGGTCAAACCTGTAGGTGATGATTAAATGTCGCTCCTCCATTGTCAACAGGTCCACCAGCGGTCGGTACACCGGAGGATTCTGCCATCTTCTCAATTGTCCCAGCTGACTGTGCCTAGGAAGGACAACAGCGACCACAGAGTCAACAAATTTCCAGGTATGTACCCACAGATACACAGAACACGGCACCAAACACAAAACCCTTACTGTATGTGTGTTGAGTGTAGGCTTAGCTATGTGTGACGCAGTAGTAAATGAAGCCATGTGGGCCCCTGAAATGGCGACTGCCTGACCTCTAAACTGGGGCAATGGGAATGTGAGGTCACTGCGCTGGCGTTGTACCCTGTCGCGGTAGGCGGTCGTAGACCGTGGCGCAATGGTGCAGTGGTTAACATTGGACCCTATAGGTCCCAGGAGCCAATGAAGAAGTGCGCCGGCGGTGATGATACGCACCACTGCGGACGTCACCGCCATTTTCTATCTGTTCAATCACTCGATACCTGATCTTCGACAGGAGAGGACCTACACTTCAAGTGCTGCTGTGACCTCGGTCTGGAAGCGACGATGGCTGCTGCGTCTGGGGAAAGGGCCCCTGCCTTCACTGCTCAGGCGTTGGAGAAGCCAGTAGACGGGGTCCTCCCCCAGTACACGCTACTCTACGGTCCTCCAGACCAACAGGTAAGTACACAGGGAACACGTTGTATGGGCTATGCCTGGGTGGAGAGGGCTGGTTGTAAGAGGGAGGGTGGCAGAGTTCAGTGAACATGAATGCATGTGAATGCATGTGCCACATGGCAAGGGTAGGGATGGGGGCCACTCACATCGACGGTGCAGTTGGTAATGACTTCTCTTCTTCCCTTGTGCATGTCATGTAGGTCAGCGCCCACCAGAAGAAGGACATTTGGCGTGCCATCGCCAAGGAAGTCCGGACCCTGGGGGTCCACCAGAGACGGTGCACCTACTGCTGGAAAAGATGGGAGGACATTCGCCGCTGGAGCAAGGAGACGGCAGAGGCTCAGCTGGGGATGGCCTCCCAACGTGGCAGGGGTGCCCATCGCACCATGACCCCCCTGATGTTCCGGATCCTGGCGGTGGCCTACCCGGAGTTGGATGGGCGCTTGAGGGCATCACAGTAGATACAAGGGGGTGAGTACAACCTCATTCTGGGGACTTGGCGCGCAGTTGAGGGGTCTGGGTGGGGGAGGAGGGCTGTGGGTGTACCTAGGCCAGGCAGAAATACGTAGGCTAGTCCCCTCCGTAATGCAGGGCATGTGGCACTCCACCCCACCTCAGTAGTGGGCCAAGTACAGGTATAGATGCCCCTGTGGCATCCATGTGTGCAGATGTCCACCATAGGCATGTAGGCCATATCCCAGCAATTGCATCTGTAGAGGCCAAGAGCACAGCGTAGTGCAGGGGGCTGCAGTGTCTGTATTGTCTGCCAACGGTAGCGGTAAGCCATGCACTCAACCTGTCTTTCTTCTGTCGTCCCCTCCCCCTTTTTCTGCTCTCCCTGTTCTTTTGTGCATCAGCATCATCAGGCGGAGGTACAGTGGCACCGGGGCACGAGGGAGCTGCATCCCACATGGCCATGGAGGGCCACACCATGGACTCAGAATGCACCAGTTGGACGGAGGGCGAGGGGAGCTACACGTCGGTCATCGGATCACCAACCAGCGACACGGACTCGTCCCTTGTGGTGGCGGCACCATCTGTGCCCCCCACTTCTACAGGTACAGCCGCCACCTCCCCTACCAGCACTGCCCTCCCAGCAGCCCCTCAGCCTTCGCCCCGTGCCCGCTCACCCAGGAGGGTGGGTATCACCTTCGCCCCAGGCACCTCAGGCCCTGCTCCAGTCACCCCTGCTGCCCTCAGTGAGGAGGCCATTGACCTCCTCAGGTCACTCACTGTTGGGCAGTCTACCATTGTGAATGCCATCCAGGGTGTAGACAGGGATTCGCAACACACTAATGCATTCCTGGAGGGCATTCATTCTGGTCAGGCTGCCCATCATGGAACCATGCAATCTCTGGCCTCAGCACTGATGGCAGCCATTGTCCCTGTCTCTAGCCTCCCCCTTCCAACTTCCTCCACCCAGACCCAATCCCCTGTACCCCAGCCTGTCCCAAGCACTCCATCAGACAAGCATGCATACACCTCAACACCCAAAAGTAGCTCAGGCAAACATAGGCATCACACAACCCACAGGCACTCACACAAGCATCACCCACATGCAGACACAGCAACATCCACTGCCTCCACTGTGTCCCCCTCCTCATCGTCTCCCTCGTCCCTCCCAGTGTCGTCTACACTCTCAGCTGCATGCACTACATCTACAGGTACTAGGACTCGCACCAGAACACCCAGCACCACACCCCACTCACCTGCACTCACCACCCCCACTCCCATTTACACGTCCCCTGTGTCCTCTCCCAGTGTGTCTGTGACTCCCCCTCCCAAAGTACACAAACGCAGGCACCCACACACCCAACATCCATCCACCTCACGACAGCCTCCAGTACCTGCACCTGCACCCAAAACACCTAAAGTGACACCTCCTACAACCACCTCCTCTTCCTCCACTCCCAGACCCCCTCCAGCTACCCATCCCAGTGTTCGTCAGAAACTGTCCCTCTGCAACGTTGATCTCTTAGCCCCCACCCCTCCCCTCCAATTCATCAGTCCCGTCGTAGCGCCTCAGCCAAAAAGACTCCAGTACCAGTGGTGAGTGTTACAGGTGTGTGGAGTGCACCGGCCACCAGGGCAGGCAGTGTGACACGGAGCCAAGGCACTGCCAGTCCACCCCCTGTAAAGCATCTGAAGTTAGAAAGTGGCCGATGGGACCGGGTGAAGACTCCTGGAGGCAAAACTACTCACAGGGGTCACAGGGGGATTGCAGAGTCAGCTGTGACTCCTACAAAGGTGGGGAAGGGCCAGAAGAACTCTGCACAGCCTGGTGTGAGCAGCACGGCGGAGAAGGGCGGCATCCTTCCCGGCGGCCGGGACGCCACCGCCAGCACCGTCGTCACTGGTCAGGAGACCACCGCCAGAGTCAGTGCCCAGGAGGGCACGAGTATCGTCACTGGTCAGGAGACCACCGCCGGAGTCATTGCCCAGGAGGGCACGAGTGTCGTCACTGGTCAGGAGACCACTGCCACCGCCGGAGTCATTACCCAGGAGGGCACGAGTATCGTCACTGGTCAGGAGACCACCGCCGGAGTCATTGCCCAGGAGGGCACGAGTATCGTCACTGGTCAGGAGACCACCGCCGGAGTCATTGCCCAGGAGGGCATGAGTATCGCCACTGGTCAGGAGACCACCGCCGGAGTCATTGCCCAGGAGGGCATGGTCAGTAGACCACCACCGGAGTCATTGCCCAAGAGGGCACGAGTATCGTCACTGGTCAGGAGACCACTGCCAGAGTCAGTGCCCAGGAGGGCCCCGGCAGCCACAGCCCGCTGGGCAATGAGGGACCGTCATGCCACACACCAATGCACAGGTCAGAGACCGCCATGGCAAAGCACCGCTGAACAGGGCAAGCACCGCTGAACAGGCCAGAGACCGCCATGGCAAAGCACCGCTGAACAGGGCAAGCACCGCTGAACAGGCCAGAGACCGCCATGGCAAGGCACCGCTGAACAGGCCTGAGACCGCCATGGCAAAGCACCGCTGAACAGGAAAAGCACTGCTGAACAGGCCAGGGACTGCCATGGCAAGGCACCGCTGAACAGGCCTGAGACCACCATGGCAAAGCACCGCTGAACAGTGCAAGCACCGCTGAACAGGCCAGAGACCGCCATGGCAAGGCACCGCTGAACAGGGCATGCACCGCTGAACAGGCCAGAGACCGCCATGGCAAAGCACCGCTGAACAGGCCTGAGACCGCCATGGCAAAGCACCGCTGAACAGGCCTGAGACCGCCATTGCAAAGCACCGCTGAACAGGGCAGAGTACCGCTGCAGAAGGAAAAGACCGCCACATCAAGCATCGTTATCCCATGTGCAGCTGGGACAGTGACGGGACAGGAACTGTCACAGTGAGCCTAATCCAGTCTAGGCACCATTCCCCCTCTAGAACCAGTGGAGAGATCCATCCACTACCTCTGTCCTTCACAGGATGAAGCACTCTGGGCACCAGTCCCCCTCCAGAACCAGTGGAGGCTGTTATCCACTTGAGAGACTGTGGCTTTGCACTCCCCAGGATATGGCAGTGGGCAACCCACCACTGTAGAGACTTGTGAGACTGTGGCTTTGCACTCCCCAGGATATGGCAGTGGGCAGCCCACCCACTGTAGAGACTTGTGAGACTGTGGCTTTGTACTCCCCAGGATTGAACAGTGGGCAACCCACCCACTGTAGAGACTTGTGAGACTGTGGCTTTGCACTCCCCAGGATATGGCAGTGGGCAACCCACCCACTGTAGAGACTTGTGAGACTGTGGCTTTGCACTCCCCAGGATACATCAATGGGCATGGAGCCCCGTTGTGGATGTGGCGTGGTGCTGTAATCCGGCTGAGGTGCCCCCCCTTTCTTTCCCCCTGAGGTGCCTGTTGTATTTCTCTCTGATGCCCCGGCAGTGTTCTCTCCGTTTGTGGACAGGTATCTTGTGTGGGCCTCGCTCATGCATTTTTGGCCCAGTGGTGCACGGACATTGAGATGTGCATATCTGCACTACTTCTCGTAATGTATATACTTTTGAATGAGTTTATATATATATATCTGTATATATTTGAAACATGTATTTTGATACATTACAATGTTTGAACTGATTTCGTTTTGTATTTGCATTCTTCCGGGGGGGGGTTGTGGGTTGTTACAGTGCTGTTTGGAAATGCATTGGTGTGTGTGTTGTAATGTGCGAGCGTGGGGGTGGGGTTGTTGCGTGTGTGTGTCCCTGACTTTTGCCTCCCCCCTCCCCTATGTCGTAGGTGCAGTACTCACCGTTGTCTTTGCCTCTGCCGGCGCTGGTCTTCGTAGATGAGTAGGAAGACAAGGGCAGGTAGGATTTGTAATTCCGGCTCCATGGTGTCCTCCTTCCTCGTGGAATGTGTTAAGGTGAGCGTTTTCCCATTGCAAAAGCTGTTTCCGCCGTGTTTTTATCCACGGTGAATCCGCCCCGGAAAAGGTGGCGGATTGGTGGGTTGTGATACTGTGGGCGGTACATTGTCTTCCGCCTGTCTGTTGGTGGTGACCGCCACGTTGCTTGTCTGTACCGCCACGCTGCTTGTCTGTACCGCCATGGCGGTCGGAGTGTTAAAGTGGCTGTCTATGTTGGCGGTTTCCACCATGGTCATAATTCCCTTTTTTTGTCCGCCGGCCTGTTTGCGGTATTACCGAACCTTTAACACCGTCCGCCAGGGTTGTAATGACCACCTATGTCTTCACCTTGCCACATACCCATCATCAAAGTTTTTGGCAATGGTGGCACCCAGTGCGACAATCATTTTTGCCTCTGCCGTCCCATGACCTCCTCTTTCTATTCCCTCACTACCACCCAGCAAAAGTCCCCTTCATTTCTCCATTTCATTTGATGTAAAATGCAGGTAACAGCTGGCTTTACTAAGCCACTTAACTAGTCCTACATAATACAGATATGTTCTTTGCAGCAGGCATATAAACCTTTTGTGCTAATTTGGGGCATCAAAACTGTCACTTGACAAAAGTCCAATCACTTTCTATATATACACACACACTTTTCTTTTAAATTTGCCCTAAAATATCTCATTCCACATACATCATTCATCAAAGCCTGAAAATTCTCTCTCCCTCTCTCTCCCTCCCTCACGTTCAGTCAATCTCTTTCTCTTCATTTCCCTCCGTCTGTCTCAATCTCTCACTTCTGTCTCTCTCACTCTCCCCCTTTTCCATCCCATAATGGGATGGAAGAGGGAGAGATTGTCATTACAATGGTCTCTCCATAGAAGGAGTTCAAGGAGTCAGACTAGCAATATATTTGGAACGAATGTTGTAGTTACGTTGGGATGCAGTGCAGAAAAAAGTCACTTTTGGCCTAATTTTCAAGGTCTTGTACAGTTACTCAGTGAAGGAACAAATCCTAGTATCGCTTGGCAGTGTGTTTGTTAATTCACTAGCGTTTTGACCATTAACCACTTCTGTGCCTTGGACGAGATGATCTCGTCCAAGGCTACAGTTCCCCTGTGCCTTGGACGAGATCATCTCGTCCATGGCACAGGGGAACTTGGGGGCGCGCTAGCGCGCCCCCCGTGCACCCCCCCCCTCCCCCCCCCATGTCGGGGATGGAAGGGGAAGACCTTCCCCTTCCACCCCCGACCCCCCCCCACCCCCCCTGTGACGTCAGTGCGCGCGCGCGCGCTGATTAGTCACAGGGGCCTCCCTCGTCGCGCTGGAAGCTCTGCTTTCAAGCATTTCTCTTTCAATCACTTGGGAGGCCCGGAGGGGCTTCAAAGGGAAGGAAAAGTATTTCCTTCCCTTTGAAGTCTCTCCGAGGGTTTCAAAAGCCAGATTGCTTATTAGGCCGATCTTCCCCCAGGGGGGGCAGAAACCTCTAGGCACCAGGGACCTTTTTTTTTTTTTATTCTTTTTTTTTATGTTTCATTTTTTTTTTTTGGTGGGTAGCGACCCCTTAGGCAAGGGTCGCTCCCCTTGGGGGATAATTATATTTTAGCCATTTCTGCCCCCCTTGGGGGCAGATTGGCCTATTTTGATGAGGCCAATCTGCCCCCAAGAGGGGTAGAAACCACTAGACACCAGGGAGTTTTTTCTTTGCGTGAATTTCACGCAAAGGGAGCGACCCCTTAGGCAAGGGTCGCTCCCTGGGGGCGAGGGCAATTTATTTTAGGCCATTTTTGCCCCCCCTGGGGGCAGATCGGCCTATTATTAGGCCGATCTGCCCCCAGGGGGGGCAGAAACCTCTAGGCGCCAGGGCACATTTTTTTTTTGTGTTTTTTTTTGTTGTTGTTTCTTTTTTTAGAGATGGGGAGCGAGCCACCCCGTACGCAAGGGTCGCTCCCGGGTGGGGTGGGGCAAATTTATTTTAGGCCATTTCTGCCCCCCCGGGGGCAGATCGGCCTAATACTAGGCTGATCTGCCCCTGGGGGGGGGGGGGCAGAAACCTCTAGGCGCCAGGGCAATTTTTTTTGTTGTGTTTTTTTTTTTTGTTTGTTTGTTTTTTTCGAGATGGGGAGCGACCCATCAGGCAAGGGTCGCTCCCCTGGGGGGCAAATTGTATTTAGACCATTTCTACCTCCCTGGGGGCATATTGGCCAATTTTAGGTCAATCTGCCCCCAAGGGGGCAGAAACCACTAGGTACCGGGGATTTGTTTTTTGGCGCCAATGTCACGCAGGGGGAGCGACCCCGTAGGCAAGGGTCGCTCCCGGGGGGGGGGGGGGGGGGCTGGGGGGGGGCAAATTTATTTTAGGCCGAACTGCCCCCAAGGGGGGGGCAGAACCCTCAGGGCACCAGGGCAATTATTTTTTTTTTAAAAAAAAATTTCGAGATGGGGAGCGACCCATCAGGCAAGGGTCGCTCCCCTGGGGGGCAAATTGTATTTAGGCCATTTCTGCCCCCCTTGGGGGCAGATTGGCCGATTTTAGGTCAATCTGCCCCCAAGGGGGCAGAAACCACTAGGCACCTGGGATTTGTTTTTTGGCGCCAATGTCACGCAGGGGGAGCGACCCCGTAGGCAAGGGTCGCTCCCGGGGGGGGCAAATTTATTTTAGGCCATTTCTGCCCCCCCTGGGGGCAGATCGGCCTATTATTATGGCGAACTGCCCCCAGGGGGGGGAGAACCCTCAGGGCACCAGGGCAAATTTTTTTGTTGTGTTTTTTTTTTTTTGAGATGGGGAGCGACCCATCAGGCAAGGGTCGCTCCCCTGGGGGGCAAATTGTATTTAGGCCATTTCTGCCCCACTGGGGGCAGATTGCCCGATTTTAGGTCAATCTGCCCCCAAGGGGGCAGAAACCACTAGGCACCTGGGATTTGTTTTTTGGCGCCAATGTCACGCAGGGGGAGCGACCCCGTAGGCAAGGGTCGCTCCCGGGGGGGGTGAGGGCTGGGGGGGGCAAATTTATTTTAGGGCATTTCTGCCCCCCTCCTCCCGGGGCCGGCTGAGCTAGAGGCCAAACTCCACTGGTAGGCACTTTGCAAAAAACACCTCTGTTTTCTGTGAAAAAATATGTTCTGTCCACGTTGTGTTTTGGGCCATTTCCTTTCGTGGGCGCTAGGCCTACCCACAGAAGTGAGGTACCATTTTTATTGAGAGACTTAGGGGAACGCTGGGTGGAAGGAAATTTGTGGCTCCTCTCAGATTCCAGAACTTTCTGCCACTGAAATGTGAGGAACATGTGTTTTTTTATCCACATTTTGAGGTTTGCAAAGGATTCTGGGTAACAGAACCTGGTCCGAGCCCCGCAAGTCACCCCTCCTTGGATTCCCCTAGGTCTCTAGTTTTCAGAAATGCACAAGTTTGGTAGGTTTCCCTAGGGGCCGGCTGAGCTACAGGCCAAAATCCACAGGTAGGAACTGTTTTCTTTCAAAAAATGGGATGTGTCCATGTTGCGTTTTGGGGCGTTTCCTGTTGCGGGCGCTAGGCCTACCCACGCAAGTGAGGTATCATTTTTATCGAGAGACTTGGGGGAACGCTGGGTGGAAAGAAATTTGTGGCTCCTCTCAGATTCCAGAACTTTCTGCCACTGAAATGTGAGGAACATGTGTTTTTTTAGCCACATTTTGAGGTTTGCAAAGGATTCTGGGTAACAGAATCTGGTCCGAGCCCAGCAAGTCACCCCTCCTTGGATTCCCCTAGGTCTCTAGTTTTCAGAAATGCACAGGTTTGGTAGGTTTCCCTAGGTGCCGGCTGAGCTACAGGCCAAAATCCACATTTAGGAACTGTTTTCTTTCAAAAAATGGGAGGTGTCCACGTTGCGTTTTGGGGCGTTTCCTGTTGCGGGCGCTAGGCCTACCCACGCAAGTGAGGTATCATTTTTATCGAGAGACTTGGGGGAATGCTGGGTGGAAGGAAATTTGTGGCTCCTCTCAGATTCCAGAACTTTCTGCCACAGAAATGTGAGGAACATGTGTTTTTTGAGCCAAATTTTGAGGTTTGCAAAGGATTCTGGGTAACAGAACCTAGTCCGAGCCCCGCAAGTCACCCCTCCTTGGATTCCCCTAGGTCTCTAGTTTTCAGAAATGCACAGGTTTGGTAGGTTTCCCTAGGTGCCGGCTGAGCTAGAGGCCAAAATCTACAGGTAGGCACTTCGCAAAAAACACCTCTGTTTTCTTCCAAAATTTTGGATGTGTCCACGTTGTGCTTTGGGGTGTTTCCTGTCGCCGGCGCTAGGCCTACCCACGCAAGTGAGGTATCATTTTTATCGGGAGACTTGGGGGAACGCTGGGTGGAAGGAAATTTGTGGCTCCTTTCCGATTCCAGAACTTTCTGCCACAGAAATGTGAGGAACAATTGTTTTTTTAGCCAAATTTTGAGGTTTGCAAAGGATTCTGGGTAACAGAACCTGATCCGAGCCCCGCAAGTCACCTCTCCTTGGATTCCCCTAGGTCTCTAGTTTTCAGAAATGCACAGGTTTGGTAGGTTTCCCTAGGTGCCGGCTGAGCTAGAGGCCAAAATCTACAGGTAGGCACTTCGCAATAAACACCTCTGTTTTCTTCCAAAATTTTGGATGTGTCCACGTTGCGCTTTGGGGTGTTTCCTGTCGCCGGCGCTGGGCATACCCACGCAAGTGAGGTATCATTTTTATCGGGAGACTTGGGGGAACGCTGAGTGGAAGGAAATTTGTGGTTCCTCTCAGATTCCAGAACTTTCTGCCACAGAAATGTGAGGAACATGTGTTTTTTTAGCCAAATTTTGAGGTTAGGCAAAGGATTCTGGGTAACAGAACCTGGTCCGAGCCCCGCAAGTCACCCCTCCTTTGATTCCCCTAGGTCTCTAGTTTTCAGAAATGCACAGGTTTGGTAGGTTTCCTTAGGTGCCGGCTGAGCTAGAGGCCAAAATCTACAGGTAGGCACTTCGCAAAAAACACCTCTGTTTTCTTCCAAAATTTTGGATGTGTCCACGTTGCGCTTTGGGGTGTTTCCTGTCGCTGGCGCTAGGCCTACCCACGCAAGTGAGGTATCATTTTTATCGGGAGACTTGGGGGAACGCTGGGTGGAAGGACATTTGTGGCTCCTCTCAGATTCCAGAACTTTCTGCCACAGAAATGTGAGGAACATGTGTTTATTTACCCAAATTTTGAGGTTTGCAAAGGATTCTGGGTAACAGAACCTGGTCTGAGCCCCGCAAGTCACCCCATCTTGGATTCCCCTAGGTCTCTAGTTTTCAGAAATGCACAGGTTTGGTAGGTTTCCCTAGGTACCGGCTGAGCTAGAGGCCAAAATCTACAGGTAGGCACTTCGCAAAAAACACCTCTGTTTTCTTCCAAAATTTTGGACGTGTCCACGTTGCGCTTTGGGGTGTTTCCTGTCGCCGGCGCTAGGCCTACCCACGCAAGTGAGGTATCATTTTTATCGGGAGACTTGGGGGAACGCTGGGTGGAAGGAAATTTGTGGCTCCTCTCAGATTCCAGAACTTTCTGCCACAGAAATGTGAGGAACATGTGTTTTTTTAGCCAAATTTTGAGGTTTGCAAAGGATTCTGGGTAACAGAACCTGGTCCGAGCCCCGCAAGTCACCCCTCCTTGGATTCCCCTAGGTCTCTAGTTTTCAGAAATGCACAGGTTTGGTAGGTTTCCCTAGGTGCCGGCTGAGCTAGAGGCCAAAATCTACAGGTAGGCACTTCGCAAAAAACACCTCTGTTTTCTTCCAAAATTTTGGATGTGTCCATGTTGCGCTTTGGGGCGTTTCCTGTCGCGGGCGCAAGGCCTACCCACGCAAGTGAGGTATCATTTTTATCGGGAGACTTGGGGAACGCTGGGTGGAAGGAAATTTGTGGCTCCTCTCAGATTCCAGAACTTTCTGCCACAGAAATGTGAGGAACATGTGTTTTATTAGCCAAATTTTGAGGTTTGCAAAGGATTCTGGGTAACAGAACCTGGTCTGAGCCCCGCAAGTCACCCCATCTTGGATTCCCCTAGGTCTCTAGTTTTCAGAAATGCACAGGTTTGGTAGGTTTCCCTAGGTACCGGCTGAGCTAGAGGCCAAAATCTACAGGTAGGCACTTCGCAAAAAACACCTCTGTTTTCTTCCAAAATTTTGGACGTGTCCACGTTGCGCTTTGGGGTGTTTCCTGTCGCCGGCGCTAGGCCTACCCACGCAAGTGAGGTATCATTTTTATCGGGAGACTTGGGGGAACGCTGGGTGGAAGGAAATTTGTGGCTCCTCTCAGATTCCAGAACTTTCTGCCACAGAAATGTGAGGAACATGTGTTTTTTTAGCCAAATTTTGAGGTTTGCAAAGGATTCTGGGTAACAGAACCTGGTCCGAGCCCCGCAAGTCACCCCTCCTTGGATTCCCCTAGGTCTCTAGTTTTCAGAAATGCACAGGTTTGGTAGGTTTCCCTAGGTGCCGGCTGAGCTAGAGGCCAAAATCTACAGGTAGGCACTTCGCAAAAAACACCTCTGTTTTCTTCCAAAATTTTGGATGTGTCCATGTTGCGCTTTGGGGCGTTTCCTGTCGCGGGCGCAAGGCCTACCCACGCAAGTGAGGTATCATTTTTATCGGGAGACTTGGGGAACGCTGGGTGGAAGGAAATTTGTGGCTCCTCTCAGATTCCAGAACTTTCTGCCACAGAAATGTGAGGAACATGTGTTTTATTAGCCAAATTTTGAGGTTTGCAAAGGATTCTGGGTAACAGAACCTGGTCTGAGCCCCGCAAGTCACCCCATCTTGGATTCCCCTAGGTCTCTAGTTTTCAGAAATGCACAGGTTTGGTAGGTTTCCCTAGGTACCGGCTGAGCTAGAGGCCAAAATCTACAGGTAGGCACTTCGCAAAAAACACCTCTGTTTTCTTCCAAAATTTTGGACGTGTCCACGTTGCGCTTTGGGGTGTTTCCTGTCGCCGGCGCTAGGCCTACCCACGCAAGTGAGGTATCATTTTTATCGGGAGACTTGGGGGAACGCTGGGTGGAAGGAAATTTGTGGCTCCTCTCAGATTCCAGAACTTTCTGCCACAGAAATGTGAGGAACATGTGGTTTTTTAGCCAAATTTTGAGGTTTGCAAAGGATTCTGGGTAACAGAACCTGGTCCGAGCCCCGCAAGTCACCCCTCCTTGGATTCCCCTAGGTCTCTAGTTTTCAGAAATGCACAGGTTTGGTAGGTTTCCCTAGGTGCCGGCTGAGCTAGAGGCCAAAATCTACAGGTAGGCACTTCGCAAAAAACACCTCTGTTTTCTTCCAAAATTTTGGATGTGTCCATGTTGCGCTTTGGGGCGTTTCCTGTCGCGGGCGCAAGGCCTACCCACGCAAGTGAGGTATCATTTTTATCGGGAGACTTGGGGAACGCTGGGTGGAAGGAAATTTGTGGCTCCTCTCAGATTCCAGAACTTTCTGCCACAGAAATGTGAGGAACATGTGTTTTATTAGCCACATTGTGAGGTTTGCAAAGGATTCTGGGTAACAGAACCTGGTCTGAGCCCCGCAAATCACCCCATCTTGGATTCCCCTAGGTCTCTAGTTTTCAGAAATGCACAGGTTTGGTAGGTTTCCCTAGGTGCCGGCTGAGCTAGAGGCCAAAATCTACAGGTAGGCACTTCGCAAAAAACACCTCTGTTTTCTTCCAAAAATGTGGATGTGTCCACGTTGCGCTTTGGGGTGTTTCCTCTCGCGGGCGCTAGGCCTACCCACACAAGTGAGGTATCATTTTTATCGGGAGACTTGGGGGAACATAGATTAGTAAAACAAGTGTTATTGCCCCTTGTCTTTCTCTACATTTTTTCCTTCCAAATATAGGAGAGTGTGTAAAAAAGACATCTATTTGAGAAATGCCCTGTAATTCACATGCTAGTTTGGTCACCCCGGAATTCAGATATGTGCAAATAACCACTGCTCCTCAACACCTTATCTTGTGCCCTTTTTGGAAATACAAAGGTTTTCTTGATAGCAATTTTTTACTCTTTATATTTCAGCAAATTAATTGCTGTATACCCGGTATAGAATGAAAACGCACGTCAGGGTGCAGCTCATTTATTGGCTCTGGGTTCCTTGGGTTCTTGATGAACCTACAAGCCCTATATATCCCCGCAACCAGAGGAGTCCAGCAGACGTAACAGTATATTGCTTTCGATAATCTGACATTGCAGGGAAAAGTTACAGAGTAAAACGTAGAGAAACATTTATGTTTTTTTCACCTCAATTTCAATATTTTTCTTTTTCAGTTGTTATTTTCTGTAGGAAACCCTTGTAGGATCTACACAAATGACCCCTTGCTGAATTCAGAATTTTGTCTACTTTTCAGAAATGTTTAGGGTTCTGGGATCCAGCATTGGTTTCATGCCCATTTCTGTCACTGACTGGAAGGAGGCTGAAAGCACAAAAAATTGCAAAAATGGGGTATGTCCCAGTAAAATGCCAAAATTGTGTTGAAAAATTGGGTTTTCTGATTCAAGTCTGCCTGTTCCTGAAAGCTGGGAAGCTGCTGAGTTTAGCACTGCAAACCCTTTGTTGATGCCATTTTCAGGGGAAAAACCACAAGCCTTCTTCTGCAGCCACTTTTTCCAATTTTTTTGAAAAAAACGAAATTTTCACTGTATTTTGGCCAATTTCTTGGCCTCCTTCAAGGGAACCCACAAAGTCTGGGTACCTCTAGAATCCCTAGGATGTTGGAAAAAAAGGACGCAAATTTGGCTTGGTTAGCTTATGTGGACAAAAAGTTATGTGGGCCTAAGCGCGAACTGCCCCAAATAGGCAAACAAAGGCCTGGCACAGGAGGGGGAAAAGGCCTGGCAGCGAAGGGGTTAAGTCTTTTTTTGTGATGGAACATACACACTTCTTTCCTAGCACATGCGTGGTTTGAATATCATAGGTATGTTTGGAAGCAGCTCACTGCGGAGTCGCCTGTGACTTAATCAAGAAGGTCACGGGCTTCCAAACGGAAAGTTCAGGGTTCTCTTCCAAGTGCGTTCATGTTCATTTCCCTTTTTTAATTTCTTTAAACTTCAGAAATGTAAGGCCCATATTTATGATAAATGATGCACAACTGCACTAACGCAGTTGTGCGTCAGCTTTTAACGCAAGATACCATCATTCCCTAGAGCAATTAATACGCCATATTTAAAAAATGATGCATGATGGCGCTAAGGAATGGTTAGCGTAAAAAACAATTATGTTAACCATTGTAACATGCCGTAAGGAAAACTTATGCTAATGCTGCAAAAGTGGCACTAGACCGTTTTGCGGGACATATTTATCATAGAAAACAGTTTAGTGCCATTTTTTACTGCATTAGCATAAAAATACGCATAAGCAAGAAAAATACAAATTGAAAGACAAGATGGAATTTGCAGGCCAGGAGAGATGCCATGGAGACCCCAGTCACCCAAGTACCAGCCAGGAGGGTCCAGCAAAGTCCCAGGACAAGGAGAAGAGGAAGCGCAAGTGCCGCTTTAGTGAGGAGGAGCATGACATCCTGGTCAGAGAAGTGACGAAGCACCCACACCAGCTCTTTGTCACCTCCAAATTGCCAGTCGGTAGGAGAGATGCAATATGGCAAGCAATAGTAGACAAAGTCAACAGCATGGCAGAGTGAAGAGGACTGTCACCGATTGTAAGAAGCACTGGAACGATTGCAAGCACTGGACTGAGGCGAACCTGGCCAGAAACCGCAAGGCAGCACTGCAGACTGGAGGTGGAAGTCCTGCACCACAGGAGGACCTAGATGATCTGGAGGAGATGGTTGCAGCAGTCATCCTGGCGGAGCTGGTCACTGGAATTACAGGACAACACAGCGCAGACTACCAAGAACTACCACAAATGCAAAGTAAATTGCAGGGGGTTATAATCTGGATTTCTACAAATGGCAGAAAGGTGAGGCACATAGGACACACACAATGCATCAAAAGGGTTGCATCAGGGCACATAGGCCCAGAATGAAGACATGCCATCCCCACCCAAGCCATACATGTACTGACGCTTTGGTTGTACAATGGATCTCATTGCCTATAATGGACGTGCAAATAGAGTGGCTGTGTCTGTGCCACAACAACACCCATTGCATATTGTCAAAGCCCCTGATCCTACACAACTTGCACATCAGAGACTATGACTGAAGTCAATACCACCCCAGGGGTGGTGTCAGGGTGGTGTAACAGGCCAAAATGCGTCCCTTCCTCCTTGCCTCATTGCCCTTCTCATGTGTGCTGCATTTTGCAGCACACATTAAAATGGCACCTTAGCAAAAATAGTTTGTTCATGTGCAGGAAGGGACACGTCCCTTCACATAATCAAATTATCTCCTCAAGACAGGCACTCATTCATCATGTTGCAACAATTCCTGTGTTGCTGCAGGGAGAACAAATCTGTGCAGGCACAGGGGGCATTGCAGGGGTGTATGGTATTCTAGTAAACATGGCACATCCCTGTGTTTCTAAACAGGTGCAGTGTCATGCAACATATATTGCTGCTGCATTGAGGTGTTCCACTTAAGAAAAAAATCAGGCCCAAAGTGTGCAACCTGTGGAACGCAAACCACACAGGGTGAACCAACAACAACTCATACACAACTCCATGCGCCATATGGGAATGGCCACAAAATACAAAACATACAACACATGGAGCATGTCTGTGAACATCATGTGTGCAGCTGTACAAGTAGCTGCAATCTCACCATCCGACAAGATACAGGGGGTGATTCTAACTTCGGCGGGCGGCGGAGGCCGCCCGCCGAAGTTCCCCCACCAAAATACCGCTCCGCGGTCGAAAGACCGCTGAGGGTATTTTGGGATTTGCCCTGGGCTGGCGGGCGGCCGCCAAAAGGCCGCCCGCCAGCCCAGGGCAAATCAACCTTCCCACTAAGATGCCGGCTCAGAATTGAGCCGGCGGAGTGGGAAGGTGCGACGGGTGCAGTTGCACCCGTCGCGTATTTCAGTGTCTGCTAGGCAGACACTGAAATACTTTGTGGGGCCCTCTTACGGGGGCCCCTGCCGTGCCCATGCCATTGGCATGGGCACGGCAGGGGCCCCCAGGGGCCCCGCGGCACCCCCTACCACCATCCTGTTCCTGGCGGGCGAACCGCCAGGAACAGGATGGCGGTAGGGGGTGTCAGAATCCCCCATGGCGGCGCAGCAAGCTGCGCCGCCATGGGGGATTCTAAGGGCAGCGGTAAACCGGCGGGAGACCGCCGGTTTACCCTTTCTGACCGCGGCCAAACCGCCGCGGTCAGAATGCCCTGCGGGGCACCGCCGGTCTGTCGGCGGTGCTCCCGCCGACCCTGGCGGTCTGAGACTGCCGGGGTTAGAATGAGGGCCACAGTGTCTTGTGTGAAAGGATGGTCTCCTGTTTAATGGTACAATCAACATGCATGAGAACTGGCACAAGTGGCATCAATGTTGCACTACTGGTACAATGTCACTAACCTGTAATGCAACTCTATCATCATTCAAATAATAGCCCATTTGGAACCAGGCTGCACATTCCCCTTGCGCCACATCTACAAAGTCACAGAATTCATACATTGATCCACATTCATCATCCTTACACCAACACATGCCTGTTGCTGATATCTTGTGTACAAGGAAATGTTCCAAATTTAAGGAGTGACAATCTAATGGGACAGACAATCCATAATGGGTGGACTGTCCCTTCCAATTAGCACATGTGTGAGGCCTGCTACAGGCAGATGAGAATGTAACAAAAACATTGTATAAAATGGACCTGCCTGTGCTATGTTGCACTAGTCCCATCATTCATGGCGTCAGTGCATTGTTGTACCAAAAGAGTGACAGCACACGTTACACTACTGTTGCAATGTCCATCATGGTGAATAGGAAGGCTAATTACATGCCACCATTTTGTCAGTGGCAGGGACAAGGAGCCTGCAAGTAAGTAGGTGGTGTGGGATAAAATCACAAAGGCACAGACGTAATAGGAAATGATGGTGTGTCACGCTACCCCAAATTTGGCAGTGTTGTACACCGTCATTTTCAAAACTTACTGATGGACAGTATTCACTAGAAAACAGGGCACCCCTTTGTCACTCCCTGTCCTGAGGCTAAATTAGCTGATGTGGGCCAACACAGCAAACCATAGTGCAAGGATGGCTGCGTGGAGGAGGAGATTAGTTTTTGTGCAGGAAGGAACACCTTTCTGCACAAAAACATTCTTAAAAGGCCATTAGCTTTGTCTATGTGTGTTGCTAAATGCAGCACACATGGAACAAGTTCAAAATGAGGAGAAAATATGGCATTTACCATCATTGCACCATGCCAATGCCACCCCTGGGGTGGCGTGACATATTGGCAAGGACTCTGGTTTACAAAAACTTGTCAATCTGAGGCACTGTCAAAAGCAATGGGTGTTGCTGTGGCACGCCCACAGCACCACCCACTGCACGCCCCTACCACGGAAAGTGCTGCGTGTGAAGGGGCCCTTGTTTCAAGATGGCCCTAAGCCAAAGTAAGTCACTTAGTGCCACATTGTAAAACCGTCACAGGGCATTGCACCACCCGAGCATCACAAAAAGAAACGCTCAGGTGGTGCTAGGGTCACCTAAATTGTTGTATAGCTATTTCAGCCATGTTTTAGACATGGTGTCGTAGCTTACTAGGCCTGCCCTTGAGCACTTTAATCGTGTTAAATTTTTTCCGGCATTGCTTTATTTTTCTAGCAATAGCCACATTTGCGGTGCTGTTTTATTTTCTTTATCTCATTGTACTTTTGCCTAGTAAAGCATCACGTTCTTAGTATAAAATTTATTTCACTCTGTGCTTTCTCCAAGGCTACAGTCAGATAGGGTTGCCGACAAACGTGGTATTGTGTGTCTCCAACATTCACAGAAAACACATACTCATACGTGGGGACCATTTCTTAGAATGTCAGTTTTTTAATTATAAAAACATCCCTTTGACCTAGACACGTTAGAGGGAGATTCCAGTCAGATGGCCACGAGGGTATGCTGATTGCTTCTCTGCAGCTACTTACGTAGGCGGCCGAACCCCTGATCCACTTAGGGATGGTGTCTCTCTAAACTACAGACTTCTTCCTCCAGGTATGAGGGATGATGTACCCCCAGGGGGGGAAACCCAAAGCGCAGATTAGGCTTAGTACGCTATGCTCAAATATAGTGTAGGTAGAGGAAATATATATATATAATATATATATATATATGTATATATATATATATATATATATATATATATACGTCACTCCTAGTGACAGTATTGTAGGACTGTTCTTGTGTTTTACTCTGTTAGTCACGTTTGCTTTTATTGTGTTTTCTCATCCTAGTTATTTCAATACATGCCTTTTTATCTAAGATGAAGTTACTTCAATAAATCCTTATTGAACTATATTTTGCCTCTGTTGTCTTTCCCTGTATGAGACTTCTGGTAACTGAGAGAAAGGGATGGGATCTGATCGACCACGATTACCCTGAGGATTCTTTCTTGTTATGCACCCGGTTGCCACAATCATCTCGGCCAGAGATGAGGCGCTGCTAGTTAGCCGGAGAACCCAGATTAGGTCGACAGGTGTCATGCGGTGTGGAATCCTACTAAGTACCCACAATCCATGTGATCCTGTCTCCCAAATCCAGTAGCCTCATAAGCATAATGAGAACCTATGCGACAAAATATGCCCCAAAATACCTTGTGAGCTTGACCCATTTGTGATGCACAATGCTACACATAATATACAACTACAACCTTGGGTCTGTACAAGTCACTGAGCCTGTAGTAGCAGGTAAATTATGTGCCATGTCAACAGCCACCACAATCCAAGATTGCCTTTTCACTATCTCATTGCAGAGGGTAGTAGGTTTCCTCCTGCTGACCTGCCTGCCCTGGATTTTACAGATAACATGAATGACCATCTGCCGACCATCTGCTGACATGTGGCAGAGGCTTCAACAATTTCCCCCCCACGGTGTCAGCAGCATGATAGACAACAGGCCAGGCTGATGGCTATTCAGAATAACCTAGAGTCCATACAGCGGGAAGTGGCCTCCCTCACGGAAATCATGACTGCCTACCATTGTGATGTTGCTGCGGTGTTTGAAAATAAACATTCCCTCCTTTCTGCAGTGATGCCTTATGTGTTCCCACAAATGGCAGCTGCTGGGACCTTTGACTCCACATCTCTATCCCCTGATGTGTGTATGGCCCCCTCAATCTCAACAACAGCGCCACCCATGGCACAGGAGGCACCACACACATCAGAGGATGAAGATGTGAAAGGAACAACATTTACACAGAAAAATTAACTGATAGCATCAGTCTGTGCCACCTGGACAGTGTCTCTTTAGTTCGGGTCTTAGGATCATGCCAGGGTTGTGACAGCAGGAAATGTGCTCTCTTCACTCAACCACTGTTGACTTGTCTGCTGTGTACTGTCATTGACTCCATTCTTACCTATTGGCAATTTGAAACCTCCTCACTAACGCATGCTTCTCATAACCATGTCTCATGACATGTCCCTCACCCTTGGACTCTGATTGTACTACAGACGGCTAAGGTTCTCCCATGTTGTCTGTGAACTGAACATTGTTTAGCATTTGAAATTACACTTACACCTGTAAATAAGGCACCTTGTTTACCTGCAACATTTCTACATTTACTGTGATCCATCAACTCAGCTAAATGATTGCATTGTGTGAATCCATGTCAATGAGTACAGAACATCATTACATGAGTGCATGTCAGACACAAACCCAAACACTAGGATCCTAACATGAGAAAGGTGAATAATGGTGTTGTGGAGGCGACAACCAACTTACAGAGTATCCTATACATATATTGAACAGAAATCCTTGGAAGTTGACATACAGTATGTATGGTTCAGAACTAAGTCAATGGTAATTTACCTAGTTGGGAGTACAAGTACAACTAATATGTATGGTACAGAAGAGGCTGCCCTTATCAGTGATGGGCACCTGTCAGTGCTGCAGGATACATTTTCAAATTTACCTGTTGTCATATGTGCCACACTTGCCAACAATGACACTGCAAGACCCTACCAATGACAGTTGAAGTGCCATACTCACCTGTCCAAGATAACGCATACATACACAATGTGAATGGCTGGAGCAGTGGATGGCAAATGTATGGACTAGTTGATGTTATTTAGCAACCAATCTGACAGTTCCTTGATCATAGAGGATGCCCATGGTAATCCATGGAAATCAAGACAGTAAGCATACACTAAGCCATTCCTCCAACTTGGCCAGTGCACACATATGAACACCCAGACACTCAATCAAAATGGCAAAAAGAAATGTCTTACACAAACAGGATTTATTTTAAATTAATTAATACTACATTTTAAACCTATCCTAAAAACTACCCTCCACTAAACTAGCCTAAACTAACTTAACTTAACTCACAACTGCACCTACGTAACCTATTTTAAATTAATCTTTTACATGTAACCCCACACTCTAAACATTGTACCCCAAACCCCTTAAGAGACAAAATACAAGTAGGACAACATAAACTAAGACTACACATGTACTTAACCTATGGCCTAAATAAATGTATATTTTATTTGGTATTTTATATTTTTTTTAATATAAATATATAGTTTACACATATATTCCAACATAACTCCACCCAACCCTTCAATTATAACAATGTACTAAAACCCACCCCCCAACTATACTTACTCTAACATATTCCTACCCTACACTATTTTACTAACCTAACACTACAAATCTAAAACCCAATCTAAAAATGTTACCAACTGTAAAAGGGAGAGGGAAGGAATTGGAAGGTTGTGGCACTGACACATCACAATTTCTTAAATTATTTTCTTTTGCAGTACTTCAGTAACTTGTGATTTTTGGCACTCTCCTTCTCCAACCTGTCCAATCTGCCCATCATGGTGGCCATGTCCTGTCTCATGTCACTTTCAAAGTTTGGTGTGATGACTGCAGCAGATGGCTGCATGGGTGCCTGGCTTGTGATAGATGCAGCTGATGTGGAGGAGGTCGGCCCCTCAGAGGCCCCCCGGGACCCCAGATGTTTTCCTCAATTTGGCCTGCTTTTTTGTGGCTGCTGTGGAGTTCCTCCATGTAGGAAAGCATGCCATTTCCCTGTGGCCTTACCCTTCCAGAAGCTCCTCTCCATCTGCTGGTAACCAACATTCACATCCAAAATGTGAGAGTATCTGTCTGCCCTTTTGTGGACTGCTTGTCGTTCTTCAGGTGTCTTATTGGCAGCTGAAAAATAAGGAGAATAAAGCATTAAATACAGCATTGGGTGGAGGTAAAACGGACATGTAATTGTAGGAGAGTAGTCTCTTTCTAGCTTGGTTATTCCCACTTTTGGTATGTTTGTCACTGTGTTTGACTGTGTCTACTGGGATCCTGCTAACCAGGACCCCAGTAGTTATGCTCGCTCCCCCTAATTTAGGTGTTGGTAACTGTTATCACTGTATGTTATCCCACAATTGACCTACTGGTGCCTGTAGGAAAGTACCATCTTGACTGGCATGTTACCCCCATTTTTACATGTATGTAAGTTTGTTTTGCCTGTCCCCCAGTGCTCATAGTTTGTGGCCTGAATGTGTATACCTGTGTAGTGACTAAGTGTGTCACTGAGGCTCTGCTAATCAGAACCTCAGTGCTTATGCTCTCTCTGCCTTTACATTTGTCACTATAGGCTAGGGGCCACTTTTTACCAATTTCAAGTGGCACACTGGAACACCCTTATAATTCCCTAGTATATGGTGCCTAGGTACCCAGGGTATTAGGTTTCCAGGAGATCCCTATGGGCTGCAGCATATCTTTTGCCACCCATAGGGAGCTCAGACAAACCTTTACACACGACTGCCATTGCAGCCTGAGTGAAATAACGCACACATTATTTCACAGCCATTTTCACTGCACTTAAGTAACTTATAAGTCACCTATATGTCTAACCTTCACTTGCTGAAGGTTAGGTGCAAAGTTTCTAAGTGTGAGGGCACCCCTGCACTACCAAAGGTGCCGCCACATAGTTCTGGTCCATTTCCCCGGACTTTGTGAGTGTGGGGACACCATTACCTGCGTGCACTACATATAGGTCAATACCTATATGTAGCTTCACAATGGTAACTCCAAATATGGCCATGTAACATGTCTTGTCCCCCCATTCCAAATTTGGTATTGGGGGTGCCAATTCCATGCATCCCCAGGACTCCACTATGGACCCCGGGTACTGCCAAACCAGCTCTCTGGGGTTTTCTCTGCAGCTACCGCTGCTGCCACCCCACAGACAGGGTTCTGCCCTCCTGGGGTCTGGGAAGCCCAGTCCCAGGAAAGCAGAACAAAGAATTTCCTCTGAGAGAGGGTGTTACACCCTCTCCCTTTGGAAATAGGTGTTAAAGGCTGGGGAGGGGTAGCCTCTCCCAGCCTCTGGAAATGCTATGAAGGGCACAGATGGTGTCCTCCTTGCATAAGCCAGTCTACACCGGTTTAGGGAACCCCCAGTCCCTGCTCTGGCGCAAAACTGGACAAAGGGGTGGTGCCCAGAGCTTCTCCAGTGTGTCCCAGACCTCTGCCATCTTGGATCCAGAGGTGTGATGGCACTCTGGAGGCCTCTGAGTGGCCAGTGCCAGCAGGTGACGTCAGAGACCCCTTCTGATAGGTGCTTACCTGACTAGGTCGCCAATCCTCCCCTGAGGGCTATTTAGGGTCTCTCCAGTGGGCTTTTCCTCAGATAACGACTTGCAAGAATTCACCAAAGTTCCTCTGAACCTCACTCTTGGACTTCTGCCAAGGATAGACCGCTGACTGCTCCAGGACACCTGCAAAACTGCAACAAAGTAGCAAGAAGCCTACCAGCAACATTGTAGCACCTAATCCTGCCGGTTTTCTCGACTGTCACCTGGTGGTGCATGCTTTGGGGGCTGCCTACCTTCATCCTGCACTGTAAGCCATGAAGAAATCTCCCGTGGGTCGCCGGAATCGCCCCCCTGCTTCAGCAGGCACTCAACTTCAGCACCACCGGTAATCTGGGACCCCTCTAATCCTGATGAGCGTGGCCCCTGGAACACAGGTGGGGGACCCAAGTGACCCAGACTGTCCAGTGGTCCAACTGTCCAAATTTGGATCAGGTAAGTCCTTGCCTCCCCTCTCCAGACAGTAATCCTGTACACCATGTGAACTGCAGCTACAAGGGCTTCTGTGCACATGTCCATGAAATCCTGCATGCACAGCCAAGCCTAGGTCCACAGCACTCTGTCCTACGATGCTCAGCTCCCTGAGTTGATCTCCAGTGTCGTGGAACCCTCTTCTGCAGTGTTGAGACGATTGCCGTGTTCATACTTCTTGAACCCGTGTTCAAGGACTTCTGCGGGTGTTTCCTGCTTGTGCGTGGGCTCTCTACATTGCTGATGGCCCCCTCTGTCTCCTCACCCAAGTGGCGATATCCTGGTCCTTCCTGGGCCCGGGCAGCACCCTTTTTCTTCAACCACGACTCTTGCACATAGCAAGACTTGACTGCAGTATTTAGCCAAGGAAACAACTCTGCATCCTCCATCACTCCATGGGACATCATCTGCACGAAGGAGAAGTTCCTAGCATCTTTTGTTGTTGCAGAATCTTCCACTTCTTCCATTTAGAGGCAGCCATTTTGCACCTTCATCCGGGTTTTAGTGGGCTCCTGCCCCGCATGGACACGTTCGCGACTCTTGGACTTGGTCCCCTTCCTTTGCAGGTCCTCAGGTCCGGGAATCCATCTTCAGTGCTTTGCAGTCTGTTGTGGTCTTTGCAAAATCCTCTATCACAACTTTAGGGTGTTTATGGGGAAATAGTCGTACTTTACTCCTACTTTCCAGGGTCTTGGGGTGGGGTATCTTGGACACCCTTAGTGGTTTCTTACACTCCAAGCAACCCTCTACACACTACACTAGCCTAGGGGGCCATTTGTGGTTCGCATTCCACTTTGTTAGTATATGTTTTACTTATCTGATTTTGGTTTGTGTGTATGTTTTATGTATTTTACTTACCTCCTAAGGGTGTATATCCTCTGAGATATTTTTGGCCCATTGTCACTAAAATAAAGTACCTTTATTTTTATTAACTCTAAGTATTGTCTTTCTTATGATATAGTGCCTATATGATATAAGTGGTATAGTAGTAGCGTTGCATGTCTCCTAGTTCAGCCTAAGCTGCTATGCTATAGCTACCTCTATCAGCATAAGCTGCTAGAACACTACTAATCTACTAATAAGGGATAACTGGACCTGGCACAAGGTGTAAGTACCATCAGTACCCACTTTAAGCCAGGCCATCCTCCTACAGTGCCCCCATGTAAGCCCCTAGTATATGGTACCTAGGTACCTAGGGCATTGGGGTTCCAGGGGATCTCTATGGGCTGCAGCAGTTATTCTGCCACCCACAGGGATCCCATGCAAAGGGTTCTGAAGGACTGCCATTGCAGCCTGCATGAAAAGGTGCAAGGTCCAGGCACATTTTCCCAGACTTCAAGAGTGCGGGGACGCCATTGTACGCATGTACTGGACATACGTCAATACCTATGTCCAGCTACATAATGGTAACACCGAACATAGGCATGTTTGGTATCAAACATGTAGGAATCATAACCTAATGTTTTTGAAAGCATTGGTTGTATGATCCCATGCACTCTGTGGGCTCCTTAGAGGAACCCCAGTACTGCCATTACAGCCTTCTGAGGGTTTCCGGGAAGCCCAAGCTGCTGCCACCTCCCAGACAGATTTCTTCCCTCCTAATGCTCAAGAGACTCGAGCCCAGGAAGGCAGAACAAAGGATTTCCTTTGGGAGAGGTGTGTTACACCCCCTCCCTTTGGAAATAGGTGTTACAGCCTTGGGAGGGGCAGCCTCCCCAAGCCACTGGCTGTGCTTTGAAGGGCACATTTGGTGCCCTCCTTGCATAAACCAGTCTACACCAGTTCAGGGACCACCAGTCCCTGCTCTGCCGCGAAACTGGACAAAGGAAAAGGGAGTGGCCACTACCCTGTCCATCACCACCCCAGGGTTGGTGTCAGAGCTGTTTTGCCAAGGTTGGCAGGGAACGCTGGGAGCATCTGAGTGGCCAGTGCCAGCAGGTGACGTCCGAGCCCCATCCTGATAGGTGGTCACCCAGCCAGGTGACCAATCCCCCTTTCAGGGCTATTTAGGGTCTCTCTCTTGGGTGGTTCCTCAGATTCAGATTGCAAAAACTCCAGCAGGGATCCTCTGCATCATCTTCTTCGACTTCTTACCGTATAAACTGCATCTGGACACTCCAGTACCCTGAAGCTGCAACAAATAAGCAAGACGCCTTCAGCAACATTGTTTCTCCGGCTCCTTCCCACAACTGCAACATATCCCTGGTTGTGCATCATCTGAGGCAGCCTGATTTACAGCCTGCATTAGAAGGAAGAAGGAATCTCCCTTGGGGTGAAGGAGTCACACCCCAGCTTCTGTAGGCACCAACGGCGACGACAACCGGCTGCGTGGATGCCCTCTCCTGCTGAGCTGCGTGGAAACTGCAACATGGGTATTGGACTGAAGTGGTCCCGACTGTCCTCTCTTCCAGCTATCCAACTTGGGTGGAGGTAGGACCTTGGCTGCTCACGCAGAACAGTACCCATGTGCACCGCATCCTTTGCAGCTGCCAAGGCTTGTTGGCATCCTTTCCACGAGATCTTCAGGCATCCTGAGGCTCCAGCCCCCAGCACTCCCTCCTGTGACGCACAGCTCCCTGAGTGGTTCTCTGGCGGTGTGGAAGCCTTCTTCGTAGTGCTGCCTGGGCCTCTTCTGCAACTTGGAAGGTCTCCCCATTCTGTGGGACTCCCATGGGTGCTGCCTGGGCTTCTGTGGGCTCTCTGTGTCGCTGAGGGCCCTCTCTGGCTCCCCTTCCTGTGCAGAGTCCTCCTGGTCCTTCCTGGTCCCCGGCAGCTCCACTTACCACTAACCGTGAGCTTTGCCTGTGCTAAGGCTTGGTAGCGGAACTTGAAGATGCAAACCCGACTGTAATCCTCCATCCAGCGTGTGACATTACCTGAATCGTCCAGGAACCCGACTTCGTCTTCTTGGGTGCAGTGCTGACTCTTCTTCTCCGTCGGTGGTTCACCTTTTGTACCGTCATCCTGGTGGGTAGGGGATCCTACCCTTCCTAGACTCTGCTGTGCTTCCTGGACTTGGTCCCCTTCTTCCACAGGTCTTGTTGTCCAGGAATACACTGTTGGTGTTTTGCTGTCTCTTCTGGGCTTTACATAATTCTTCTTCTCTTCTCTGTGTGTGATCAGGGGAATTTACATTGATTTACTCCTGCTTTCCTGGTCCCTGGGGTGGGTTGCGGTCCTTACTTTTGGACTTTCCTAGTACTCCCAGCTCCCCTCTACAGACTACACTTACCTAGGTGGGGGACCGACTTTCGCATTCCCCTTTCTTACTATATGGTTTGTGCTCATTTATACCTTTGTACCTTTATTTTTGTAACACTGAGGCCCTCATTATGACATTGGCAGTAAGTACCGCTTACCGCCATGCTGACTGCTGCAAACATACCGCTGCCATAGCGGATTACCGCTACCCATATTATGACACACACATAGCAATCCGTCACTCACTCCCATCACTCCACCACCTCACACACACACTACAACATCACAACCCACCACACCCAATACCAAGCCCTGCATGTAACACCAATGCACGGACCTCCATCACAGACCTGCAGGGACAGACATCAATAAAGCATGCAAACTAGAGGGAATCACCTAGCCCACCAAATACCTACTCACACAGGGCAAAGCTGCCAGGGCAATAACAACCATAGAAGGCAACACGCCCATGCCAAAGATGTCACAAGCAGAAACAATAACACTGCATTTACATCCCCACAGGTCCCCCACCCAACGTCCCCCAAGAGGAGGTGCCAGCCTCATCCAGTCCATCAGGGACCTCGGGACAGTTGGTTACCCAGACACAGTACCATACCACCACAGATCCTCCCCCCTCAGGAAACACCAGCACAGCACCCACCCAGCGGGCCCATACCTCTGGCCCTAGGACACATCAATCAGCAGTATGTCCACCACCAAAGGGACCCCAGGCAACCCCACAAACACAGGACGATCAGGGACCTGGGGTCAGTGGCAGTGGGCACACGGTTCAGGGGATAGAGGTACAGGACAACAGGGAAGCTGGGAGGACTGCTGTGTGACAAGGGGAGGACAGGCCCAGGGAACCGACTCTCCAGGAGGCACCCACCAAGATCCTGGGAGCATACCACCATTCACAGGAGACGATGGGCCAGATACTGGACAAGTTGCAGGATGCCCAGTGGTTGCAGGAGGAACAGTACCTGGGGTTCAGGGAGGACTTGAAAGACATAAACAACACCCTGGTCACCATTGCAGGGGTGCTGGCAGACATGGCCAACACCATGAGGGAGGCAGTGGCACACCAGCGGGCCCCTGACACTAGCCAAACCACTGAACAGCCTTCCACCTCCACTGCCGCTAGTGGACAGGAGGCCCCACCACAGGACCAACAGGCCACCAGCACCCGTCCCCCTGCAGAAGGAGAACCACCCCGCAAACGGTCCCTGCGTTCCAGGCAGAACCCAGAGACTACTGCCAAGATCCCGCTAGGAAATAAGACTCTCCTGATTGTCACCCTTGTGTCCCACTCAGTCACCCTGAACTGCCATTGCTCCACTTCCAATGCTCCCTTGGACAATGCACCTGTGATCCACATAGACTGGACTCTATCCTGGACATTCCTCCACCATCACCCCAGCCCATTGCACACCCTCCTCTATTTATTGGCACTTAAATAAACACCATTTGAATAAATACAAGTATGGAGTCTGTCAAATGATTGAACTATGTATTT
Source organism: Pleurodeles waltl (assembly GCF_031143425.1). NCBI lineage: Eukaryota > Metazoa > Chordata > Amphibia > Caudata > Salamandridae > Pleurodeles > Pleurodeles waltl. The sequence goes on from NC_090444.1 coordinate 90,395,512, forward strand.
GGTTAACAAGCTTTAAACACTGCAATACAACTGTACAGTAATGTATACATAGGAATGGCCTGTAGTTGGCTGCAGTCAACACACCCGGAGCGATAGTGGGGCACAAATACCTGCAAATAGAAATGCCAAAGGGTACACTAAGTGGCCATAGAAGTGGGGAAATCAGCCTGCCAGTGACAATGTCAAACACAAAACTGTCAATGAAAAGTGAAGTTACAGTGTCTTACCTGTGTGTCATTGGAAGTATTGTCATATTATTGCACTTCTGGTGTCCTCATCCTCATCCTCTGCCTCCTCATCTTCACTGTCCACAGGGTCCACTGCTGCCACATGGGCATTTCCAGCCTCATCCTCCTGCAGAAAAGGCACCTGGCGACGTAAGGCAAGGCTGTGCAACATACAGCATGCCATGATGATCTGGCAGACCTTCTTGGGTGAGTAGTACCGGGATCCACCTGTTAGATGGAGGCAACGAAACCTGGCCTTCAGGAGGCCGAATGTCCTCTATATGATTCTTCTTGCTCACCCATGTGCCTCATTGTAACATTCCTCTGCCCTTGTCCTGGGATTCCTCACAGGGGTCAGTTGTCATGAGAGGTTGGGGTAACCAGAGTCACCTGAAAATATCGAGGGACAACTGTTAGCCACACACCAACCCTTAGGGCCCACACCATACCCATACACCAACACCAACTGGGTGGGAACCAGGACTCACCTATTAGCCACACCCGGTGCCTCTGGAGTTGAGCCACAGCATATGGGATGTTGCTATTCCTCAGGATAAATTCATCATGCTCAGACCCAGGATACTTTGCATTGACATGGAAGATGTGCTGGTCCACCAGGCACACTGTCTGCACATTCATGGAGTGAAAGCTCTTTCGATTTCTGAACACCTGTTCATTTCTTTGGGGGGGGGGGAATGCAATATTTATGCCATCAATAGCCCCAAAAATGTGGGGGATATGTCTCATTGCATAAAAATCAGCTTTCACTGTGGCCAAATCCTCCACCTGGGGGAAATTTTTTTAGCTGTGCATGTGTTTCATTAGGGCAGACAACACTCTGGTCAGCACTATTGAGAACATTGGCTGAGACATTCTTGCTGCCAAGCCCACTGTCACTTAGAAGGAGCCAGTTGCCAGGAAATGGAGCACAGATAGGACTTGCTCAAGAGGGGGGATCCCAGTGGGCTGACGGATAGAAGAGATTAGGTTAGGCTCCAATTGGGCACACATCTCTGTGATTGTGGCCCTGTCCAGTCTATAGGTGAGGATAATGTGCCTGTTCTCCATTGTTGCCAAGTCCACCAGGGGCCTGTACATGGGGGGATGTCTCCATCTCCTATTCATCTGCAGCGGTTGCAATCTAGGGGGCATAACGGTGAGCAGCTGGTCAGTAGTCCATATTTACAAATACTATACTGCATTGCATGTTGTGACTGTAACAATATATTGTTGGATAGGCCCAAATGGTGCCTATGTGTACTGTGACGCAGTTAGGTGCCATGGCCTGCCCCCCCTGAAATGGCATCCACCTGTCCTGTATCGAGGGACATGTGGAAATAAGGTAATTGCGCTGACATTGTGTGCTGTTGCGGGAGGCGGTTGAGAACCGCTGTGCAACTCCTCATTGTATACCATTGGGCCTTATGGGTTACAGTGGCCAATGGTGATGTACGCCGGCGGTGACGGTACGCACTGCTGCGGACGTCACCACCATTTTCTATCTGTTCACTCACTTGCTACCTGACCTTCAACAGGAGGGGACCTACACTGCAAGTGCTGCTGTGACCTGTGTCTGGAACCGACCATGGCTCGTGTCACTGGGGAAAGGGCCCCTGCCTTCACCGCTGCGGAGTTGGAGAGACTGGTTGATGGGGTCCTACCCCAGTATCTAATGCTGTATGGGCCTCCAGACCAACAAGTGAGTACACTGTGAGCATGATGCATTTTGTCATGAATGCATGGAGGGCTGTGTGTGAGGGCCTCGTGTGGGGGGGTTGGTGCAAGGGCCCTGGGCAGTGTGCTGCATGTATGGTGGGCAATGTCTGTGTGTAAAGGGATGTGAGGACTATGGTGGGCCATGAGTGTAACAGGCAGGACGGTCTGACTGATACCTTTTACTATGTGTATTTCTCTGCAGGTCAGCGCCCATCAAAAAAAGGGTATATGGCGTGCCATCGCCAAGGACGTGCGGACCCTGGGGGTCTATGGCAGGTGGAGCACACACTGTAGGAAACGGTGAGAGGACCTGAGACGCTGGGCACGGAAGACGGTGGAGGCCCAGCTGGGGATGGCTTCCCAAAGAGGAAGGGGTGCCGGTCGAACCCTGACACCCCGATAACCTGCATACTGGCGGAGGCCTATCCAAAGCTGGATGGGCGCTTGGGGGCATCACAGCAGCCACAAGGGGGTGAGTACAGTGCCCAATATACTACTTGAGCGTGGTGGGGTGGCATCCGGGTGGGGGATGTGGGCCTGTGGGTGCCCCTAGGCCAGGCCGGACATTGCAGTGTGTTGGAAGGTGTCAACATCAGGGCAGTGCGTGCTCTACGGGCGACTAGAATGCAAAAACCCAATACTTATGTGTTGGAAAATGGGTTATTGGTAAGGGCAGGTAGGTACCTACACCTAGCAATAGGCCACTAACCTCCACTAAGGTCCAGTTAGGTCTCAGTAAATTAAACCCAGCTCAACCCTTGGTAGCTTGGCAACGAGCGTCAAGGCTTAACTTAGGAGACAGAGTGTAAAGCATTCAAATATCACAAAACAGTAATTAAATAAAACACAAGAAACAGTTTAAAAATCCAAAACCAATTTATAAAAATAGATTATATTTTTATCTTTAAAATGACACCAAAACGAATAAAATCAGATAAGGGGAACCGGAGATATGAATTTTTAAAGAATTTCTTTTTTTTTTAGCGCCTAGAAACAAAAAGCGCCAATCGGGTCATCTGGTTGCACCTCGACCGGGGAAAAGTCAAAGTTTCAGGCCGACCGCGATGGAGCCCTGCTCGGCTACAGGCCGCGGGAGGCCTCGGTTAAAATGTTACCTTCACACTTAGGGGGTCATTCTGACCCCCGCGGGCGGCGGTCGCCGCCCGCGTGGAGGGAGCCGCCATATGGCCGCTCCGCGGTCGAAAGACCGCGGAGGCCATTCAGGCTTTCCCGCTGGGCTGGCGGGCGACCGCCAGGAGGCCGCCCGCCAGCCCAGCGGGAAACCCCTCCCCACGAGGAAGCCGGCTCCGAATGGAGCCGGCGGAGTGGGTATGTGCGACGGGTGCAGTTTGCACCCGTCGCGTATTTCAGTGTCTGCATTGCAGACACTGAAATACACAGTGGGGCCCTCTTACGGCGGCCCCTGCAGTGCCCATGCCATTGGCATGGGCACTGCAGGGGCCCCCAGGGGCCCCTCGGCACCCCCTACCGCCATCCTGTTCCTGGCGGGCGAACCGCCAGGAACAGGATGGCGGTAGGGGGTGTCAGAATCCCCCATGGCGGCGCAGCAAGCTGCGCCGCCATGGGGGATTCCAAGGGCAGCGGAAAACCGGCGGGAGACCGCCGATTTTCCTTGTCTGACCGCGGCCAAACCGCTGCAGTCAGAATGCCAGCCTGTTGGCGGTGCTCCCGCATCCCCGGACCCGGCGGTTCTTGACCGCCGGGGTCGGAATGACCCCCTTAGTCTTTTTTTTCGAAGATTTTCTTCAGCGGGACGAACCTGCCAGTCCAATCCGACCTCCTGGAGCCCTTCTCCAGATACGCGATGCTGGAATCCTCGGTGGAGATTTTTACCTTCGGACTTAGTCGTTTTTTCGAGGTGAAAATCCTTCGACCGGGGTAAACCTGGATCTTGATCCGACGTCCATGGAGCCCTCCTCGGATACGCTGGCTGGGAGGTCCCGGTCAACTTTTTACCTTCGGACTTAGGGGGTTATTCTAATTTTGGAGGAGTGTTAATCCGTCCCAAAAGTGACGGTAAAGTGACGGTAAAGTGACGGATATACCACCAGCCGTATTACGAGTTCCATAGGATATAATGGACTCGTAATACGGCTGGTGGTAAATCCGTCACTTTTCCGTCACTTTTGGGACGGATTAACACCTCCTCCAAAGTTAGAATAACCCCCTTAGTCTCTTTTTCTGAGATTTTTCTTTACTGGGACGAACCAGCAAATCAGGCCGGGTCGCGGTTGAGGCAAGCCGGCTAGAGTTGCCGCGGCGGGTCGGTCCCTCTATGGAGCTTTTTTTACAAAAGTTGTCCAAACTTCTCCAAACTTCTGGGGCTTCTCCCAGATGTCCTTTTAGGGTTCTTTTGGGGTCCACAGCTCACCCCAAGGGTCCAGAAGTTCTGAGATGGTCCTTGGGGGTGCGGACTACAACTCCCAGAATGCACCTGGCGCAAACTCCTTTTTGGCCACTGGACAGTGGTCAGCTGGTCGCTTTCTTCAGGAGTTGGTGCAGGGGATTCTGGATAGCAATTTTTCACCTGTAGCAAACAGGGAGTCCCTCCTTGAACCAGTTGAAGCCAGGCAAAGTCCTTCTTGTGGTGAAGCCCAAGTGTGCAGCTGGTGCAGTCCTTCTGAGTGCAGGTTCCAGGTGCAGGCCAGGGGTCCAGCAGGGCAGTCCTTCTTCTTCTGTTGTTCTTCCTTGTTGGATGTGGTAGGGAACTGAGGTGTGGGTGCAGGTCTGCCAGTTTTATCCTTGCTCCTGGGTGAAAAGCAGGGGGGTCCTGGTTCTCCAATCAGGTGCAGGGTCATTCCCCCTGTGATGACCACTTCCTGGGAAGTGTGGCAAAAATCAATCCCAGGAGGCAACATTCTCTAAAAATCCATCATGGCTGAATCTGATTTTTGGAGGTTACATCTGGCTGAGTCCACCCACTGGTGTGGCTAAAAATCATAAACACACCCCTCTCCTGCCCTCTCCTAATATAATCAAGGGGGCACCTAGTTGTCTGGGGTTGCAGGATGTGGGAGTGTTGCTGGTTGCTCCAAATGTCCTTCTCTGCCTTTGAAGACCAGTTTGGCAGCCCTCCCCCTTCCTGCCTCACCATCTGCTGAGGGGAGATTCCTTCCCACAGGCACATTCCTTTGTGTGAAGCCAGGCCACTTCACACCTCATCAAGGCAGCTTGGCCAAGCTGCTCAGGCTGGCCAATCAGAGCACAGCAGCAAAAACAATGCAGGGCTGAAATTGGCAACTATTCAGGTAAAGTTTAAAACTCTTTACCTGAACAAGTTATATTAAATCCCACAACTGGAAGTTGTGGGATTTAATACAACAATTAATTTGATACCAAACTCTTGGTATGCATCATTTAAGGAGACTTTAAAAATTAAAATAAAGTCTCCCCATTTTAGCCTATGAAGGCCATTTACTACAATGAGGGAAAACGAATTTGGCTGTTTTTACCTCACCAGGGCTTATAAAACAATTTTTATAAGGTCCCTGCTTATAGTTACATGGCACCCAGCCCTAGGGGCACATAGGGCACACCTTAGGGGTGACTTATATGTAAAAATAAGGTAGTTTAAGACTTTGGAACTACTTTTAATTCCAAAGTCGAATTTGCATATAATTTTAATTTAAAAGCAGCCAGAAAGGCAGGCCTGCCTTTAAAATTACACTGGGCACCTCAGCAGTGCACCTATGGGTGCACTACCTATGCTGTGGTCCCTAAACCTACATGCCCTACCATATACTAGGGACTTATAGGTAGGTTAACTTAGCCAATTATAATTAGCCTAATTTGCATATCCATTTTACACAGAGCACAGGCCCTGGGACTGGTTAGCAGTACCCAGGGCACCATCAGAGTCAGGAAAACACCAGCAAAAAGTGGAAAAAGGGGGCAAAAAGTTAGGGAGCCTCTGCAATCAGCCCTGTTTTCTCACACAAGCCCCCCCCCCAGCCCACAAGCCCAGGAGACTCAGCCCAACCCTGGGAGAGTCTTCCTGGCTTGTTAGGCGGGGAAGACAGTGAAGAAAACTGGCTGTCCCTTTGCAGGGCCTACTCTGCCTTACATCCTCCTGTCAGGGTCACTCCTTCTGGGTAGTGAACCCACCCCAACAGTGAAAGGACCCATCTCAAACTGAAACTTCCCTCTAGGGGGGTCTTCCTCCTCTCTCTCTGCCAACTTGGCTAGTGAGGTGCCCACCTCCCCTATTCCTAACTTTGCTAGGGCAACACCTAGCTTACCCAAAGAGGTCACCCAACACTTGAGCAACCCCACCATGACCAACAGGGTCAGGGGGCCTACTTTGCTATTGGCCCTGGGGTCTGCCTCCCAGGCCAAGTACAGTGCTGCCAGGAAGGCTAGCACCCATCAGAGGCTACTGACAGCTCTCAGTACCCAGAACCACACCCTAAGCTCTCCACTGACAGGTGGCTGAGCTGCTTTAGGGGCAACTGTGGGGTCCTGGCACCCCTCTTGCTGTCTAGAGTGGGGGGCTACCACCTCCTGTGGCAGACACCCTCCTTCCACTCTCCCTTCTGTCAGTGCAGGGGCAACACCCTGCTTCTGGACAGCTGCCTGACTACTCAGGACTTCCTTGGGGTCAGGGGAGGCCTCACCAGTGCCAACTCTGAGCTCCCCCCCTAATGGGGCAGAAGGCCTTTGGCTCCCTGGAACTCTCTTTAAGAGTGTCCTGCTCTTCCTTTTCTTGGGGACCCCTGTCTCCTAACTGTAGGGACTGACTCCCCAGGACTTTGGGTTGGGGGGGGGCGCCCTGGGCCCTGGGCGACCACCCCATCTGGGACAATACAATCCAGGGGGAGGTCAGCACTGACTACCACCCTAAACCAGTCAAGGATACCCTCCCTCTCTAGGGGAACTATGGCTACAGGTTTGGGGGTGACCTCCCCTGTGGCTATCCTGACTTTCCTGGTCTCTCCTGGGACATACATGTCTGGGGTCACTAACCGGTCACTCACCATAGTGTGACTGGCACAGGTGTCTCTCAGGCCAGTGGGAGGGATCCCATTCACCTGAATGGGGTGGAAGTGCCTACTCCCAACCTCAGGGATCACCAGCTTACCATCTGGTCCTGTCTCCCAGCTCAATGCTAGGAGGACTTCATCATCTGAGGAGTCCTCCTCTATGGCCACACTGGACATCCCAGTGCTAACCACCTTCTTTAGACAGGCTGCATCTCCTCTGAAGTGACCTGTCTGCTGACAGTCAAAGCAAGCCTTACTGTCCAAGAGCTTTTTTAACCCTGGGTCTCCCTGTCTCTGCTTGTCAGAGTGGGAGTGGGATTTACTCTCCTCCTTCTTAGGGTTCTGGAGTACAGAGAGAGTCTCTGTGGTGGGCTTACCACCTCCCTCCTTAGGTTTTTGGGGACCTGACCCCCCCTTCTTGGAGTCTCCCCCCGGGACTTGACAACCACCCTGGTTCTCAACCACTCATCAGCTGCCTCCCCTAGCTCTCTAGGGTTGGTCTGCTTAGAGTCCACTAGATGCTGGCGTAACCTTTCTTGGGTACAATTGGTCAAGATGTGCTCTCTCATGATCAGATTGTATAACCCCTCATAAGTATTTACTTTGTTACCAATAATCCAGCCCTCTAGTGCCTTAAGTGAGGTGTCTACAAAGTCAACCCAAGACTGGGTACTGACCTTCTGGGTGTCCCTGAACTTCATTCTATACTGCTCTGGGGTCAGACCAAACTTCTTGGTTAAGCACCTCTTCATACTAGGATATGAATCTGCCTCCTCCCCCCTTAAGGTCAGAAGCCTATCCCTCCCTGAGTTGGGGACCAACTCCCACAAAAGGAACCCCAGTACTGAGGCCTAACCCTTCTCATTTGGAGTGCCCTCTCAAAGGTCTCCAGCCACTTGTCTATATCATCCCCCTCTACATAAGCAGGAACCACCCCCTTGGGTAATCTGGGGCAAACCCCCCCACCCATGAACACCTCAACTTCTCTGTCGCTGCCACCATTTCTTTTCTCTCTCTTTGCCCACTTTTTCTTTTCTAGGGCCAGCTTCTCTGCCTCCAAAGCTATGAATGCTAGCTGGGCCTCCAGCTCTCTTTCTCTGAGGGACAGGTTCTCTCCTCCTGAAGGGACCCCCTTCCCCCAACTAGTTTTGGGTCTGCCCCTAGTGACTGTATGTAATGAGGACCGGTCTTCCTCATCCTCACTTAGGCTCAGATGCCCTCCCTCCCCTGAGTGGTTAGAGCTAGCATCCTCCCCTACTTCTCCCTCCTCTGGAGCTTCCTCTGGGTCTACCTCTTGGGCCTCAGCCCATGCTGTCAGGGATTTGATCAGGACATGCTTCCTGAGGTCAGTGGTTGCAGGCAACCCTCTTTCCGTACACAACCCCCTAAGCTGGACTACTGTCAGTGTGGGTAGGCTAGCCAGATCAAGCTCCATGGTTCCCTGGTTTTGTGTCAACAAAAACTTTTTGCAAAAATTGGAAACAAGAATTTAGAAAAATCACTAAAATTCAATTATTGAAATTAATCCAAATTAAAAATTATAAACAATTTTTGCACTAGGACAATTTAAAGGATTTTTAATTTGTTTTACTTAAAACTGTAACGTGATACTGAACACAAGTACAGGATCCCACCACTGCTCACCAATAATGTTGGAAAATGGGTTATTGGTAAGGGCAGGTAGGTACCTACACCTAGCAATAGGCCACTAACCTCCACTAAGGTCCAGTTAGGTCTCAGTAAATTAAACCCAGGTCAACCCTTGGTAGCTTGGCAACGAGCGTCAAGGCTTAACTTAGGAGACAGAGTGTAAAGCATTCAAATATCACAAAACAGTAATTAAATAAAACACAAGAAACAGTTTAAAAATCCAAAACCAATTTATTAAAAAAGATTATATTTTTATCTTTAAAATGACACCAAAACGAATAAAATCAGATAAGGGGAACCGGAGATATGAATTTTTAAAGAATTATAATTTTTTTAGCGCCTAGAAACAAAAAGCGCCAATCGGGTCATCTGGTTGCACCTCGACCGGGGCAAAGTCAAAGTTTCAGGACGACCGCGATGGAGCCCTGCTCGGCTACAGGCCGCGGGAGGCCTCGGTTAAAATGTTACCTTCAAACTTAGGCCCTCATTCCGACATTGGCGGGCGGCGGGCACCGCCGGCCAAGCGGAAACCGCCATTTGGCTGCTCCGCGGTCAAAAGACCGCTGAGGCCATTCTGGCTTTCCCGCTGGGCCGGCGGGCGCCCGCCAAAAGAGCGCCCGCCGGCCCAGCGGGAAAGGCCCTGCAACAATGAAGCCGGCTCCGAATGGAGCCGGCGGAGTTGCAGGGGTGCGACGGGTGCAGTTGCACCCGTCGCGATTTTCACTGTCTGCAATGCAGACAGTGAAAATCTTCATGGGGCCCTGTTAGGGGGCCCCTGCACTGCCCATGCCAGTGGCATGGGCAGTGCAGGGGCCCCCAGGGGCCCCACGACACCCGTTCCCGCCATCCTGTTCCTGGCGGTAAAAAACGCCAGAAGCAGGATGGCGGGAAGGGGGTCGGAATCTCCATGGCGGCGCTGCAAGCAGCACCACCATGGAGATTCAGCCCAGCCAGGGGTATTCCGGCGGGAAACCGCCGGATCTCCTTTTCTGACCGCGGCTTTACCGCCGCAGTCAGAATGGGCATTGAAGCACCGCCAGCCTGTTGGCGGTGCTTCCATGTCCCTCCACCCTGGCGGTCCATGACCGCCAGGGTTGGAATGAGGGCCTTAGTCTTTTTTTCGAAGATTTTCTTCAGCGGGACGAACCTGCCAGTCCAATCCAACCTCCATGAGCCCTTCTCCGGATACGCGATGCTGGAATCCTCGGTGGAGATTTTTACCTTCGGACTTAGTCGTTTTTTCGAGGTGAAAATCCTTCGACCGGGGTAAACCTGGATCTTGATCCGACGTCCATGGAGCCCTCCTCGGATACGCTGGCTGGGAGGTCCCGGTCAACTTTTTACCTTCGGACTTAGTCTCTTTTTCTGAGATTTTTCTTCACCGGGACGAACCAGCAAATCAGGCCGGGTCGCGGTTGAGGCAAGCCGGCTAGAGTTGCCGCGGCGGGTCGGTCCCTCTATGGAGCTTTTTTTACAAAAGTTATCCAAACTTCTCCAAACTTCTGGGGCTTCTCCCAGATGTTCTTTTAGGGTTCTTTTGGGGTCCTCAGCTCACCCCAAGGGTCCAGAAGTTCTGAGATGGTCCTTGGGGGTGCGGACTACAACTCCCAGAATGCACCTGGTGCAAACTCCTTTTTGGCCACTGGACAGTGGTCAGCTGGTCGCTTTCTTCAGGAGTTGGTGCAGGGGACTCTGGATAGCAATTTTTCACCTGTAGCAAACAGGGAGTCCCTCCTTGAACCAGTTGAAGCCAGGCAAAGTCCTTCTTGTGGTGAAGCCCAAGTGTGCAGCTGGTGCAGTCCTTCTGAGTGCAGGTTCCAGGTGCAGGCCAGGGGTCCAGCAGGGCAGTCCTTCTTCTTCTGTTGTTCTTCCTTGTTGGATGTGGTAGGGAACTGAGGTGTGGGTGCAGGTCTGCCAGTTTTATCCTTGCTCCTGGGTGAAAAGCAGGGGGGTCCTGGTTCTCCAATCAGGTGCAGGGTCATTCCCCCTGTGATGACCACTTCCTGGGAAGTGTGGCAAAAATCAATCCCAGGAGGCAACATTCTCTAAAAATCCATCATGGCTGAATCTGATTTTTGGAGGTTACATCTGGCTGAGCCCACCCACTGGTGTGGCTAAAAATCATAAACACACCCCTCTCCTGCCCTCTCCTAATATAATCAAGGGGGCACCTAGTTGTCTGGGGTTGCAGGATGTGGGGGTGTTGCTGGTTGCTCCAAATGTCCTTCTCTGCCTTTGAAGACCAGTTTGGCAGCCCTCCCCCTTCCTGCCTCACCATCTGCTGAGGGGAGATTCCTTCCCACAGGCACATTCCTTTGTGTGAAGCCAGGCCACTTCACACCTCATCAAGGCAGCTTGGCCAAGCTGCTCAGGCTAGCCAATCAGAGCACTGGAAAAGAAGGGGGGGGAGTATCCTACAACCCTTGCCTGCTTAGGATGCCAACTTAACAATACGCACACAAAATATTAGCAGGAAAGGGACAAATTCAAATAATTATGCAGAACCAATAGTAACTCTTGGTTCAAAAAGGGTAAAACTATTTCCCTTATTTATTTCATTTAATCATAAGCAGCAGCAACAGAGTCACAGGACAAATGCCTATCTATAAACTAATGACACTAAGGTGAACCTATATGCAGTTATATATACACATATACATAAATATAAAGCTTATGAAACAGACAATACATACAATATCTAAAACCAAGTGCCCTACTCCAACATTTTATAAGATAGTCACAACAAAACAGTGAACGTAGTGATTACAAATCACATGGTGCCCAAGGGTCTTGCACCCAGCTGTATGCTACCTCAAATTTTTTTTGGAGAAAGGTAGTAAGTAGTGCTATGCAACTTATTGGAAATCAATGAACTTTTTCAGACTCCTTGGACCCATTCAAAATATGTCGACGCGTTTCGGCCTAACAACTCAAGGCCTCATCAGGACTGTCGGAGAACGGTGGCATCACTTTCCATCTGTGAAGCAAGTATCCAAACTACGATACTCAGTTCCCGAGTGCTATTTGCTTGTGCCACTCGTTTTAAGTACCAGCAACTGAATGTAATTTACAGAATGTTTTCCTGTATTATGCCGGTCAGCACTAGTCAATCAGAGCACAGCAGCAAAAACAATGCAGGGCTGAAATTGGCAACTTTTCAGGTAAAGTTTAAAACTCTTTACCTGAACAAGTTATATTAAATCCAATAACTGGAAGTTGTGGGATTTAATACAACAATTAATTTGATACCAAACTCTTGGTATGCATCATTTAAGGAAACTTTAAAAATTAAAATAAAGTCTCCCCATTTTAGCCTATGAAGGCCATTTACTACAATGAGGGAAAAACGAATTTGGCTGTTTTTACCTCACCAGGGCTTATAAAACTATTTGTATAAGGTCCCTGCTTATAGTTAAATGGCACCCAGCCCTAGGGGCACATGGGCCACACCTTAGGGGTGACTTATATGTAAAAATAAGGTAGTATAAGACTTTGGAACTACTTTTAATTCCAAAGTCGAATTTGCATATAACTTTAATTTAAAAGCAGCCAGCAAGACAGGCCTGCCTTTAAAATTACACTGGGCACCTCAGCAGTGCACCTATGGGTGCACTACCTATGCTGTGGTCCCTAAACCTACATGCCCTACCATATACTAGGGACTTATAGGTAGGTTAACTTAGCCAATTATAATTAGCCTAATTTGCATATCCATTTTACACAGAGCACAGGCCCTGGGACTGGTTAGCAGTACCCAGGGCACCATCAGAGTCAGGAAAACACCAGCAAAAAGTGGACAATGGGGGCAAAAAGTTAGGGGGCCTCTGCAATCAGCCCTGTTTTCTCACACATGAGATAACGTAATTCATGCATTGTGCTGATATGCTGTTGTTTAACCTTTTGCATTGCAGAGTTTAATCCTGAAGACTTATATTAAAGGTGCTTGTAAATACTGTTCATTTGCAATGAATTGCTGCAGGCTTTCAGAGTGTGTCAGGGTGTGGTCCCTTTCCAGGGACTTCTAGAAGCTTTCTCTGCAGCATGACTGGGTGCGGTTTGTGGGCTGGGCCAGACTCTGAATAAGGAAGCCAGCCCAGCTCCACGTGCTCACTATTTAGAGGTCCCGGAACAGAGCAGCAACAATTTCCTGAGGTCCTGTTTAGGAGGCCTACCTTGATCTTCCAGGCCTTGCCCTTCATTGTATTGGTGATCCTTGATCAGGGCGGTAAGACGGAGGTTGGGCTGGGCCCCCAATCCCGTTTTCGAAGGCATTCGAGTTCTTGGGCCAAGTTTTGATATTCGAAGATTTTTCCTTGTGCGTGTGAATGTGCTCTTGGTTTCTGGCATTTACATGTTGATATTTGAATCGGCAAGACGCACAATTCATTCTTGGCATTTGACTTTTGAGATTCGGGTCGGCAACAGTGTGCGCAACCATTTCTAGACATTTGCATATTGGCATTCGAATCGGCAAGACGCGCGATTCATTCTTTGTGTTTAACTCTTGATACTCATTCTGCGCTACCATTTCTTGGCATTTACATGGTGGCATTCGAATCGGCAAGACGCACGATTCATTCCATGCATTTAACTCTTGATTCTCATTGTGCGCAACCATTTCTTGGCATTTACATTGTGACATTCGAATTGGCAAGATGCGCGATTCATTCCATACATTTAACTCTTGATAATTATTGTGCGCAACCATTTCTTGCCATTTTACATGGTGCCATTCAAATCGGCAAGACGCGCGATTCATTCCTTGCAATTAAAACTTTGATAATCATTGTGCGCAACCATTTCTTGGCATTTACATGGTGGCATTTGAATCGGCAAGTCGCGTGATTCATTCCTGCATTTACAACTTGATGTTTCAGATCGCTTGCAGAGTGCGCGATCATTTCAAGGCATTTGCATATTCTTGTTGAAATCGGCAGTGTGCGCGATTCATTTTTCTGCATTTAAAACAAGGTGTTAAAATTCTAGAAGTTATATTATATGTGCATAAGTCCTTAATACAATTCCTATTGTGTTCCAGGAAATGTTCAGATTATTTTTTTGTCCTCATGCAAAAAGACCATGTTTAATTTTGAAAACATAATTCTAGAAGGTTCTTCTATTCCTAGTCAATGTGTAACATTTCATGAAAAGTTTCATTGAGAAGTTGTATTAATCATTCTTGATTCCTTCCCAGGTAACCAGACGTCTTGAGGCCTAGTTATTAGTCCTTTCTGAAGTTATCCATGGTTACGGTATGACAATGCTTAGAATCACAGTCTAGTAAATGTCAATGTGATATAATCGTGATATTGTGTGGTTTAACCTTTTGTTTCCTACAGGTCTCCTTCCCAGCTGTTCCCATCCTAATCCCCTTTTCCCCCGCTTGGACTCTCTCAGTCTCTATGATTTATCTATCAGAGTCTTGGAGCTGTCTAGTGGTGGACATGTTGGGAATGTGCACAGACCCCGAGGATCTGGTCTCCCTGACAGAAGGTAGCCTCTTTCTAGCCTTGTTACCCCCACTTTTAGCCTGTTTGTCCACTGTTTCTCTTCTCATCGTGACAAGCATGGGCCCTGGAACACAGGTGGTGGATCCAAGTGACCCCGACAGTCCAGTGGTCCATCTGTCCAAATTTGGAGGAGGTAAGTCCTTGCCTCCCCTCTCCAGATAGTAATCCTGTGTACTGCGTGAACTGCAGCTGCTAGGGCTTCTGTGCACTCTTGCAAGGAATCCTTCATGCACAGCCTAGCCCAGGTCCCCAGCACTCCGCCCTGCATTGCTCAACTCGCTGAGTTGACCACCGGCTTTGTCGGACCCTCTGTTGTAGTGTTGAGATGACCGCCGTGCTCAGTTTTCTTGAACCCATGGTCAAGTACTTCTTCAGTGCTGCTTTCTTGTGCATGGGCTCTCTGTGTTGCTGAGGCCCCCTCTGTCTCCTCTTCCAAGTGGCGACCTCCTGGTCCTTCCTGGGCCTGGGCAGCACCCTTTTTCTTCAACCCCGACCTTTGCAGCTAGCAAGGCTTGGTTGCGTTCTTTCCCCAAAGAAACAACACTGCATCCTCCAGCACTCTTTGGGACATCTTCTGCCCAATGGAGAAGTTCCTAGCACCTTTCGTTGTTGCAGAATCTTCAGCTTCCTCCACCCAGAGGCAGCCATTTTGGACCTTCATCCGGGGTTTAGTGGGCTCCTGCCCCCACTGGACACTTTTGTGACTCTTGGACTTGGCCCCCTTCCTTTACAGGTCCTCAGGTCCAGGAATCCATCTTCAGTGCTTTGCTCCACTCCCAAACCTTCACCCTCTTCCCTCCCTAATGTCCCTAAGAAGCTTTTCCTCTCCACCCTTGACCTCTTCCCTACCGCTCCCCCGTCCTTCACGTCGGGCCAGGGTGGTCAGAACCCAGGCAAGCACCCCAGCAGTCCACGCCACAGTAGTGTCAACACCTACTGCAGGTGGGAGAGGATCCCGGGCACCAGTCAGCAAAACTAAACGGGTGCCTGCACCAGCAGCGTCTAGGGAGGGCAAGGAGGCACCACCAGCTGTGACAGGGAAAGGCAAGGAGAAATCCCCGGCTGCTGACAGCAAGGGCAAGGGGCCTGCACCAGCAGGCAGGCAGGACAGGAGGCCTGGTGCTGGGACTCATTCGGAGCCCCCACCACCAACCATGGTTGTTCAGCCGCCCGAGACTGCAAGGGAAGGGCTGGAGCCTCCC
The DNA here is from genome assembly GCF_031143425.1 of Pleurodeles waltl. Taxonomy (NCBI): domain Eukaryota; kingdom Metazoa; phylum Chordata; class Amphibia; order Caudata; family Salamandridae; genus Pleurodeles; species Pleurodeles waltl. The sequence goes on from NC_090444.1 coordinate 90,410,817, forward strand.
CCCACAACTGCCAGCACCGCCACTATCACCACTGCCAACACCACCTCCAGTGTCGCCACCAGCACCACTGCCAACAGCAGCAGCCTCAGTGGGCAGCCGCCCGAGGCTGCAGAGGATGGGCTGGAGCCTCCCCCCACCACTGCCAGCACCGCCACCAGCACCGCTGCCAGCATGGCCACCAGCACCATTACCAGCAGCAGCAGACCTAGTGGGCAGCTGTCCGAGGCTGCAGGGGATGGGCTGGAGCCTCACCCTACCACTGCCAGCACCGCCACCAGCACTGCTGCCAGCACTGCCACCAGCACCACTGCCAGCAGCAGCAGCCCCAGTGGGCAGTCATCCGAGGCTGCAGGGGATGGGCTGGAGCCTCCCCCTACCACTGCCAGCCCCAACACCAGCACCACCTCTGCCACCAATGAGCAGCCGTCACCGCCGGTGGACAATGTGTAGTCCTGAATCCATGGGCTGTTGTGCGTCCCTGCCCCTGCAAATCCTGTGGGTCTCGCACCCAGGTGAGAGACTGTGACCTTGGACTCCCCAAGATCTGCATCACAGGGCACAATGCCCCCTCCAGAACCAGTGGAAGAAGCCATCCACTCACCCCATCCTTCCCAGGATGAAGCACACTGGGCACAGTGCCCCCTCCAGAACCAGTGGAAGAAGCCATTCACTCACCTCATCCTTCCCGGAATGAAACTCAAAGGACACAATGCCCTCTCCAAAACCAGTGGAAGAAGCCATCTACTCATCCCATCCTTCCAAGGATGAAGCACACTGGGCACAATGCCCCTTCCAGAACCAGTGGAAGAAGCCATCCACTCACCCCATCCTTCCCAGGATGAAGCTCACAGTGCACAATGCCCCCTCCAGAACCAGTGGAAGAAGCCATCCACTAACCCCATCCTTCCTAGGATGAAGCTCACTGGGCACAATGCACCCTTCCAGAACCAGTGGAAGAAGCCATCCACTCACCCCATCCTTCCCAGGATGAAGTGTACTGGCCACTATGCCCCCTCCAGACCCAGTGGAAGAAGCCATCCACCTAGTGAGACTGTGGCCTTGCACTCCCCAGGACCAAGCAGTGGGCAAACCACCCACTTGAGAGACTGTGGCCTTGCACTCCCCAGGACCAAGCAGTGGGCAAACCACCCACTAGAGAGACTGTGGCCTTTATCATCCCAGGACCAAGCAGTGGGCACACCACCAACTAGAGAGACTGTAGCCTTGCACTCCCCAGGACCAGGCTGTGGGCAAACCACCCACTAGAGAGACTGTGGCATTGCACTCCCCAGGACCAAGCAGTGGGCAAACCACCCACTTGAGAGACTGTGGCCTTGCACTCCCAAGGACCAAGCAGTGGGCAACCCACCCACCTGAGAGACTGTGGTCTTGCACTCCCCATGACCAAGCACAGGGCATGTTGGCCCCTCCAGAGGCAGTGGGCAAGCCACCCACTTGAGAGACTGTGGCCTTGCACTCCCCAGGACCAAGCACAGGGCATGTAGCTCCCTCCAGGACCACTTGTGTTGAACCATCTTCCGGCTGAGCTGCCCCCCCATTCCCTGTCCCCCTGAGGAGCCTGTTTATTTTCGACCTGATGCCCGTACAGTGTTCTCTATGTGTTGTCGCAGGAGTGAGGTGGGGCCTTGGCCTATGTGTTGTGGTCCTGTGGCCCACGGACATTGAGGACTGGGCAGTGTCCCTCCATTTGTAAATATGTTTATACGTTTGTATTTTGATGCAATTATTCCTAGTATTTCATCGTATTACACTCACTTTCTTCAAATCATTTTGTCCTTGGATTATTCCTGAGGGGTACAGGGTAGGTATGTTATGTTGCTGCTTCTGGTTGGATATATGGTGTTGGGGGTGGGGATGGGGGTGTTGCGTGTGTGTGTCACTCTCTTTTTCCTCCCTCCTCCCTTGTGTGCTAGGCGGCAGTACTCACCGTGGTCGTCTTCGCCAGTGTTGCTGTTCATAATGCAGCAGACGGTAGACGAGCATCGGAAATATGTGCAGCTCAGGCTCCATGGCGTCTTGGATGTTCCCTGAGTCTCCACAGGTGAGTCCTTTGATTTCTGAGCTCTGTTTCCGCCATGCTTTTGATGTTGTTGGTACACCCCCGGCAAAGGTGGCAGACTGGACTGTCTTAATACAGTGGGCGGTACATTGTCTTCCCCCTGGCTGTTGGTGGTTACCCCCGTGGTGCTTGTTGATTCCGCTGTGGCGGCCGGTGTGTAAAAGTGGCTGTCTGTATGAGTGGTTTCTGCCGTGGTTATAATTCCATTTTGGTTACCGCCGGCCTGTTTGCAGTATTACTTCTGCTTTATCACCGACTGCCAGGGTTGTAATGAGGGCCTGGATGTTTTCTTTCATGTGTGTGAGTACTGTGTGACTACAGTGGTATTGCATGAGCTTTGCCTGTCTCCTAGATAAGCCTTGCCTGCTCATCCACAGCTACCTCTAGAGAGCCTGGCTTCTGGTCCCTGACTACACTACATTAATATGGGATACCTGGACCTTGTATAAGGTGTAAGTACCATAGATACCCACCACACACCAGGCCAGCCTCCTACAGTAATGTACACTGCATCCGCAGATGACACACGCAGTCCACTACACATTCCTCAACAATGGCTTACTCCTAATCTATGACTATTTCCTACCAGCCATCAATGGTATCATGCACCATTCACTGGGATGACAGCTATCCATTGTTGACCATCAGTGGCCAGAGGTGAGTGGACTACCGTGTCCTTGCTCAACATTGGTGTTAACAAATTTGTGAGGATCACGTGGCACAACAAGTCTAGATTTCGTGTGCTCTTCTCAATATGGGGGACTTTGCATGCAATCCACCACTTTGACACCCCTGGCACTAAATGAAGGCTTGGCAGGCATCATGGATATAAGGTGGGGGTCATCTGATAGTGGAACTGGAAACTTCCCACATGCTACCCTAATGTTTGTTAAAGCTTCATTCATGTGTCCTGGTTTAAGACCTGGTCTGAGCATACTTTACAAGGGGGCACACCATTGTTCATTATGTGCCCACATGTAAAATTAAGCAATGTCCCCATAAATTTTGGCCAAACCCTCACCAGCACAACAAATTTGTTTACAGATTACATAACTAATGGCCCTTACCCTTTGTTATGTTGTGCACAGTGTGTTATGTGGCACACAGATGGTGGCTGTATTGGTACCCTTAGGACCACAGTAGGATTGACACTTCACTGGGGGCTTCTACAGTTTTTTTATATATTGAACATCACGTGCACATGCATGTCAGACATCACCTAAGTACCAGGTATGCACATGTGATGTGACCAAGATCACTCACAAATATCATGATGGCAGGACATGTTGGTAATTTTGCTGAGACCTAGCTTGGGACAATCCATAGACATTTCCCACAACCATCTAGAGATTAGATGTATACTAATTGTGTCCTCTATTGCCTGTTGTCCAGCACAATATAGCTGCTAGCACTACTGCGGCCTCAATTTATATCTGAAGGGTGCTGAGGCACCAGTGGTGCAAGTTTCTCCTACCTAAGCCCCCTAGAGACCACTTATATTTCCTTCATCTGTACCGTTCATGAGTAAGTGTAAGCTATGTGTGGCACACAGTGCTGTCAAAAGTGCTGTGACAAACAACAGGCATGGTATTTCATCAACAGCTACTCTGACACCTATTGTGATTGACATCAATGTATATGTGGCCATGCATTCCATTTCCTAACACCCACAGTTCCATACCAGCACACATTGCCACTTGTGCAATAATCAAGCCATTCTCATTGCTCAACATTACAACAGACATGATGTCACCATCCTAGCTCCAATGATATCATAGCATTGGTAACGCAAAACCTGTATTCATTGTATTGTACACATCAGACTGTCTCACACCAAATCCTGAGTTGCCACACATGATGCACAACATGACACTTTCTGGCAGCATTGGGTTCTTCAAATCTGGACACCTCTCCACTGGTGTAGGGTGGAGGTCCATCTACAATACATGAAAGGAAAACATAACTTTGTGATATTTGAACATTTCTGTGAACGGACAACAGTGTTAAAAATCAACTTGTTAGGCTGAGTGAGCAAGTCAACCTATTAGTAGATCAGACCAATCAATAAATCAATCACTACATTTCTAAAGCGCGCTACATACCCGTGATGGTCTCAAGGCGCTGGGGGGGGTGGTGCTACTGATCGAAGAGCCAGGTCTTGAGAAGTATTCTGAAGGCCAGCAGGTTCTGAGTCTGTCGTAGGGTGGTAGGGAGAGTGTTCCAGGTCTTGGCGGCGAGGTAGGAGAAGGATCTGCCGCCGGTGGCGGTTTTCCGGATACGGGGAATTGTGGCGAGGTTGGCTGAGTGGAGGCTTCAGGTCGGGGTGTGGAAGCTGATTCGGTTGTTGAGGTATGTAGGTCCGGTGTTGTGTAGTGCTTTGTGTGTGTGGCTGAGGAGTATGAAGGTGATCCGCTTGTCGACGGGGAGCCAGTGCAGGCCTCTTAGGTGGGGTGTGATTTGGCTGCGTCTGGGGGACGTCGAGGATTAGTCGTGCCAAGGGGTTCTGGATTCAATGTAGTTGTCTCAGGAGCTTGGTTGTTGTTCCTGAGTAGAGGGCGTTCCCGTAGTCGAGTCTGCTGGTGATGAGGGCCTGGGTGACGGTTTTTCCTCGTGTCAGGGGGAATCCATTTGAAGATCCTGCAGAGCATCCGCAGGGTGTTGAAGCAGGACGCGGAGACGGTGTTGACTTGCCTGGTCATGGAGAGGGTAGAGTCGAGGATGACCCCCAGATTGCGAGCGTGGTCTGTGGGTTCCGGGGCTGTGCCTAGCGATGTGGGCCACCAAGAGTCGTCCCAGGCTGATGGGGTGGGTCCAAGAATGAGGACCTCCCTTTTGTCTGAGTTCAGCTTCAGTCTGCTGTCCTTCATCCAGTAGGCTACGGCCTTCATTCCTCTGTGGAGGTTAGCTTTGGTGGTCTTCGGTGAGGGATATGATCAGTTGGGTGTCGTCGGCGTAGGAGATGATGTTGAGGTTATGTTGTCGTGCGACGTGGGCGAGCGGTGCCATGTAGATATTGAACAGCGTCGGGCTGAGGGAGGATCCCTGTGGGACGCCGCAGATGATCTTGGTGGTTTTTGAGCGGAAGGGTGGGCGGCGAACGCTCTGGGTTCTGCTGGAGAGGAAGGATGTGGTCCAGGCCAGGGCCTTCTCTTGAATTCCGGTACCATGGAGGCGTGCTGATAGGGTGCAGTGGCAGACTGTGTCAAAGGATGCTGATAGGGCCAGGAGGATGAGGGCGGCTGTTTCTCCTTTGTCCATCAGGATCCTGATGTCATCAGTGGCGGCGATGAGGGCGGTCTCGGTGCTGTGGTTGCTGCGAAAGCCGGATTGGAAAGGGTCCAGGATGTTGTTGTCTTCGAGGTAGCGGGTGTGCTGCTTTACTCTTCAGAATATCAAAACTATGCACTTCAGGATATTTTAAGGCACAATGTAAAGCAATCACTCTCAAACACCTTCGTAAGTAGAATAATCAAGTTTATTTAAGGGGCAAGTTCTCAGCTAGCAAAACTAAACCACACTAATATATATATATATATACATCAGGAGAATAACATGAGAATAATGATAAAGATATAAGCACTCTGTGAATAATTGCAAGAGTAAGTGCATATAATACAAGCACACACAATATACCTCAATGCTCAATAGCATGAAAATGACTGCAAGAATAAGTGCATATTACGCGCGCACACACAATATACTTCAATGCTCAATAGCATGAAAATGACTGCAAGAATAAGTACACATTACGCGCGCACACACAATACACTTAATAAATTGAAAAGCTTCACCGAAAAGAGCGTCTGCATCCCTCCGCCGTACACAAAGCTGGGGAACCCAAATCAGCTGACACAGGGAGCCTCTGTTCGGGACAATCAGTCCTCCTGGCGTTGCGTCCAACCCAGAAGAGAGTTCCTAAACCAGCCCATCCAGGCCCCCAACTTTTATAGTATTTACTAACGCCCAGGAGTCTTTTCTAGAAAAAGACCCCCTCCTTTACAAATTGTGCAATCGGCGGTACCTTGTTCACCCTTCGAGACGTCTCCTCAGAACGGGCCAAGTTCCCAGGAGAGGACTCCAAGGTGAAGCTTGCATTCCTCCTTGTGTACAGGCGCATCCCCCTGTTGTTCTAACTGATAGCTCGTGGAATGTAAATAGCGCCCTTCGTACCAGGCAGATGGAGCGAAGTTGAGCAGAAAAACACCCCACCCTTCAGCTTGCCGAAGCTTGTGGAAAAACACAGAACAGTGCCTTACGCACCGAACCAGACTCGACAAAATGGAGTCGTGAACCAAAATGGAAGCGAAGGCCAATGAAAGCAGAGGCCAATGGTCCACACTCTGCACCACTGTTTACCTTGCACGTAGTGCTGCCGCATGCACGTAGTGTATGTAGCAATACATTTCCACCCTTGGACCATTTGGCCAACTTACAACTAAGTATATCCCATAAGCTGAAATGGCAATGCTCTTGGGCGAAACTGAGATAGAAGGTTAGGCACACACTGAATACAACAACATAATGAAATTAAAATAACTGTTATGATAATGATTACACCAAAGATATAACGCAGTTGGCCTAAATTAGGCAGCCATCCAAAAGCCCAATCCCACCACCCCTTGTCAACATCCTGCTGCACCCCCTTCACCAACTTATGCAGGGCCTCTATGTGGGAGTTGATTGATATGGAGTGGTCGGATAAATTGAAGCAACATAATCCTTCAAAATCACTGCAGCCATGGTTGTGTTTAAGCAGTAAATAATCAATAGCAGCACGATTCTGCAAAGCAGCTCTTCTAATTCCCTGTACATCTAATAACAGCTCATCTAAGGCAGCTGATGTATAGTTAATATTCTTGACTACTAAACATGCAAGTTTATTAATAACTCTGGTATTATATACTGCAAGTCCTGGCACCCCTACGATAGAACTAGCTAAACTAACATATTCTGCTTTGGACAGCAATGAAATTTCAGAATCACAGTCCGTAGGTAATTGAATAGTGTCTCTGGTATAGCGAGGGTGTAGAGCAGTATCCATAGGAAACATGAGAAAGCCTAAGCGTGACCAGGCACAAGGCCCTCCGGTTAGATTGGCTGGAATATAAGTAAAAGAAAGATTACCACAAGAAAAGAGCCAACCTTTAGGCAACTTAACATTTTGAATGTGGCTGGCAGCAGGCACCACATGTTGGCAAAACATTGAATTATTTACATTCAAACAGGTTAGGTCAGTCCGTGAGTGGCACAACGTCCGTTGTGCAGCAGTTAAGTTTTTGTCTCTTTTCTCCAATTTGAGCTGAGCACATTTACCTATTTTCATAGGATCACAGGTCAATGAATAGCACACATCCCCACTTGAGATGTTAAACGTGAGTATAGATGTCATGTTCCTCCACAACCGCCTGCCCACCTCCGGGCAATGACGGCAGTACTCATAGAGTGACAGATGGGAGCGAACGTCACACAAATCCACCATTCCATCCTGGTTTGTATTGTTAAAGATGTGTAATAATACAGCAGCAGGAGTGGGCACTGCCACTAGACAAGTGGTAATCAAATCTTGAACGCTTTGCATGTTACTCATACAGAAGTGAGATATATTCAGCACTTCCTGCGCTAGATGAATCCAAACATTGTTCGGTTGATGCAGCAGCGTTGGCATCTGCGGCTGACGGTTGAATTTTTGGGCTATGAGCCCCTCCCGCTCCCCGGTGGAGTCTCCCGAACGGGCTCCATACACCACACTCATGGCACAGGCACTCCACAGGATGATCTGAAAAGAACAAAGGACAAAACACGTATTATCATTCTCGCAGATAGCATTTGTCAGCGGGAACATGTTCCCATTTGTCTTGACCAGGTCGCATAACTACCAGGACATTGTCTGGTCCAGTGGCGATGACATCAGCGGGTTGAGGAGGGTTAATTGGGGATTCAATCCACACTTTGGCCCCTGGGTTCTTGTCAGTAGATCCGAACCCTCCTTTGCCTCTCACAGTGAGAAGAGCTGGGGCGCTCCCCTTCTTAACAACACCTCCATAAACCGGCATAATGACAATTTGGGCAACGCGATCACCAGGTTGCACCACTAGGTCTGTGTCACCACTGTTCAAGAGAATGACTTTCAACTCGCCTTGGTAGTCTGCATCTATCACGCCTCCTAAAACTTGGATGCCCCTCAAGGCAAGCCCAGATCGAGGGGCGATCAGACCGTAATGCTCAGGGGGAATCTGAATTCCCACCCCAGTTTCAATCAGAGTGATGTCTCTAGGTTTCAATCGATGCATGTGTAAAGCATGTAAGTCAAGTCCTGCAGATTCTGGTGTAGCTCGATATGGGGCCAAAGCTCCTGGAGCTGTTTCCCAATACACAATGGTATTGCTCGTTGTAAACGGATTAATCTGTAAAGCAGGTGTGAGCATTCTCATGAGAGGTGTCTCAGCATTTGTAAGGGGTCGGTTGTTCAAAATTTGCAAAGCATCATACAAGTTATCTCTCCACCCCTTCAGTGTCCCATCATTCAGTTTACGCAATTGTTCTTTCAGCAACCCATTCATTCTCTCAATCAGTCCCGCTGCTTGGGGGTAGTAAGGTATGTGAAAAATCCACTCAATATTGCGTTGTGCACAATAGTCCTGCACTAGTCTGCCCTTGAAGTGGCTGGCGTTATCACTTTGAATCTGGAGTGGCACTCCATAGTACAGAATCAACAGATCTAGTGTTTTCAGGGTGCTCTGCTGAGTTGCGCGCTTGCAGGGAAAGGCTATGAGATAACCAGAGTAAGTGTCTACCACAGTGCAGGCATACTGACACCCTCTGCTCACTGGCATTGGTCCAATGTAATCAATCTGCCAAATCTGTCCTGGCAATTTACCTCTACCTAGCTGGCCTCTCACCACCTGTGGGACCGGTCGGTGCTGTGCATGCTGACAAATGGGACATTCAATGATCGCTGTTTTAATCAAATCTAGGGGAAGATGCATCCCTCTAATCTCAGCCCACCTGTGAGTAGCCTTTTCTCCAAGATGTCCGCATTTCTGGTGTGCCCATTTAGCCATTCCCACCAAATCAGAACTCTGCGCCTCCACTTCAGCCTCTTGAATCTTGGCTCGATCGTCTGCAAGACAATTGAACCATCGGTCTAATGAATCAGTTGGACAGTGAGCGTCCACATGATAGACAGTCACGGTGCTTTGAGGTAACATTTCCCAGATCTCCTGCCATAACTCCTTCCCCCATACCTCTTTGTTATGGATTTTGTACTGATGTGCATGCCACGTGGGAAGCCAAGTAGCTAACCCATTGGCGGTAGACCAGGAATCTGTATAAATGTGACATTTTCCGGGTAGCTCCTGTTTTAAAGCCTGATACACGGCATAAAGCTCTGCATACTGGCTACTTTTTCCCTGTCCTGTAGTTGTCAAAAGCTTCTTGGTAACAGGATTATAGGACACTGCCTTCCAGTGCCTTTTCGCTCCAACATATTTTGCTGAACCATCTGTGAACCACACATGTTTTTTGTCATCTGCAGACAAGTCTGCGAACGGCTGGCCCCACCCTACTGGGGATTCACACACTGAAGGTACATCATGCAACATTTCGGAATTCTCCACTGGAGCCTGCGCTACCTGCTCATGCAAAACGGCGGTCCCTTTTGGACCCGCTCGTGCCCTGTCCTGGACATACCATTTCCATTTTATAATGCTGGCTTCTTGCGCATGTCCAATTCTATGAGTTTTTGGGGAACTCATCACCCACTGCATGATGGGAATTTCAGGCCTTAAAATCACATTGTGTCCCAGTGTAATTTGCTCAGTATCAACCAGGGCCCAATAGCAGGCCAGCAGCTGCTTCTCAAAGGGAGTATACCGCTCTCCTGCCTCAGGTAACTTCTTTGTCCAAAATCCCAGGGGCACCCTCTTTCTTCCTTGTTTTTGCCATAAACTCCAATTGGCATACGGCCCCTGGACTGTCACATTCAACTCAATGTCTCCCTCTCGAATCGGCCACAAATCCAAAGCATGCTGTATGGCGTCTTTCGCCAATTCAAACGCGCGCTGCTCCTGCTCTCCCCATTCAAACGCATTTTTCTTTCGTGTAACTTTGTACAATGGGGCCAAAATCTGAGACAAATGGGGTATATGTTGTCTCCAATACCCGAATAGTCCAATAAAACTCTGGGCTTCCTTCCGATTTCGCGGTACTGCGAATTCCTTAATCTTTTGTTTCACTTTTGGCAACACTTCTCTGTGTCCCTGATTCCACTGAATGCCCAAAAATTTCACGCTCTGAGACGGTCCCTGCACTTTCTCGGGGTTAATCTCCCACCCTTGATTCTGCAAATGTTCCACCACCCTGTCTAGCTGAATTTGCACCTGTTCTTGCGTCTCTCCCTGCATCATCACGTCATCTATATAGTGGGAAATTTGCACTCCAGGAACCACTGGTACTTCATCCAAATGCTCTGCCACCAGCCGGTGGCAGATAGTGGGGCTATGTAAATACCCCATGGGTAATCTACAGAAGGTGTACTGACGCCCCGCCCATTGGAATGCCAGCTGAGGCTGGCTCTCAGTAGCTATTGGTATCGTAAAGAAGGCATTGGCAATGTCAATGGTTGCATACCAAGTCCCACTGTGTTTCTGTATGTTCTCAATCAAGGTAATGGTGTCTGGGACCGCTGCTGTCAGAGGAGGTGTATGTTTATTCAATTGGCGATAATCAATGCAAATCCTCCAACTGTTATCACTTTTACGAACAGGCCAGAGGGCATTATTCCACGCAGTGGTGATGGGAACTATTACCCCGGCCTCTAGTAAATCATGTATAGTCTGGCTAATCTCCTCATGTCCTCCCGGTATTCTGTACTGTTTCATTTGAATCACCTTAGTAGCTTGGGGAAGTGTTACCGGAGGAATCTTCAACAGCCCCACCCTTGCGGCGGCTATTGATATAAATCTTTTGGAACCAAATTGATAACATCCATCTTCCAAATGTAGGGTCATCCCTTTCAAAATGTCAATTCCAATAATGTATTCGGGAATGGGCACAATCAGGACAGTGTATTCTCTTTTTGGAAGTGCCCCTATTTTCATGGGAACCACTATCTGCACTGCCGGGGTTTCTTTTCCGCCCAATCCCGTAATGGTAAAGTACTGTCCCCTGAATTTTCTTGGATTGCCATGAATCAAAGTGGCCTCCGCTCCGGTGTCAACGAGGGCTCGAACCTTTTGAACATTTCCACGTTTCCAATAAATTTCTACTTTGACATGAGGTCTGTTATCTTTGCGAGCCCATCCCTGCACCGGAGTTTGGCCTGTTTCCTAATCTATTTTCACTCTGCGCACATCAGAGTCTGCCCAAGTCAAATCTGGATACAGTTTGCGGTAATTCTCAGGGAACTCCTCCTCCCTGTCTCTGCTTCGCAACCTCTCTGAGCTTACCAGCTCCCTCTCCCACTCTCTTCCTCGAGTTTTCCCGGAACCTGTCAGTTCCCGGTCTCTCTCCCTGCTCCGGGTTCCCTCTGCGCTTCGGTGCTCTTCCTCCCAATTTCCGTCCTCTGGGGATCTCTCTCTACTGTGGGGTTTTCTCCCTCTCTCTCCCTTTTCACCCTCACGCTCCTCCCCTCCTGCCTTTCTCTGGTTCACCACTTTGTTATCCTTCTTGTTCCCTTTCCTACTCCCCTCCTTTTTATCCAAACCGCGTTTGCGGTACATTTCCCACATGTCCTTGGTGCTTATCCCATCAATTTCATTCCTGGTCACCCCATCTCGGATCAAGGCCTGAAACATGTCTCGCCTTGTCACCCTGTTGTTATCAGTACGATTCTCAGACCGTGAATTCCTCTCTGGCTTAGCCCATTCTCCTAAATCACTTAACTCACGCACCGCTTCTACCACCTGAGACAATGGGTTACCTGTCTGATTAATTAACAAAGTCATGATGACATGCTTATATGCAGGAGGAGCGGCCCTAATCAGCCGGTTTCGCACAGACACACTTAAAATTCCATTCATCAAATCATGGGCATTACCCATAAATATAGCTGTTTTCATCCCTTCTTCCTTCAATCTCTGTACTGCATCTCTCAAAGTATACCAAGGTTTATCATTAGGCGGCCAGTCTGACTCTGTCGGATACTTCTGAGCACACCCTTGCGCAGCTAGCTCTAACAAATTGGTCATGGGACCATTCCCTGGATAGGTTCTAAACTCATTTTGAATAACCGGGTCTGTACTTAACATACAAAGCCTCGGGGCGTCGCCGTGATCCAATTGGACCCCCTGGCCCCCCATATCGTGCACCCGCACCAACCACGTAAGCAATGTTTCCCCAGACCTCTGTCGAAATCTGTCTATCACATCACTTAGTTCTTGCTGTGTATAATCCTCCAGGGCATCCAACATCACCCCTCCAGGATTAGCTGGGCTATGCTGTAACTTTCGCCGATATATGGGCTGCGCACGGACAACATTCCTGCACTCTGTCTTCTCCTGTCTAACATCTTGGCAGTCATCGCCCTCGGACCCATCTGAAAAATCAGATGTATCCCAGATGTTTCCATCCCAAAACTCAGGGTCAAAGGCTAATCCTGCCTGAGAGATAGCTAAATGCACCTTCTTTTTATTAACTTTCCCTCTTCGTTTCTTGTGTTTATATTTAGCTACGCTAACAGCCGTTCTCTCCGCAACCAGTTGGTACATTTCCAACTTATCACTTAATAATTTATTTTGACAAGCTAGCATGGTAGAGGAATTTCGGGCTTCCACTAACTCCTTCTCCAGCTGCTCGTGGTCTTTTTGTAACTGTAAACATTTTTCATACAACTTTCGGTACGCAGAAAGCAAGATCCAGCCTCGCCTCCCCAATGCACAAACCTCCCTTCCCTTGTCAATTGAAACTTTCCGTAAACATATGAGAAGATCTTCAGGTTCCACATTTAACATACACGCATTCCAATTTTCACACAAACCAGCACAACGTGACCATTCCTGAGCTAAAAGTTTATATGGGGCGGTTTCCCACCCCGGTATCTCTATGTCTGGATTTGCTACCTGAGAACCTGCTTTTGTGCTCGCTTTGATCTTATTAAGCATTTTCCCTTTTTTTTTTTTTCGAATCCTGCAAACGACTACGCCAATTTGTGCTGCTTTACTCTTCAGAATATCAAAACTATGCACTTCAGGATATTTTAAGGCACAATGTAAAGCAATCACTCTCAAACACCTTCGTAAGTAGAATAATCAAGTTTATTTAAGGGGCAAGTTCTCAGCTAGCAAAACTAAACCACACTAATATATATATATATATACATCAGGAGAATAACATGAGAATAATGATAAAGATATAAGCACTCTGTGAATAATTGCAAGAGTAAGTGCATATAATACAAGCACACACAATATACCTCAATGCTCAATAGCATGAAAATGACTGCAAGAATAAGTGCATATTACGCGCGCACACACAATATACTTCAATGCTCAATAGCATGAAAATGACTGCAAGAATAAGTACACATTACGCGCGCACACACAATACACTTAATAAATTGAAAAGCTTCACCGAAAAGAGCGTCTGCATCCCTCCGCCGTACACAAAGCTGGGGAACCCAAATCAGCTGACACAGGGAGCCTCTGTTCGGGACAATCAGTCCTCCTGGCGTTGCGTCCAACCCAGAAGAGAGTTCCTAAACCAGCCCATCCAGGCCCCCAACTTTTATAGTATTTACTAACGCCCAGGAGTCTTTTCTAGAAAAAGACCCCCTCCTTTACAAATTGTGCAATCGGCGGTACCTTGTTCACCCTTCGAGACGTCTCCTCAGAACGGGCCAAGTTCCCAGGAGAGGACTCCAAGGTGAAGCTTGCATTCCTCCTTGTGTACAGGCGCATCCCCCTGTTGTTCTAACTGATAGCTCGTGGAATGTAAATAGCGCCCTTCGTACCAGGCAGATGGAGCGAAGTTGAGCAGAAAAACACCCCACCCTTCAGCTTGCCGAAGCTTGTGGAAAAACACAGAACAGTGCCTTACGCACCGAACCAGACTCGACAAAATGGAGTCGTGAACCAAAATGGAAGCGAAGGCCAATGAAAGCAGAGGCCAATGGTCCACACTCTGAACCACTGTTTACCTTGCACGTAGTTCTGCCGCATGCACGTAGTGTATGTAGCAATACAGCGGGTTAGTTTGTTGACAATCTTCTCTGTCGCTTTTGCCAGGAACAGGAGCAGGGAGATGGTCCGGAAGTTCTTGAGGTCTTTGAGGTCCGCCTTGGGCTTCTTCAGAAGGGCGTTGATCTCGGCGTGCTTCCAGCTTTCCGGGAAGGTTGCTGTCTCGAAGGAACTGTTGATTGTTTTCCGGAGGTGGGGTGCGATGGTTGTGCTGGCTTTGTTGAAGACGTGGTGAGGGCAGGGGTCGGATGGGGATCCGGAGTGGATGGAGTTCATGGTTTTGATGGTGTCTTCGTCATTGACATAGGACCAGGCGGTCAGGCGGCTGGTGCGGGTGGTGGTCGCAGGGGTGGTGGTCTCGGTGGTGGGTGCGGGGTGTAGGAGTTGAAGCTGTCATGGATGTTGGTGATCTTGCGGTGAAAGGAGGTGGCCAGGGAGTCGCACAGGTCTTGTGATGGTGGGATGTCGTTGGTGTTGGAGCTGGGGTTGGAGAGTTCTTTCACGATGCTGAAGAGCTCTTTGGTGTTGTGTGCATTGTTGTCTAAGCGGTCCTTGAAGGCAGTCCTCTTGGCGGTCCTGATGAGTTGGTGGTGTCTGCGGGTGGCGCTCTTGTGGGCTGTGTGGCTGTCTGGTGTTCGGTCGTGGATCCATTTCTTCTCCAGTTTCCGACAGGTGCGCTTGGAGATCCGGAGGTCTTCAGTGAATCAGGCGGCTTTCTTGTTGGTGTAGTTGGTTGCGAAGGTCTTGAGAGGGGTGAGGGTGTCGGCGCAGTCGTTAATCCACTGTTTGAGGTTAGTCACAGAGGTGTCTGGGTCAGTGGGGTCGGCGGGTGGTCTCAGGGCGAGGGTGGTAGTCAGTTGGTCTTTGGTGACCTTGCCCAGCAGCGGCGTGGTAGCTGTTGGGTGTGGTGGTGTGTGGTAGGTTTCCTGAAGGTGAAGTGGACGCATCTGTGGTCGGTCCAGTGGGGTTCGGTGGTGTGGCTGAAGGACACACTGGGATTTGTGGAGAAGATGGGGTCCAGCGTGTGTCCAGCGGCGTGGGTGGGTGTTGTCACGAGCTGTTTGAGTCTGAGGTTGTCAATCAGGGCGGTGGAGTTGGCGTCGATTTTCTCGAAGTGGAAGTTCAGGTCCCCGAGGAGGATGTAGTCTGTGGAGGCGAGGGCGTGGGTGCTGACGAGGTTGCCGATGGTGTCGCTGAACTGTGGTCGTGGTCCGGGTGGTCTGTAGACGAGTGTTCCTCTGAGGGTGGTGTTGGGGTTGGTGTGGATCTGGAAGTGCATGTGCTCGGCAGTGGTGAGGGTGTCGTCGGTGTTAGTCGAGACTTGGAGGGTGTCCTTGTGGATGATGGCGATTCCCCCTCCCACTCCGTTGGTGCGGTCTCTGTGGGAGATCTTGTAGCCCTGTGGGACGGCTATGGCGATGTCTGGTGCTGAGGTGGCGTTCCGCCAGGTCTCCGTCAGGAAGGCGACGTCGGGGCGGTTGTGTCTAGGAGGTCCCAGAGTTCGATGGCGTGCTTACGAGCGGAGCGGGTGTTGAGGTGGATGCAGTGGAGGTGGTTGGGTTCTCTGGTTGGTGGTTTGGTGGGCTGGATGCTGGGGAATCTGTAGTTCTGGCAGGCGAAGGGCCCTTGGGTGCGCTTTGGGGTGGCCCGGTAGCAGGGATGGTCTCGTCCAGTGTTGGGTGAGTGGAGAGTGCTGGCGTCGTAGTGCAGTCTGGAGTTGCGGGGGGCCCAGGTGTCCTGGCACTGGGCGCGGTCCAGACGCGGACGGACGCAGATGGGCTTGCCTTTGGCGTGCCTGCTGCGCGCGTCCGCTGCGCTTCCGCGCGGCGACCTCCATAAGAGGCGAAGTGGGAGGGAGCAGCAGTTGGGAAGCGGGAGCGGGGAGGCCAATGGGCGAGGGCACGGAAGACAGAAGGTAAAAGGGGGCGGGCCGCAGAGGAGCAGCGGCGGGAAGTGGGGGGCACAGAGGGCAGTGTCACAAAAAGTAGCGCCTAGCAGAGAGACAAAAATGAGAGACAAAAAGCAAAAAGCAGAATGCCAAAATATGAACAACAAGTTACAAGATAATTTGGGAGAAAAAAAATTAGCAGTACAACCAACAGTCACCAGGGGCGGCGAACCCTCGGCAGCAGCGGGAGTGAGACACGGGCACCCAGGAGGAGCCGTGCAGCGTGAGGAGCGACCCAAGGTCAGGTCGCACTCACTGCGGCGCGGCGACCTCCATAAGAGGTGAAGTGGGAGGGAGGAGCAGCTGGGAGAAGGGAGTGGGGCGGCCAATGGGAGAGGGCACGGGAGACAGAAGGTAAAAGGGGGTGGGGCCGCAGGGGAGCAGCGGCGGGAAGTGGGGGGAAGGGGTGGCACAGAGGGCAGTGGCGCAAAAGGGAGCGCCTAGCAGAGAGACAAAAAGCAAAAAGCAGAATGCAAATTATGAACAACAAGTTACAAGACAATTTGGGAGAAAAAAAGATTAGCAGTACAACCAACAGTCACCAGGGGCGGCGAACCCTCGGCAGCAGCAGGAGTGAGACACGGGCACCCAGGAGGAGCCGTGCGGCGTGGGGAGTGACCCGAGGTCAGGTCTCACTCACTGCCGCATGGCGACCTCCATAAGAGGCGAAGTGGGAGGGAGGACCAACTGTCAAACATCTATGATCAGTCAATCATACATAGGCGGTCATTACAACATTGGCGGTAAAAGCCGCTTACCGCCGTGAAGAAGACCGCCAACACACCGCCGTGGAATTCTGCCACAGCTATTATGACCCACAGCACGGAACCCGCCAAAATTCAGACACCCACACAAGTCCGCCACACCAAAGGTCAGTGATAAACTGGCGAAAACCAAACCTCCACCGTCACGCCAACAGAAATACGCTATCACAACCCACCAATCCACGCGGTGCTCTTTCAACCGCGGTATTCCATTGGCGGTACACACCGCCGCGCTCAAAATACACACACATATACAAAACACAGCCACATTAGACAAATCAAAATACACACACCTGATACACATACACACACCAATCCCACACACCCAATACAATATAAAACACACACCCACATCACCCACAAACCCCTACGACAACAATTACTGAGAGAAGGCCAGAGAGAGACACCACCATCAACAATACTAGCATCCACAGGCCCACAACACCATCACCCACATAACTTCTACGCACCTCACACTACACACCACAACATATCAGCACACTTATCACCCCACTCACCACCCCACACATCACCTACACCACCCCATGGAACGGCAAAGACACCCCAGGTTCTCAGAGGAGGAGCTCAGGGTAATGGTGGAGAAAATAGTCCGGGTAGAGCCAGACCTATTCGGAGCACAGGTGCAGCACACCTCCATTGCAAGGAAGATGGAGCTATGGCGAAGAATAGTGGACAGGGTCAACGCAGTGGGACAGCACCCGAGAAATCGGGAGGACATCAGGAAGAGGTGGAACGACCTACGGGGGAAGGTGCGTTCAATTGTCTCAAGACACCACCTTGCGGTTCAGCGGATTGGCGGCGGACCCCCACCTCTTCCCCCACAACTAACAACATGGGAGGAACAGGTCTTGGCGATTCTGCATCCTGAGGGCCTCGCAGGAGTAGGTGGAGGAATGGACTCTGGTAAGTCAAATCTTAACTATCACATCCCCTACCCTACCTGCATGCCAGCACATACCCCCACCCTCACCCTCACCCCAGCACTCTAACTCCTCACAAATATCCCAACATCACAAACCACCCATCCCAAACCAAAGCCCTGCATGCAACAACAAAGCATGGACACCCATCACTAAAGCATGCCCACTTCACATACCCATACACCCCCCTAAACCACTGTACGATAATGCCTCCTTGGCATGGTTACCCCCTGACTTTTTGCCTTTGCTGATGCCATGTTATGATTTGAAAGTGTGCTGAGGCCTGCTAACCATGCCCCAGCACCAGTGTTCTTTCCCTAACCTGTACCTTTGTCTCCACAATTGGCACACCCTGGCATCCAGGTAAGTCCCTTGTAACTGGTACCCCTGGTACCAAGGGCCCTGCTGCCAGGGAAGGTCTCTAAGGGCTGCAGCATGTCTTATGCCACCCTGGGGACCCCTCACTCAGCACAGACACACTGCTTGCCAGCTTGTGTGTGCCGGTGGGGAGAAAATGACTAAGTCGACATGGCACTCCCCTCAGGGTGCCATGCCAACCTCACACTGCCCATGGCATAGATAAGTCACCCCTCTAGCAGGTCTTACAGCCCTAAGGCTGGGTGCACTATACCATAGGTGAGGGCACAGGTGCATGAGCACTATGCCCCTACAGTGTCTAAGCAAAACCTTAGACATTGTAAGTGCAGTGTAGCCATAAGAGTATATGGTCTTGGAATCTGTCAAACACAAACTCCACAGCACCATAATGGCTACACTGAAAACTGGGAAGTTTGGTATCAAACTTCTCAGCACAATAAATGCACACTGATGCCAGTGTACATTTTATTGTAAAGTACACCCCAGAGGGCATCTTAGCGATGCCCCCTGAAAACATACCCGACTTCCAGTGTGGGTTGACTAGTTTTACCAGCCTGCCACACACCAGACATGTTGCTGGCCACATGGGGAGAGTGCCTTTGTCACTCTGTGGCTAGTAACAAAGCCTGTACTGGGTGGAGGTGCTTCACACCTCCCCCTGCAGGAACTGTAACACCTGGCGGTGAGCCTCAAAGGCTCACCCCCTTTGTTACAGCACCACAGGGCATTCCAGCTAGTGGAGATGCCCGCCCTCTCCGGCCATGGCCCCACTTTTGGCGGCAAGGCCGGAGACGATAATGAGAAAAACAAGGAGGAGTCACTGGCCATTCAGGACAACCCCTAAGGTGTACTCAGCTGAGGTGACTCTGACTTTTAGAAATCCTTCATCTTGCAGATGGAGGATTCCCCCAGTAGGATTAGGGATGTGCCCCCCTCCCCTCAGGGAGGAGGCACAAAGAGGGTTTAGCCACCCTCAGGGCTAGTAGCCATTGGCTACTAACCCCCAGACCTAAACACACCCCTATATTGAGTATTTAGGGGCCCCCAGAACCTAGGAAGAGAGATTCCTGCAACCTGAAGACGAAGAAGGACTGCTGACCTGAAAGCCCTGCAGAGAAGACGGAGACACCAACTGCTTTGGCCCCAGCCCTACTGGCCTGTCTCCCCACTTCAAGAAAAAACTGCAACAGCGACGCGTCCACCAGGGTCCAGCGACCTCTGAAGCCTCAGAGGACTACCCTGCAAATAAAAGGACCAAGAACTCCTGAGGACAGCGGCCCTGTTCCAAA
This sequence comes from Pleurodeles waltl, assembly GCF_031143425.1. Lineage (NCBI taxonomy): Eukaryota > Metazoa > Chordata > Amphibia > Caudata > Salamandridae > Pleurodeles > Pleurodeles waltl. The sequence goes on from NC_090444.1 coordinate 90,430,390, forward strand.
GAAACTGCAACTTTGCAACAAAAAAGCAACTTTTAAAGACCACATGTTTCCCGCCGGAAGCATGAGACTTTCCAATCTGCACCCGACGCCCCAGGCTCGACCTGCAGAGAACCAATACTACAGGGAGGACTCCCTGGTGACTGCGACCCTGTGAGTAGCCAGAGTTGACCCCCCTGATCCCCCCCAGTGATGCCTGCAGTGGTAATCCAGAGGCTCCCCCTGTCCGCGACTGCCTCCTTCAAAGAACCCAACGCCTAGTAAAGACACTGCACCCGCAGCCCCCACGACCTGAAGGATCCGACCTCCAGTGCAGAAGAGGCCCCCAGGCGGCCCTCTCCCTTGCCCAGGTGGTGGCTATCCTGAGGAGCCCCCCCTTGTCTGCCTGCTTCGCTGAAGAGACCCCTGGGTCTCCCATTGAAACCTATTGCAAACCCGACGCCTGTTTGCACCCTGCACCCGGCCGCCCCCGTGCCGTTGAGGGTGTACTTTCTGTTCTGACTTGTGTCCCCCCGGTGCCCTACAAAACCCCCCTGGTCTGCCCTCCGAAGTCACGGGTACTTACCTGCTGGCAGACTGGAACCGGGGCACCTCCTTCTCCATTGAAGCCTATGCGTTTTGGGCACCACTTTGGCCTCTGCACCTGACCGGCCCTGAGCTGCTGGTGTGGTAACTTTGGGATTGCCCTGAACCCCAACGGTGGGCTACCTTGGGCCCAACTTTGAACCCTGTAGGTGGTTTACTTACCTGCAAAACTAACAAATACTTACCTCCCCAGGAACTGTTGAAATTTGCACTGTCTAGTTTTAAAATAGCTTATTGCCATTTTTGTAAAAACTGTGCATGCTATTTTGCTGATTCAAAGTTCCTATGATGCCTAAGTGAAGTACCTTTCATTTGAAGTATTGATTGTAAATCTTGAACCTGTGGTTCTTAAAATAAACTAAGAAAATATATTTTGCTATATAAAAACCTATTGGCCTGGAATTGTCTTTCAGTGTGTGTTCCCCATTTATTGCCTGTGTGTGTACAACAAATGCTTAACACTACCCTCTGATAAGCCTACTGCTCGACCACACTACCACAAAATAGAGCATTAGAATTATCTCTTTTTGCCACTATCTTACCTATAAGGGAAATCCTTGGACTCTGTGCATGCTATTTCTTACTTTGAAATAGTACATACAGAGCCAACTTCCTACAACCACCATCACACAAGGTCCCACCATCAAACAAGGTCCCACACAGGAATGCAATCACTGGGGTACACGGTCACCCAACCATTGCACACCATGGTACACACAGATGTAATAAACATACCTTTATACCCCTACAGGACCCCTACCCAACGTCACCGGACAGGAGGGTCCACACATGTCCACACCACCAACGGAAGAGGCCCACAGTAATGACAGCAACTCTGTCAACTGGATCTAGATGACCTGCCCGGCACATCGGGGACCTTGGGACAGTCGGTTCCCCTCACCCAGTCACAGGCCACCACAGACCTTCCCACTTCTGGAAACACCAGCACAGCACCCACCCAGCGGGCCCATACCTCCGTCCCCAGGACACGTCAATCAGCAGTGTGTCCACCACCACAGGGAACCCAGGCTAACCCAACACCCCAACAACAACAGGGACCTGGGGGCAGGGGCACTGGGCACACAGTCCAGGGGACAGAGGCCCAGGAACACAGGGGAACTGGGAGGGCTGCTGTGCGACAGGGGGCGGACAGGGCCAGGGAACCTACTCTCCACGAGGCCCTCTCCAACATCATCATGGGAGCCTACCACCACTCCCAGGAGACGATGGCAATGGTACTGGCCAAGTTTCAGGAGACCCAGCGTCTGCAGGAGGAACAGTATTTGGGCTTCAGGGAGGAACTCAGAGCCATCCGTTCCACCCTGGGCACCATCGTAGGGATGCTGAAGGAAGTACTCAACACCAGGAGGGACACTGTGGCACTACAAGTGGCCCCTGACACTAGCCTGGACGGTGAACTGCCCACCACCTCTGCCGGCGCTAGTGGACAGGAGGCACCGCCACAGGACTATCACACCAGCACCCCACCCCCTGCAGAGGGAGAACCACCTCGCAAACGGTCCCTGAGATCCAGGACAAAGACAGAGAGCGATGCCAAGACCCCGCCAAGAAATGAGACCGCCCTGAATGTCATCCTTTTGTCCCACTTTGTCACCCTGTCCATCCTCAAACTGCCCCAGCTCAACTTCCTATGACCATTAGGGCAATGCACCTGTGAGACAAATAGACTGGACTCTGCCATGGACATTCATCCGCCATCACCCCTCACCATTTTGCTACCCCCTCCAATACTGAGCACTAAAATAAACACCCTTAAATCACACAACAATCTGGAGTCAGTCTGTGATTTGGGAATACTGTATTAGCAATTACTGTGGCAAAAAGCTCTTTCATTTGTAATGTCAACATACCTATGTCACACAGCTGTAGTCCATGAGGAATCAAAGCAGATGTCACACATTGGGACCCACATCTGTGAAATTGTAAGGGAAAGTGACAACTCAGTGACAATACACTGGGTGAAAACGACAGACAGTTGAGAGGTAGTAGTGTTAAAGTACATGTAGTAGGCAGGTTTGTATTCTTACCTGTGTTTCACTGGAAATATTGCTGGATCACAGAGTCCCTGTTGTCCATGTCTTCTTCTTCTGCTTCCTCATCTTCACTGTCCACAGGCTCCACAGCTGCTACAACACCGCCATCTGTACCATCCTCCTGCAGAAAAAGCACCTGTCGTCGCAAAGCCAAGTTGTGAAGCATACAGCAAGCCACGATGATCAGGCACACCTTCTTTGGTGAGTAGAATAGGGAACCACCTGTCATGTGGAGGCACCTGAAGCTGGCCTTCAGGAGGCCGAAGGTCCACTTGATCACCCTCCTAGTTCGCCCATGGGCCTCATTGTAGCGTTCCTCTGCCCTTGTCCTGGGATTCCTCACTGGGGTCAGTAGCCATGACAGGTTGGGGTATCCAGAGTCACCTGCAAATGGAGAGGGACAACTGTTAGACACACACTAAGCTGTAGGGATATCCCCAGACCCAGACAAACATTCCCACTGTCTTGCTTCCAGGTGCTCACCTAATAGCCACACACGGTGCCTCTGGAGTTGATCACATAAGGGATGCTGCTATTCCGCAGGATGTAAGCGTCATGCACTGAGCCAGGGAACTTGCCATTCACATGGGAGATGGACTGGTCGGCCAAACATACCATCTGTACATTCATAGAATGATAACTCTTCCGGTTTCTGTACACCTGTTGACTCCTGTGCGGGGGACCAAAGCCACATGTGTCCCATCAATGGCACCTATGATGTTGGGGATATGTCCCAGGGCATAGAAATCACCTATCACTGTAAGCAAATCCTCCACCTGAGGGAAAACGATGTAGCTCCGCATGTGTTTTAGCAGGGCAGATAACACTCTGCACAACATGTTGGAAAACATAGGCTGGGACATCCCTGATGCTATGGCCACTGTTGTTTGAAATGACCCACTTGCAAGGAAATGGAGCACTGACAGCACCTGCACTTGATGGGGGGGATTCCTGTGGGATGGCGGATAGCTGACATTAGATCTGGCTCCAACTGGGCACACAGTTCCTGGATTGTGGCACGGTCAAGCCTGTAGGTGATGATCACATGTCTTTCCTCCATTGTCGACAGGTCCACCAACGGTCGGTACACCGAAGGATGCCGCCATCTCCTCACATGTCCCAGCGGACGGTGCCTATGAAGGACAACAGCGAGCACAGAGTCAAACAACTCAGAGGTACGTACCCACGGCTTACACAGAACACCAATAATAATCTAAAAAGTGGCCTGTATGTGTGTTGAGTCTAGGCCTAGGTATGTATGACGCAGTTAAAAATGAAGTCATGTGGGCCCCTGAAATGGCTGCTGCCTGACCTGTAAATTGGGACAATGGGATGTGAGGTAACTGCGCCAGAGTTGTACACTGTCGCGGTAGGCGGTCGAAGACTGCGGCGCAATGCTGCATTGGTTAACATTGGACCCTATGGGTCCCAGGAGCCAATGACGATGTACGCCGGCGGTGACGGTACGCACCGCTGTGGACGTGACCGCCATTTTCTATCTGTTCAATCACTCGATACCTGATCTTCGACAGGAGAGGACCTGCACTGCAAGTGCTGCTGTGACCTCGGTCTGGAAGAGACAATGGCTCGAGTGTCTGGGGAAAGGGCCCCTGCCTTCACATCGGAGGAGTTGGAGAAACTCGTGGACGGGGTCCTCCCCCAGTACACGCTATTCTACGGTCCTCCAGACAAACAGGTAAGTACACTGGGAACATGCTGTATGGGCTATGCCTGTGTGGAGAGAGGTGGATGTAAGAAGGAAGGGGGGAGAGTGCGGCATGCATGAAACAACGGTAAGTGCATGTGCCACATGGCAAGGTTAGGGATGGGAGCCAATGACTGTGACGGTGCAGTTGGTAATAAGTTTCTCTTCCCCCTGTACAAATCATATAGGTCAGCGCCCACCAGAAAAAATATATTTGGCGTGCCTTCGCCAAGGACGTCCGGACCCTGGAGGTCTACCACAGACGGAGCACCCACTGCTGGAAAAGATGGGAGGACATTCGCCGCTGGAGCAAGAAGATGGTGGAGGCCCAGCTGGGGATGGCCTCCCAACGTGGGAGCGGTGCCCGTCGCACCATGACCCCCCTGATGTTCAGGATCCTGGCGGTGGCGTACCCGGAGTTGGATGGGTGCTTGAGGCCATCACAGCAGCCACAAGGGGGTGAGTACACTCTCATCCTGCTGATTTTGCGTGCAGTGGAGGGTTCTGGGTGGGGGAGGCGGGCTGTGGGTTTCCCTAGGCCAGGGTGAGTTCCGTAGGCAAGGTCCCTCCGTAAGGCAGGCCATGTCGAACCCCACCCCACCTCTGTAGAGTGCCAAGTACACCTAGTCATGCCCCTGTGTCATCCATGTGTGCAGATGACGTCCATAGCCTAGTAGGCCATTTCCAAGGAAATGAACAGTGGAGCCCAAGAGCGCGGCATAGTGCAGGGGGCTTCTGTGTCTGTCGTGTCTGCCAATGGTAGTGGTAATGCATGCACTGAACATTTCTTTCTTCTGTCTTCGTCCCCCCTTTTTGTGGTCTCCCTGTTCTTGTGTGCATTAGCATCATCAGGCGGAGGAGCAGTGGCACTGGAGCACGAGGGGGCTGCATCCCACATTGCCATGGAGGGCCACACTACGGACTCAGACTTCACCAGTGGGACGGAGGGCAAGGGGAGCTCCAAGGCGGGGACAGGAGCTGAGGCCAGCGACATGGACTTGTCCTCTGATGGGAGCTCCCTTGTGGTGGGGCAACATCTGTGGCCGCCCCATCTACAGGTACAACTGCCACCCCCTACCAGCACTGCCCTCCCAGCAGCCCCTCAGCCTTTGCCCCGTGCCCGCTCACCCAGGAGGGTGGGCATCACCTTTGCCCCAGGCAGCTCAGGCCCTGCCCCAGTCACCCCTGCTTCCCTCAGTGAGGAGGCCATTGACCTCCTCAGGTCCCTCACTGTTGGGCAGTCTACCATTTTGAATGCCATCCAAGGTGTCGAAAGTCAGTTGCAACAAACCAATGCATTCCTGGAGGGCATTCATTCTGGTCAGGCTGACCTTCAGCGAGCTTTTCAGACTGGCCTCAGCACTGATGGCAGCCATTGTCCCTGTGTCTAGCCTCCCCCCTCCAACTTCCTCCACCCAGACCGAATCCCCTGTACCCTAGCCTATCCCAAGCACACCTCTAGAGCAGCATGCACACATGTCAACACACAAGAGAAGCTCAGGCAAACATAAGCACCACACATCCCACAGGCACTCACGCAAGCATCAGACACATGCAGACACACCAACATCCACTGCCTCCACTGTGTCCCCCTCCTTCTCATCTCCCTTCTTCCTCCCAGTCTCGTCTACACTCACACCTGCATGCACCACATCTACAGTCACTGCTGCCATCACCAGCACGCCCACACCACACCCCGCTCACGTGCAGTTACCACCCCCACTACCATTCACATGTCCTCTGTGTCCTCTCCCAGTGTGTCTGTGACGCCACCTCCCAAGATACACAAACGCAGGCACACACCCACCCAACAGCCATCTACCTCACGACAGCCTCCAGCGCATGCACCTTCACCCAAAGTCAGCAAACGAACACCTACTACAACCACAACCTCTTCCTCCACTCCCAAACCCCCTCCAGCTACCCGTCCCAGTGTCTCCCAAAAACTTTTCCTGTCCAACCTTGACCTCTTTCCCACACCTCCCCCACCCCGTCCGTCTCCTAGGTCCCGAACTAGCACCTCAGCCACAACATCTCCGGGACCAGTGGTGCCTGTAGTCACCGGAATATGGAGTGCACCGGCCACCAGGGCAGCCAGTGTGGCACGGAGCCACAGCACAGACAGTCCCCCACCTGTGAAACATCAGAAGTTGGCCAGTGCCCGGCGGGAGAGGGGGAAAACTCCAGCCACCAAGGTGGGGAAGGGCCACAAGAAAGGAGGAAAGTCTGGGAAGAGCAGCACGGCGGAGGAGACCGCCATCATCCCCGCTGCCCAGGAGGCCACAGCCATCATTCCCGCTGGGCCAGAGATGACCGCCAGCACAAGCCCCGCTGGGACAGAGAGGACCGCCAGCACAAGCCCCGCTGGAACAGAGAGGACCGCTAGCACAAGCCCAGCTGGGCTAGAGAGGACTGCCAGCACAAGCCCCGCTGGGACAGAGAGGACAGCCAGCACAAGCCCCGCTGGGCTAGAGAGGACCGCCAGCACAAGCCCCGCTGGGACAGAGAGGACCGCCAGCACAAGCCCCTCTGGGACAGAGAGGACCGGCAGCAGCTGAGTCACTGCAAAGGAGCCCACCGCTCCAAGCACCGCTGAACAGGGCACCGCCGTCTCAAACACCGCTGAACAGGGCACCACCGTCTCAAGCACCACTGAACAGGGCACCGCCATCTCAAGCACCGCTGAACAGGGCACGCCGTCCCAAGCACCACTGAACAGGGCACTGCCGCCTCAAGCAATGCTGGCCCATGAGCGCCAAGGGCACTTACGCTACTGAGTCCGTCACGGGCAGAATGAAGCACTCTGGGCACCAAGCCCCCTCCAGAACCAGTGGAGGGATACATCCACTACCTCTGTCCTTAGCAGCATGAAGCACTCGGGGCACCATGCCCCCTCCAGAACCATTGGAGACTGTTATCCACTTGAGAGACTGTGGCTTTGCACTCCCCAGGATATGGCAGTGGGTAACCCACCCACTGTAGAGACTTGAGAGACTGTGGCTTTGCACTCCCCAGGATATGGCAGTGGGCAACACACCCACTGTAGAGACTTGAGAGACTGTGGCGTTGCACTCCCCAGGATTGAACAGTGGGCAACACACCCACTGTAGAGACTTGAGAGACTGTGGCTTTGCACTCCCCAGGATTGAACAGTGGGCAAACCACCCACTGTAGAGACTTGAGAGACTGTGGCTTTGCACTCCCCAGGATTGAACAGTGGGCAACCCAACCACTGGAGAGACTTGAGAGACTGTGGCTTTGCACTCCCCAGGATTGAACAGTGGGCAACCCACCCACTGGAGAGACTTGAGAGACTGTGGCTTTGCACTCCCCAGGATTGAACAGTGGGCCAGCCACCCACTGTAGAGACTTGAAAGACTGTGGCTTTGCACTCCCCAGGATATGGCAGTGGGCATGTGGCCCTCTCGTAGATTTGGCGTTGTGCACTCAACGGGCTGATGTGCCCCCCCTTTCCCTCCCCCTGAGGTGCCTGTTTTATTGGTATCTGATGCCCCTGCTGTGTTCTCTCCGTCTTGGTCGGGGATCTTGTGTGGGCCTCGCCCATACCATGTGGGCCCAGTGTTCCACGGACTTAATTGGAGCCCTACCTGGACTACTATGCTTGGTGTATATTTTGTTAATGGTGTATATATATATTTTTGCCTACTTGATTTTAATATATTACAATGGTTCCACTAATTTCCTTTTGTCTTTGCATTCTTCCGAGGGGGTTGGGGGGTGTGACTATCATGTATTAATATGTATTAGTGTGTGTGTTGTAGTGGGTGACGGTGGGGGTGTTGCGTGTGTGTGTCCCTGTTTTTTCCCTCCCCCCTCCCCTGTGTCGTAGGTGCAGTACTGACCGTGGTCTTCGTCGCCGGCGTTCGTGCTCCTGGTAGAGGAGCAGGAAGACTGTCGCAGGGAGACTTCGGAGTTCCGGCTCCATAGTGTCCTAGTTCCTCGTGGTGTGCATAGAGGTAAGCGTTTTCCCTTCGGAATCCTGTTTCCGCCGCATTTTTATCCATGGTGAATCCGCCCCGGAAAAGGTGGCGGATTGGCCTGTTGTGATACTGTGGGCGGTACTTTGTCCTCCGCCTGTCTGTTGGCGGTGTCCGCCGCGCTGTTTGTTTGTACCGCCATGGCGGTCGGAGTGTTAAAGTGGCTGTCTTTGTTGGTGGTTTCCGCCACGGTCGTAATTGCAAAATTTTTACCGCCGGCCTATTGGCGGTCTTACCGCCGCTTTAACACCGACCGCCAGGGTTGTAATGACCACCATAGTCTCAGATAATGGAGACCCTGGCACTTGCAAACCATCACTTTCCCTGACACTCCTGTGGTGCATTTCACTGCACCATATGTACGTGGAATTCTCATGCAGGTGTTTTGTAGCTTTACACTTCCATGACCATATGGGACTGCATGACACTGTATTCTGCATCTGAGGGGCATGTGATGGTTGTTGCAGTGGCCACCCCATTGAATCACCCATAGCTTTTGAGCCTGCCCCAGATGTTGAAGACATCTATCTCATTGTTAGTGCAAGCTGATGGACAACTGCCCAGGTGTTGTGTGAGTATTCCAAAGTGTTGAGGAATGCATCCTTGTTTGTAGTTACCAATATGTGTGTGCCATTTCAAGAAACACACACTTGAGATATAATTCCATGGCAATTTACTTATGTGTATTTAGTTGTTCCTACCTGCACATTAACTGATTGAAATTACAGATGTCTTGCCAGTACTGTGTGGCCAGCCATTGTTGGCATGGTATTCCATTATTTGTTCAGGAAGGGATACCAACATGCGCATAGACATATGCCTCAACACAGACACACTTGCTCTGTGGTCTAAGGATGCATGTGTTGGTGCAGGTTTCTGAGTAATATGCCAGTGCTGCTGCAGATGCAGGGCTGCCCGATAGTGTGAGTAAGATGCGGCAGGCATGGTACAAAATCCCTACATGTGTGGGGTAATAGACAAAGTGGTCATTATGACAATGGCATTTTTTTCCGAAGACCGTTGCGGTGACGGCCGCCAATAGACTGCCACAGAGCCGGCAATCTGCCCCCGCATTATGACACACAAACCAAGAGAAACCAGCCACAACAACAATTCCGCCAGACGCAATGGAGGTGAAAAACTGTCCGACCCACTACCCTCACCGCTACGCCAGCAAGACACAGCCCTCCAAATTGTGGACCGCGAATCACCACAGCGGACATCCAATGACGGTCAGCCATTGGCAGTGGACTCCAACACGATAGAATTGGGCACAACAGAAGCCAACATTGGCCAGATTGAAAAACCCGCACCGGCACACATATACACACCGTACACACCCACCAACAGGACTATAAAATACACCCCCACACAACCCACTGTCCTTTGCAAACACGAAAATACTGCTACACCTTGCCAGAAAAAGATAATACAAGAACTGCACACACAAACCACATCCACCTATTCACCTATCACGCATCACATACCACATACCATACCCCAGCACCTATCACACTCTGCACAACACACACACTACATCAACCACACAATAGGCATGTCCCCACAGAAGAATCCCCATTTCACAGATGAGGAGTTGCGGGTGATGGTGGAGGAAATTATCAGGGAAGAGCCACAGCTGTTCGGGGCACATGTCCAGCAGATATCCATTGCCAGAAAGATGGAGCTATGGCAGAAGATCGTGGAAAGGGTGAACTCCGTGGGAACATATCCACGCACAAGGGACAACATTTGCAAGAGATATGACAACTTATTGGGGAAGGTGCATGTAGTGGCCTCCAGGCACCACGTTGCCATCATGAAGACTGGCGGTGGACCCCCACCTCCTCCACCACAGTTGACAGCATGGGAGGAGAAAGTCTTGCCAATCCTGCATCCTGAGGGCTTCACTGGAGTCACTAAAGGGCTGGACACTAGTAAGTCACCATTACTACCCTACCACCACCAATACCTGCATGGCATGTCACCCCCTCACCCTGACTCCCTTCACCCCGCTCCAACCCATACAGTCAACCACCCCCATTACCATCCTCAATTGTGTACCCCTGCATGCCCTACCCACTGCAGCACACCCCTCCCAGCTCTGCATGCACACACAACAGTAATGCATGAGCAGCATGTAGTACTACCAATCCCACAATCCACCAGCATACACTAAACTAAGGTGGCAGGACAACACCCAATCCATAGGGAAAGACAGAAATGCTGAATATGTGACAGACAATGACTGTAACAAATCTTTTACATGTCCATAGGTGCCCAAGCCAATGTCAGCGGTCATCATGTGCCACGGCAACCCAGTCCCCCACCAGAAGATGCCCTCAGTGATGACAGCAGCTCTGGATGTCCCGATCTGGATGATCTCCCTGTCCCATCTGGCACCACTGGTCAGTTGGCTTCCACATCCCACACCCAGTCCATCACAGGGCCCCCCGTATCTGACTCCAGCACCACAGCAGCCACCCAACATCCCCAAACCTCTGTCCCCAGGACATGTTGATCACTTGTGTGCCCACCTGTACAGGGACCTGAGTCGAAACCACAAAGGCAAGACGATGAAGGCCCTTGTGTAAGTGGAAGTAGGTATACCGTTCAGGGGACACAGGCACAGGGGGGCAGGCCTAGTGGGGGTTAGCTGTGCACCAGGGGGAGGCCCAACCCAGGGAACCGACTGCCCTGGAGGCACTCATACATGTCCTGGGGCCTACCAACAATCCCATGACGGGATGGGCCAGGTGATTACCATCTTGCAGGAGAACCAGTGGCTGCAGGGGGTGCACCACCAGGAGGTCATGCAGCAGTTGCAGCCCTTAAATGCCAACATGGCCACCATTGCGGGGGTGCTGGGTGACATGGCCAACATGATGAGTGAGTACACAGCACACAAGCGGGTCCCATCCACTAGCCAGTCTACTCACCAGCCAACAAAATTTGCTGCAGCTAGTCGACAGGATGTCCTGCCACTTCAGTCATAGGATGCCAGCACCCCTCCCCCTGCAGAAGGTGAACCACCCTGCAAACATTCCTTGCGACTCAGACAGACACCACAGACTGTTGGCAAGACCCAAACCACCGCGAGTACATGAGTCCCTCCTGAATGTCTCCATTGTGTGCCACTGAGACACCTTGTTCACTTTGGACTGCCATTGCTCCTTTTCCCATGGCCCCATGGATACTGGACTTGTGCAACATAACAACTGGGCTACTACACTGAAGTATATGTCCACCATCACCCCACTCTATTGCACTATCCCATCCTTATTGTCACTTCAATAAACACCCTTGAACACAACTAAAGTTTCTGTGCTTTATCATACAACAATATGCAATGTCTTAAACTGCATTATCCTGTGCAAATGTTCTGTAATGTGTGACTCCATCCAACAAATGTGTGTAAGCAGTCTATAGTCATCACATCAGTTCACAATTGTGACCACACCAACATCTGAAAAAAGGGAAAGCATAAGTGACAGTCAATTGAAAAGTGAAGGTAGTGCTTGGCACAACACAGCAGCCACACAGCACTTAACTGTAATGGAGGTATGGACAAAAGTACAGTCTTACCTGAGCGTCAGTTGAAGTACTGCTGGATCATGTGTGTCCTGTTGTCCACATCTTCCTCCTCCTCCTCCTCAGTGTCTTCAGTGTCCTCTGATGCCACAGGTGCATTGCACCCCCCTCCTGCAGGTAGGGCACATGGCATCTAAGTGCCAAATTGTGCAGCATGCAGCAAGCCACCACTATCTGGCAATCCTTCTTAGGGACGTTTAATAGAGATCCACCAGTTACATAGAGGCACCCGAACCTGGCTTTCAGTAGCCCAAGTGTACATTCAATAACCCTCCTGGTATGCCCATGTGCTTCATTGTACCAAATTCCTGCCACTGTTCTTCGATTCCTCACGGGTGTCAACAGCCAGGACAGGTTTGGGTAGCCGGAGTCACCTGGAAGTACGGAGGGACACACATTACTCATGTACAATGGAACATAGTACAACTTCAGGTGACAAACAGTAACACACACTGGGTTAAGGGTCAAGCTCACCTATGAGCCACACTCTCTGCCTCTTTAGTCGTATCATCAGCTGTGGGACGCTGCTATTCCTCAACACATAGGCATCATGCATAGATCCAGGAAACTTGGCAGTGACGTGGGAGATGTATTGATCAGCAAGGCACACCATCTGGACATTTATAGAGTGGTAACTCTTCCTATTCCTGTAGACCTGATCATTTGTCTTGGGAGGGACCAAGGCAATATAGGTCCCTCAATGGCCCCAATCACATGTGGTATGTGTCCCATGGAGTAGAATGCAGCCTTCACAGTGGGAAAATCTTCACTCTGGGGGAATGGGATGTAGCTGCTCATGTGCTTAAGCAAGGCAGTCAAAACTCTTCCAAGTGCATTCGAAAATATCGGCTGTGACATTCCTGCAGCCAAGCCCACAGTCACCTGGAAGGAACCACTTACCAGGAAGTGAAACACTGACATGACCTGTACGGCAGGGGGTATTGCTGTAGTGCTATGGATAGCAGGAATTAGATCTGGCTCCAATTGTTGACACAGTTCAGTAATTGTGCCCCTGTCCTGACGATAGGTCATAATGATGTGGCATTCCTCCAGTGTAGCCAAGTCCACTAGGGGTCTGTACATGGGTCCTTGCCTCCTCCTCCACAGTGGTAGGTATCTAGGTAAACCAAACATAAGATATGTGTGACTACAGGTAGTATGGACACACAACATCACAGTAGACAGAGCATGTATGTATGTAGAGATTGGAATTGTCCTGGTGTGTACCATCTGTACCCATGATGCACATTAAATTATCTGCCATGAGTACCAGCATTAGGAATTGACAACCGCCTGTCCTGTAGGCAGGGACAGGTGGAAGCAACCTCACTCCACCGGTGTCATGGCGGAAGGCGGTCTGCACCGCTGTGCAACTCCTCATTGGTTAACACGGAGGTCTGTGGAGCACAGGAACCAATGATGATCAATGCTATTTCCTCTGTCCCACTTCACTTGATTCCTGATTCTCTACAGATCAACACCTCCACTGCGTGTGCTGCTGTGTCCTGTGTCTGGCACCTGTGGTGGCCCGTGCAACAGGCGAAAGGACCCCAGTCTTCACATCTGTTCTGCTTTCCTTCTCTTATCTTATGACCGAGCTTACAAAACCTCTCTGGAATGCACTTCTTAGTTTAAAGAAGACATTTATTGTTATTATTACTTCACCACGAGGTTCCTGAGAGACAAAATTAGTAGATTGGAAGCACACGTTCAAAAGTAGTCGCAGCAATGAAAGCAAAATATTTCAAAGTACTTCTCAGTTGCAATGCACACAGCAAATACATGTAATTATATTATAGCATAACTTCAAAGCAAAGCATAAAAGTCAAAATTGCATCACCGTAGGGTATGGCTGTAGGGCCTATAACTCAGCTTCATCTTTCTGGGGCTTCAAGTTGATGACTCCGGTTCAACTGCGAGAAAGAGATTTTCTACCCAAACGGGGACAGGCAACTGACGTCCGTTCCTGTCTGAAGTCAAGATAGTTTCTATTTCCCTCGCTGTTGTCCAGAGCCATCCTTAAAAGCAAACTCAGTGTGAGAACCGAATAAACTTGGAGAGTGGCCAATTCTCCAGAATCCACTCGCTCCCAGACTGGATTGAGAGGTAAACACAAAATCTATGCGCTCTTATCAGCTAGGGTCTGGTGTAAAAAACAAAGATTGGTCTATCATGTGGAAAAACACAGCTTGGAAAAACACAGCTCATCTGCAATGTCTCAACTGCAATGTCTAACTCCACGTTAAAGCCAATAGGCAGCTAACCTAAATACCAAATGTAATGTCTAATGCCATGTCAAAGCCAATAGGCAGCTAAACTGAATACAAAATGTAATGGCTAATGCCATGTTAAAGCCAATAGGCAGCTAAACTGAATACAAAATATTGGGGGTCATTACGACCTCGGCGGTCTTTTCGCAAGACCGCCGAGGTACCGTCGTGCTGAAGACCGCCAGTGGTGGCGGTCTTCCGCGCCGCGTATTATGACTGCTGGCAGGCCGGCGTCCTTTTTTGTGTGGAACGCCGCCAGCAGCCATACTGGCGGACGGCAGGAAAGTGGAGGTTGCTCAACCTCCACCGCCACGTCAACAGAACACCGCCCACTGAATCACATCCCATGATTTGGTGTGGTGGTGTTCTGGTGACGGTGTTCTGGTGGCGGAGCTGCCCCCATGGATCCCGTCCCGTCCCGAACGATCAACGGACAAGGTAAGTTGATCGTCCGTTAGGGAAGGGGTGGGGGGGTGTTGTGTGTTGTGTTGTGTGCATGCATGGGGGTGTGTGTGTGAGAGTGTAGAGGGGGTGTGTGAGTGAGTGTATGCATGCGGGGGGTGCTGTGTGTATGGGAAATGTGTGCGGGTCGGACGGTGTGCATGTCTGTTTGTATGTGTGCGGGTATGTGTTGGTGGGGTGTATGTGTGCGTGTAGGGGTGTGCATATGTGCATGTTGGGGGAGTGTGCGTGTAGGGGTGTGTATATGTGCATGTTCGGGGTGTGTGCGTGTAGTGGTGTGTATATGTGCATGTTCTGGGTCGGGGTGGGAAGGGGGGTTGTGCCACCTTTGGGGGGTGGCAGGGGGTGGGGGTGTTGGGGGAGGATTAATGGGGGGTAGCGGGGGTGGGGGAGACCCCTATCAGTGATAGGTAAGGAATTACCTGACACTGATAGTGCCTACCGCCATGGATCTCATGGTGGTTCCCAACCACCCGAGATCCATGGCGGTATGCAGGGTCCTGATACCGTTGGCGGTCTAGTGACGACCGCCGGGCTGGAGACCGCAATCTCCAGCCCAGCGGTTCTCACCGCCATGGTGGTCGGAATGGTGAAGTGGCGGATGACCACGGCGGTAACCGCTGCGGCCATAATTCCATTTTTTTTTCCGCCGGCCTGTTGGCGGTCTTACTGCCGCTTTACCACAGACTGCCAGGGTTGTAATGACCCACATAATATGCTACTGGTGAACATTGAGCAACTAATATGCGCAGTGGTGAAACACAAAGTCATTGGTCAAACACAATTAATAGCATCACATCGGAGGAGTTGGAGAAGCTTGTGTATGGGGTCCTACCCTTGTATGGGCAGTTGTATGGGCCTCCAGACCAGCAGGTGATTACCTTATGGGTACGTTGCATGTGACATGGCTATATGAAGATGTTTGTGTGTGCTGGCAGTGTGTCATTTGGGGAGTGTACTTTTGCTGCATGCAATGTGTATGCAGAGGTACGGGTCACCTGTGGGCTTGATGTGAGATCAAAGCAGTTTGTTAGCCATTTCTGTTACAGAATGGAGTGTTGAGTTCATGGTGTCCGTTCGTCTGTGTTCCCTATGGAGGTTAGCGCCCATCAGAAGAAAGGGTTATGGCGAGCCATCGCCAAGGACGTGTGGACCCTGGGGGTCCATAGCCGGCCGATCACCCGATGCAGGAAACAGTGGGAGGACCTGAGATGCTGGGCCCAGAAGACAGTGAAGGCCCAGCTGGGGATGGCCTCCCAACGAGAGCGGGGTGCCCGTCGGACCCTGACCCCCTAATGGCCCGCATACTGGTAGTGGTCAATCCTGAGTTAGATGGGTGCTTGAGGGCAGCACAGCAGCCACAAGGGGGTCAGTACACACTATGTGGGATACTTTTTTGTTGCCTGTGTTTGGGTGCAAGGTTCTAACCAGTGGATGCCCCAATATGCCGGTTTAGCTAATCTACTGGAGTCCTCCTTAGCAATGTAGGGTGGTATGTATATTTGGTAATGGCAAGTGGCTGGCATACCATGACAGACATGGCTTTTTGAGTTCCAGTAGGTGTGCAGATGGTAGTTTTTGGTTTCATTTCTGTTGTTGATCCCAGGTAATGGTTTGGCATTGTGATACATACTGCACAGTGTTAGTCCCAGTGAGTAATTGTAATGTGTATGCCATATCTGCTGTTGTTGCCGTAATTGACCCTGTGCTCCCTTTCTTTCTCCCCCCCCTCTCCTTTTCTCATCCTGTCTTTGTGTGCATTAGCATCATCAGGCGAAGGAGCAGGGGCACCAGCGAGTGGGGGAGCTGCAGCCCATGGGTCCCAGAAGGCAGAGTCCACCGACCAGGGCGTTGGAGGGACAGGGGAGCACCACGGGGAGACAGGAGCTATGACATCTGACTCAGATTCCTCCTCAGATGGAAGCTCCCTGGTGGTGGTGGACCCCTCTGGGACCACCCCAGCTACAACACCTTCTGCCACCCCCTGTACCTGCATCGCCCTCCCAGTAGCCCCCCCCCCACCCAGTTGCCCAGGAGGGTGGGCATCTCATTCGCCCCAGGCACCTCAGGCCCTGCCCCAGACATCCCTGCTGCCCTCATGGAGGAGGCTATTGACCTCCTGAGATCCATCTCTGTAGGGCAGTCAACCATAGTGAATGCCATCCAGGGGCTGGCATCCCAGATGCAGCAAT
The DNA here is from genome assembly GCF_031143425.1 of Pleurodeles waltl. Classification (NCBI taxonomy): domain Eukaryota; kingdom Metazoa; phylum Chordata; class Amphibia; order Caudata; family Salamandridae; genus Pleurodeles; species Pleurodeles waltl. Next base: position 90,447,241 of record NC_090444.1, read on the forward strand.
GCAATGCCTACCTGGAGGGCATTCACGATGGCTTGGCTTACCTACAGAGATTGTTTCAGGCTCTGGCCTCCTCTCTGATGGCAGCAAGTGTCCCTGGTTCTTCCGTCCCCCCTCCAACTGCCTGTTCCCAGTCCCAAAGCCTTCTTCCGCCACCCATCCCAGGCACACAATCAGACCAGAATGCACCAGGACAAAAGACAGGACTCGCACAGACCAGCACAGGCACCACACTTCACTCCACAGGCACACACACACACCCGACACACAGTAGCACATACAACAACAGCCACTGCCTCCACTGACTCCCCCTCCTCCTCCCTCACAGTCACATCAGCACTCACACCTGCAAGCACTGCATCTTCAGTCCCAGATCCTGCCACCTGTACAGCCTTGTGTTCTGCTTTCCTTCTTATCTCGTAATCAGAGCTTACAGAACATATCAAGAATGCACTTCTGAGTTCAAAGAAGACTTTTATTGTTGTTAATTCTTCCCCACCCACAAGTTCGTAAGAGACGAATTAATAGATTTCAAGCACACGTTCAATGAAAACAAAATATATTTGCAATGTACACAGCAGGTTATATATATAAGATATTGAATGCAAAGCAAAACAAATACTTCACCGTGTGAGAAACTATTTACAGCTTCATCTTTCTGGGGTCTGAAAGTTGATAACTCCAGTCAACTGCGAGAAAGAGATTATCTACCCACACGGGAGACTGGCAACTCGCGCCAAGTTCCAGTCCGAAGTCAGGCAGATCCGAATCTAATTCTCTGAAGCCCGTGTCATCCATTACAAAAGCGTGCCCCCTCCTCTCAGACTCAGGAAAACTACGCAAGCCTTTGGAGACTGGCCAGATCTCCTAGACTGCTCCTCCTCCCAAGCCTGAGCCGAAAGGAACAACACCAAATGTACCCTCTCTTATCAGGTCTAGTCTAGTGTGAGAAGAAAACAGCTTGGTTCATCTTGTGGCAAAACACATCTTGGAAAAATACACCTTGGATTCGCAACTGTAATGTCTAACTCCACGTTAAAGGCAATAGGCAGCTAACCTAAATATCCAATATAATGTCTAATGTCTTGTCAAAGCCAATAGGCAGCTGAACTGAATACAAAATGCAATGTCTAATATCATGTCAAAGCCAATAGGCAGCTGAGCTGAATACAAAATGTAATGTATAATATCATGTCAAAGCCAATAGGCAGCTAAACTGAATACCGAAAGTAATGGCTAATGCCATGTCAAAGCCAATAGGCGGCTAGGCTGAACAAAACATATAGGGCCTGATTCTAATCTTGGCGGGCGGCGGGAGCCGCCCGCCAAGCGGGAACCGCCAGAAGACCGTACCGCGGTCAAAAGACCGCAGCGGTCATTCTGGGTTTCCCACTGGGCTGGCGGGCGACCGCCAAAAGGCCGCCCGCCAGCCCAGTGGAAAACACCCTTCCCACGAGCAAGCCGGCTCCGAATAGAGCCGGCGGAGTGGGAAGGTGCGACGGCTGCAGTTGCACCCGACGCGAATTTCAGTGTCTGCAAAGCAGACACTGAAAATCTTTGTGGGGCCCTCTTACGGGGGCCCCTGCAGTGCCCATGCCATTGGCATGGGCACTGCAGGGGCCCCCAGGGGCCCCACCACACCCCATACCGCCATCCTGTCCCTGGCGGGCGAACCGCCAGGAACAGGATGGCGGTATGGGGTGCCAGAATCCCCATGGCGGCGCAGCAAGCTGCGCCGCCATGGCGGATTCCCATGGGCAGCGGAAAGTCGGCGGTACACCGCCGGCTTTCTGCTTCTGGCCGCGGCTGTACCGCCGCGGTCAGAATGCTCGGCGGAGCACCGCCAGCCTGTTGGCGGTGCTACCGCCGACCCCGGCCCTGGCGGTATTTACCGCCAGGGTCGGAATGACCCCCATAATGTGCTACTGGTGAACATTGGGCAACTAATATGCGCAGGGCATTCTGACCACGGCGGTACAGCCGCGGTCAGAAACGGAAAACCGGCGGTGTCCCGCCGGTTTCCCGCTGCCCTGAGGAATCCTCCATGGGGATTCCGACCCCCTTACCGCCAGCCTGGTTCTGGCGGTTTTGACCGGCAGAACCTGGCTGGCGGTAACGGGTGTTGTGGGGCCCCTGGGGGCCCCTGCAGTGCCCATGCCAATCGCATGGGCACTGCAGGGGCCCCCTAACAGGGCCCCACTAAGATTTTCAGTGTCTGCATAGCAGACACTGAAAATCGCGACGGGTGCAACTGCACCCGTCGCACCCTTCCCACTCCGCCGGCTCCATTCGGAGCCGGCATCCTCGTGGGAAGGGGTTTCCCGCTGGGCTGGCGGGCGGCCTTCTGGCGGTCGCCCGCCAGCCCAGCGGGAAACTCAGAATTACCGCGGCGGTCTTCTGACCGCGTAGCGGTATTCTGCCGGCGGAACTTTGGCGGGCGGCTAGAATCACCCCCATAATGTGCTACTGGTGAACATTGAGCAACTAATATGCACAGTGGTGAAACACAAAGTCATTGGTCAAACTTAATCAATAGCATCACACCTTGCCACACAGCAGACAAGCAGACTAGCACCCCATGCACTACATGAGCAGTCACCACCACCACCATCACAACCTCATGCAGCACACCCACCTCACTTGCAGACACTACCACAACATACATACACATGTCCGGTTTGTCCTCTCCCACCCTATCTGCAACACTCCAAAGACACGTAAACGCTCCCACTCAGACACTCAACAGCCATCACCTCACACAAGCACACTGTCCATGCACCTTCAACCCAGTCCAGCACACCTACTCCTCCTACAACCACTCCCTCTACCTCCACTCCCAAACCTCCTCCCACAACTCGCCCCATTAGACCTAAGAAACTTTTCCTTTCCCTCCTTGACCTCTTCCTTCCTCCTCCCCCGTCCTGCCCATAAGAGGAAGCTCCATCTCCCCCAGCCCAGTACCTACAGCTCCAAATCCACTCATGTCCCTCCCTCTGAAGCTGAGAAACTTTTCCTTTCCCTCCATGACCTCTTCCTTCCTCCTCCCCCGTCCTGCCCATAAGAGGAAGCTCCATCTCCCCAGCCCAGTACCTCCAGCTCCAAATTCACTCATGTCCCTCCCCTTGAAACTACACCTGCCAAGAGTGCAACTCCGGCCCCCGCTCCAAGCCACCACCTCCGCCCCCTCCCAAACCCAAGTCCAAGGACCCCCCTCCCAAGAAAACTCCCAACACCCTGTGGTGCCTGCCTACCATCAGCATGATGTCCATGCCCAGTGGAGTGACTTGGGCTGTCAGGAGTTAAGCTGGTCCTTGGACGTTGCCCTGTGGCTTTTCACTTACATTGGACTGGCCAATGGCCCTTTCTGTATATATTTTTGTCTTTTAGTTTATTGAGGTCGCTGTTCCCACAGAATTACAGTGGTTGAACCAGAGGTATGTGTCCTGGCTTTCTTTGCTCCAGGCTTATATTGTTGTTGAATTTCTCTGCAGTGCACAGTCCCCTGCAGACAGACACATGCACAATTAGGATCAAACGGACTGGGAAATCAATTTTTTCTCTAGGGTACTTGATGTCAGCCTTCCCCTATCATGTTCTGAGGACTGGTTACTTACACATGTAGGACATGTCTCATCATTAATTTCCTTAGTAATTTCTATGGGCAGCTTGGTTAGGGATTGTATATCTGCTGTGAGTTCTATTTTGGAAATGTGCCAGGGGACAGATTGGGTTATCTGTCACTGCCTCCTGTCATGATGGCATGCGATGGGAAACTACCAGGTTATAGTAGTGGCAAACATGACTGGGTTATGTACGGACCTAGCCACCCTGTCTGTACATATGTTGGGTGATCACGTGTAGACACTGATGTGTTGCACAGTCAGTATTGGTCTATGTGTGTACCTTCTCCACATTGTACTGCATTACCTGTTAGGAATATTGTGTGTCCTACATTGCTGCCATTCATTAGGCTGCTTACACTTTGTACACATATTCTACAGCAACATTGTCTGGTCATACATGGACAGGATGCAACATGTGACTTGTGTAAATTGTAGATTTACACATCTTCTGCTACTGGCTTAATGATAATTACAGTCCCATTGCCAGGCTTTGCAAAATTTATTGAGTTCCCCACACACACATAACATTACACCTGCCACAGCACTTGTGTCGTCTCCAGGTGACCTCCCATGTGGTATTTCCAAGTATGTGTGGGTATCTCTCAGCTGTCCATCCACATCCTCCGTTGAACATGGGTATGCATTTATTTCTGCATTCCACACATATGTCACTCTTACATGACTGTATGATGTTGATGTGTGAAATCATCTCAGTGCTGCTTTTTTCATTAGCCAAATGCAACATATCTGTCTGCTTCTACTGACATTCATTTTTTAATGGGTCTGTGACATGTTTGGACATTGCTGGACATACCTGCACAACCCACACCTGATTGGCATGTTGGAGACCAAAACATATTAAGGACATTTGTCACTGTTGGTACCTTACTCTTGGTCTGGCATGTGAATGACAATGAGTGGTGTAAATTGATATGTGCTGTGTGATGGTGTTATACAGAGCATTCTAGGTTACCATGCTGACACATGTCAACCATTGTTGGTACTTGCAAATCCTTTGCTAGCTAGGCCATACACCCGTACATCAGTCTTCACATGCATATCTGGATTTGCTGTAGGCATGTGTCAAGACAGCAGATTTGTGTGACAAGTGTGTATATAATGTACATAGTGAGTGGAACAAACTCTGCCTACATACCACCCAGACAATAATGTGGTGTTGCATTGTTCCATTTTATTCTTAGAACCTGACGATGAGTCATAGATTTGGATAGTGATTCAGCACCCATTGGTGCTTCATTTGTCTGGCAACCCATAGAGTACTCCACAGCCAAAGTGTGTGTGCCATAAGTAAGGTACAGCGCACCATGTGTCAGGGTTGTTCCCAAAGGCAGTGCCAGGACATAAGCCCATGGATACACAGTGCAGGCTCTGCTGCTAACATTGGTTACAAACCCTGTACAGTTACTGAAGGTCTATAGTTACCAATGATGTCTCCTCTTGTCACACATGCACAGTGCCTGCAAAGCAGCAATCCCCCTGAGATGTGACAATGTTTAGTTCCCACATTGCTTAAACACCATTAGATCAGAGCCTCTCCCCTATGTATGCCCCCCTTGCATACCTCCTGCCAAATGTGGTGATGATGTGGGGAAAGGGCTAGGAATTAGCGCATTGCCCACTTGATGGCATGTTATATGTTGTGGTGAATGGATCTAGGTCTTCAAGAGTCACATGCCCATGAGTTAAGTGACACTGATGTGTGACATGGAGGCACTAGACCCTCTTACATCACAAACTATTTTGCTACCATACTTGTAACTGTTTCTTTCCTGCTCTCTGAGGTTTGAGTTACATTCCAATAGTATATGTAGTGGAGAATGAGAAGACCATGGAAATTCAGGTGCAAACTGTTTTATTGTGATATTTACAAAGTGCTAATAATTGTACAGTGACTATGTGTAAAAGTTCTGTACAATTTGTAGTCTCCTGAAAACTCCTACAGCAGTGTTTTGTAGTTCCCCCTCCAAATGTGCTGCACCATTGTCATCCTTCTCCTCGTTGGGGACATCTACCTGTTAATCCCAGGGAACTTTAGTCTGTATACAGATATCATGCAGGATTGCACATACCAGTATGATCTTACATACCACTGGTGGAGCATTCAACTGGCTTCCTCCTGTCAGGGCCAGGCCCCTGAACCTTGCCTTTAGAAGCCCAAATGTCCTCTCCACCACATTGCGTGTTTTTCTGTGCCCTGCATTATATGCCCGCTCTTCCATCGTTGTGGGATTGCCAAATGGAGTCATGACCCATGGTTGTATGCCGTAACCTTGGTCGGCTACAAAGAAATGAGAGAAGACGTGTTTGTAAAGCTTGATAGATGTTTGGTATATACTATGGAAGTAGTTAGTTTTAGGTGGAGTAATGACTCAGGCCTGCACTGGTATAGTGTATGTTCCTGTTTTGTGAAATGGTTTCATAGGTCTGTGTTGATGGACATGACAATCTTGGGTTGTGGATCAGGGACCTATGGATTGTAATATTCTATCCAAACAGATGGTTCCGCCCTTGCAAATATGAGTTGTGTTGTCCATGATTGTGCCATTGTCCTATTATTGGTGGTTCCTTCTACCTCCTTGCACCACAGTTGTATCATATGTAGAGACACCATGGTAGCCCTACAAAGCCAAACACTGGCCTCTATGCTGCCATGTGGCACTATGCATGCAGTGCAACACACAGTGACCCTTTGTAGCAGATGATGGGTGTGCCAGCCATCAAGTGTACTAGGGCATGAATTGCACATTTGTATGATGATCAAAAGTTGGTAAGTAGAATGTCCAAAATTCCTAACCATGATTTATCACAGACATATTTAACACATGCTCAGTGCCTGCGTTGGGAGGGGGCACACCATTCTTTTACATGGGTCCCTATGCACGGTGCATGAAAGGTCAGGTATGTCCACTATACTCCTGCAATAGCATCCATGTTCTTTACAGTATTGCACAAACTCTGTGCCAATGGTGGACCGTTTCTTGTATACGACACACACATGGTGGCATTAGGATGCACTAAGGGGCACAGGCGAGGTGGCACTGGACTAGGTACTGCATGACTTCTCGTCATTCTGCCCCATAGCCGTTCATGGCAGGTAATGTTGTATTCCTTTGTGTGCGTCACAATGCAGCAGACAGGTGAATGTGCATACTACAGGTATGTCAGGTATATGTAGGTGATATTTAGTTGGGTATGGCAACACTTGGGTGACATTTGATATTGGTGCAACCAGATGCTTGTACCCCATGACTGATGTGGAGCTGTGCCTATGTGTGACTTTGTTAACATTGACATGCCCTATGATATTCACATTGCCGAGCTAAACATTGTTAGGTGTAATGTGTGTGGGATCTGTATTTAGTTGTCAACCAATGGACACTTGTAATGGTTTGTGCCGAGCTCCTGTATGCAAAGGAGACATAGCTCCACCTGTCCTCATGTGGTGTCCCAGTCAGGTTGTGGCTGTATGATGTACATGTGGCTGTATATGTGTGTGAGTGATGTGCAATGATTGCGTTGTAGTGTAGCATGTGGCATATATGTTGTTGCCTGTACATCTGTGTTCCCCTGCCTATGTGTTTTTAGTGTGGTGTATGTCTTGTCTGCTGCCTCTGTACTGTTTGGTATGGTGGCTTACCTACGAGTAGGCCATTGCCATATTGGCCATCCTGGAACCACTCGGTGATGGTGGAATGCTGGAATATGTAGGCATCATGTATGCTGCTGGGGTATTTTGCAAGGATGCTTGCGAAGTGCCCACAGTGGCCCACAGTGGCCTGCACATTTATGAAATGGGTGTGCTTGTGGTTCCTGTATAGGTATTCGGTTGCTGCAGGTGGCACCAGCTGGACATGGGTGCAGTCCATTGCACCCAGCACATGCGGGAACCCAGCAATTAGATAGAAACCTTGCTTGGTCTCCTGCTGAAGTTGCTGGGTTTTGGGGAAGCAGATGTGGTGGGGTGTGAGGCGTATGATTGCGTCCAGAACCTTTGTAAGGAAGGCAAAGAAGGATGCCCCAGACATTTATGAGCCCGTTGTCTGAAATGATCCAGATGCCAGCATATGGAGGACAGCAGGGAGTTTGGTCATGGGTGGCATGTTTGTTGGAGTTGCCACCCTTGCAGTGATGTCTGGAGCAATGTGGTGCAGCAAGAGTACAATTGACTGCCTGTTCCGACGGTAAGTCCTGATGACATCTAAGCCCAAGGATGGTTGTACACTGTTGAAAGATCCTCTCCCGCCTTCTGTGCTGCCTTTGTGAGTGTTGTGATGGTGTTTGGGGTTGCCGCGGTGGTGGTGGAGGGACCTGTTGTTGTTGCTGACGTCTGCAGCGTGTGTCAAGCTGGAACAATAACACTTCCATGCTGTCCTGGAGGTGGCAAATGCTCCTTCTGTGTGTTTTCCTTAAATGGTGGTGTGTGGGCCTCTTTTTAACGCCTGGTCTGATCAAGTGTTAATATTTGATGCAAATTAGCCTTTGCGTAATTTTTGGGGTCTGCTTCCTTATTGTGCATCGTTTTTGCATCAGGGATAAATATGGCGCCGAGGGCTAGCGTAATTTTTTGGAAGAGAACGCCTACCTTGCATATCATTTTTGTAGTACGATGTAAGGTGGGTGGGTGCCTCCAAAATATGACGGTAACCCGATTATTTTGTCGCTTGAGGGGTCTAACATCAAAATATAAATACAGTGTTAAGTTTGCGCCACTTTTGCGCCAAAAAATGGCGCACAGGCGGCACAAACTTTTCATAAATATGACCCTAAGTTTCATACTGAAAGGTCACCTCACTCCTTTTTAAATGACAAATACATTTTTCTTTTTAATTTGATGTAAAATATCTCATTCTATGTACATCATTCATCAAAGCCTTAAAACATCTCTCCCTCTCTCTCCCAAGTTCTCTGTCAATCTCTTTCTCTTCATTTCCCTCCATCTCTCTTAATCTCTCACTTTCTGTCTCTCTTTCTCTCTCTTGCCCCCCACAGGAAGAAACCCCTTATTTTTTAAACTTATAGACGCGGAAGCTCTTTCACGTCTCCAGAGGGGATAAAAAAAAACTCCTCACTGGCGTCGGCCAGTGATTGTGACCCGCACCAGGAAGGGTGTGTGTGTGTGTGTGTGTTGGCCATTGGCTGACCCCCTAAAAACACCCAAGAATTGTTGAAACCCAAAAACCCAACCCCCATAAGAATAAAAACTATGGGTCTGATTTAAGAGAAAATGACAGTGCGCGTTGCTGCGCCAAATTTGACAGCATCACACACCATCATGTTCCAAACACAGGGATTCGCTGTATTTACTAGAATACAGCGCACCCCTGTGTTTCCCCCTGCGCCGGCGCTAAATATGCTGCCGGGCACCAACACAACAAGCCTTGCACCATAGTGCAAGGATGGCTGCGTTGAGGGGGACATTGTTTTTGTACAGGAACAAACACCTTAAATGGCAATTTGCAAAAAACGAGGAGAAATGAAAACATTTCTCCTCATTGCACCATGCTAACACCACCTCTGGGGTGGAGTTAGATTTTGGCGCTGTCTCAGGTTTACGAAAACCTGTAAATCAGGGGCAGCATCAAAATGCAATGGGTGTTGATGTGGCTAGCCCACAGCAACACCCATTGCACGCCCCTTCCACTCAAAGTGCTGCATGTGAAGGGGCCATATTTAAATGTTGATGTTAAGCACAAGAAACGGCTTAACGCCACCTTGTAAATTCGGTCCAGTGTATAGCGCCATCGAAGCATCACTAAAACTGATGCTATGGTGGCACTAGGGGCTCTAAAATATGCCCCATGTCCTAAAGCTGCTCCACTCTATGCTAACTAATTAACCCTAACTATCTAAATCCCTAACTATTAGGAAACTTATAAAACGAGGGGCAAGGAAGATATGCTCCACAAAGTATTGTCCAAAATTAGCTCCTGCTGATTTGTTCCTTCATGGAGCTGTGCATTTTGTAGATTTTGTCTGCTTTTTTCTAATTTGTCCATCCACATCTTCAGGTCAGCCATATCCTGGCGCATTTCTTGCTCGAAGGTTTGTGCCATCCGTGGAGGTTCTGGCTGGGGACCTGATGGTGCTGCTGTTGGATGTGTTGAGGTAGAAGGTGCGAAACCTGCAGAGCCACCCCTGTCCTTTTCCTCTGACTTGCTTAGTGTGTGGGTGCTGGTTTCTGGGTGTTTGGGTGGTCCTCCATGGGGAAATGCTTGCCAGAACCCTGATGCTTTGTCTCTTGTCTAACGCCGGCCCATCATCTGGAATCCTTTATCCACACCACATATGTGCTGGGACTGTTCAGCATGTTTCTCAAAAGCACGCTTCTGTGCTGATGACATGTTGGCTGCTGAAACATGGATGTAACATGTCATCAAATTGTGTGTTGGGCAGGGGATGAACAAGCATGCAATATAAATAGCATCATCACATCACACACGTTGGCTACCACAACTGACAGAAACAACATCAAGGCTAAGGTTAATGCACATTTGCATCACAACCACCTTCTACATATTGTTCATGTCCAACGTGTCAAAGCTAATCAACGTTGTACAATACCAGTGCACAAGCTTGTAACATCTTCTAAGTACCAGGTCAACATTCACCATGCTCATCCAATATACCAGCTTAGTGACCATGGTAGGTCACACTCATCATGCTGGATAGCTCATGAAAGTCCCTCCGCATATGCCATGTACCTTAGATCTAATGATATGTACAACACTCATCAGAACAATGCCTAGAAGCTAAATGTGGACTCACCAAACTATGCCAAGGACAGATGTCTGGACACACGGCAATATTGAATCTACATGTCACAGGTATTATATGTGAGAATGTAGGGTGTAATACTCCTCATGTGATGCAGAGATGCATGAATCCACTCCAATATCCACTTAGCTCAAAACATGTTGGGCTGTCCATGACAACATGCATAGTCCTAAAGCGATGTGTCACACTATGCTGCCCAATGCTTGTATATATGTCAATACATTTAGGTCAGCGTGGTGGACAACAACACTCAGCACTTCCAGCTCATATGTGGGGACATGCATGCCCCACATCTTATCAGCACAGTGATCTAGCAACAGCACTGGCTAATACTGTTCATTGTGTGGAGGTGTTTGCAGCACATCATGGACACTCTCAGGACCTGAACTATCTAAAGATGCACTGAGTACAGACATGTCATGTTGTATGGATATCCCTCATGTCATACGCACATGTCAAGATCAAGGAGGATGACATGGCTTGCCTATGTTGCTACATCCAACATAGAGTATGGGGTATAAACAACACGGGTGTGCAAATCAAATGCAGTGTTCACGTATGGTATGTAGAGTTATGTCCTGTCTATCTGAGGTGCTTATTTAAGAGCCAATTGTGTCACCAGTGGAACACTTTTCATAGGACAAAAGGTGAAGAACTTGGGACGCAAGGGGCTTAATATTAAGCCCCTTAGTGGCCTAGTCACATGGTCCTTAATCCTAACATGCCCTGAGTAACTGTGTGCTATGTGTGGCAAACAGGGCAGTAATGTACTGTGACCAACATATTGCCATCCTGCATACATGTTTTGAACCCAATACTGCTGGCACATGTCTTGACTGTCATCACTGTATTTGTCCCCGCATATACCATGTTTAACAATCACAAGGCCCTTGCAGCACACATTGCCACTAGTGCATCACTTTGTTGTAATCCACATCCTGGACATAACATTTGACATACTGTCCATATCCAAGGGTGTTCAAATTGCCATATATGCAATGTTTAAATGACATTGAACACATCATACAACATCTTACACAACCCTTGCACTACACATTAGACATACAGGATGACACTTACAGGTAGCATTGGGGTCTTCAAAGCTTGCCACCTCTCCAATGGTGTAAGGGGTGTGCCCACCTGTAGGACATGACACGAGACATAGCACTATATATGTTGAACAATTAACATGATGGACAAATGTTACACATTACCCATGTTTTGCTGATGGACATAGAGGAGTTCCATTAGGAAATATTCAAGTGAGCCCGCAACATGTCTCTGTGACACTTATTGGTAGTCCAGCCTACCATATACCGATATGCTGCACCCATGCATATATGTCTCAGCTACATTAGTGTCAGAGTCGCCAGATCCTCGGGGTCTGCACACGTTCCCAACACGTCCACCACTGAACAGCTTCAAGACTCTGATAGATAAATCACAGAGGCTTGGAGAGTTCAAGAGGGGAAGAGGGGATTAGGAAGGGAAACAGCTGGGAAGGAGACCTGTAGTAAGAAAAAGGTTAGAACACACAATATGAAAATTATATCTCCTGAAATCAATACTTGACTATGACTCTAAGAATAGTCATTCTGAAAACATGAACAATCTAAGAATTAAGTTTAAAATGACTAAGGGGGTCATTCTGACCCTGGTGGTAAAATCCGCCAGGGCCAACGACCGCGGGAGCACCGCCAACAGGCTGGCGGTGCTCCCTTGGGCATTCTGACCGCAGCGGTACAGCCGCGGCCAGAAACGGAAAACCGGCGGTGTACCGCCAGTTTTCCGCTGCCCTGGGGATGCGCCGCCATGGGGATTCCGACCCCCATACCGCCATCCTGTTCCTGGCGGTTTTGGCCGCCAGGCACAGGATGGCAGTATGTGGTGTCGTGGGGCCCCTGGGGGCCCCTGCAGTGCCCATGCCAATGGCATGGGCACTGCAGGGGCCCCCGTAACAGGGCCCCACAAAGATTTTCAGTGTCTGCCATGCAGACACTGAAAATCGCGACGGGTGCAACTGCACCCGTCGCACCCCTTCCACTCCGCCGGCTCCATTCGGAGCCGGCATCCTCATGGAAGGGGGTTTCCTGCTGGGCTGGCGGGCGGCCTTCTGGCGGTCGCCCGCCATCCCAGCGGGAAACTCAGAATTACCGCAGCGGTCTTTTGACCGCGCAGCGGTATTCTGCCGGCGGGACTTTGGGGGCGGCCTCCGCCGCCCGCCAAAGTCAGAATGACCCCCTAAGTTTCAAGATGTGACCTGTAAGGGAATTAAGATGGATTAAATGAAAACTTTCTTATTCAAGTACTTTCCTTTACATGAGAATCAGAAAAACATTCTGACTAAATTTTAAACCAGTCATATAAATCCTTTTTTTGAGAATGCATACTAGGACCATACAATATTGCATCTAGACACTCTGATCTTCTGTGTACTCTTAAAATGTTTCAACACAAATTGCGCATATTGTAGATTTATATATATATATATATATATAGTAAACACCATAAAAGGATTGTGCACCATGAATAACACAATATGGATTCAGGAAAAACAAATCACATAACTTGTCAACTCGAATATTACATGATAAATTTCTTAGAATAGTGGCATACAATAAACAACGTGAATTAAACTCGAGGAGAGAATCGTGCGTCTTGCCGATTCGAGTGTCACCATGTAAAAAGCCAAGAAATGGTAGTACGCAATGAATATCAAAGTCAAATCATCATTAAACAATTCGTGCGTCTTGCTGATTCGTAAACCACGATGTCAATGGCAAGAAATAACAGCTCACAATGAATAACAAGATCAAAGTACAATGAAAAGAATCGCGCGTCTTTTGCCGATTCTTAAGCCACCATGTAAATGTCAAGAAATTGTTGCGCGCAATGAACAACAAAGTTAAAACACCATAAAACGAATCACGCGTCTTGCCGATTCTTAAGCCACCATGTAACTGTCAAGAAATGGTAGCGTGCAATGAATAACAAGATTAAATTATCATGAAACGAATCGCGCGCCTTGCCGATTCGCAAGTCACCCTGCAAATGTCACAAACACTCAAGCGCATATTTCACACGCGCAAAGTACTCTGTCAAATCATAAAAGAATTAGGCCCAAGAACATGAGAGTTCTCGATAACGGCGTTGGGAGGCCAGCCCAACCACCGTCTTACTGCCCAGAACAAGGATCTCCAAATGAAGAATGAAAGTCAGATGTCTGGAAGATCAAATAGGCCACCGGGACAGGAGCTCAGGAATTAGCTGCTGCTCTGCACCGGGACCTCTGAATAGTGAGCACTTGGAGCTGGGCTGGCTCCTTTTTATAGAGCCTTGGCCCAGCCCACAACCACACCCAGGTATGTTGCAGGGAAAGTCTCTAAAAAGCCCTGGAAAGGGACCACACCCTAACACAATCTGAAAGCCTGCAGCAATACATTGCAAATGAACAGCATTTGTAAGCACATTAAAAATAAGTCTTCAGGATTGAACTCTGCAATGCAAAAGGTTAAACAACAACATATCAGCACAATGCATAAATTACGTTGTTTTGAGAGTGCTGGGTTTTTGCATTCTAGTCGCCAATAGAGCGCGCACTGCCCTGGTGTTGACAATTAGTCACGTTTTGCAGAGGACATTCCACTGACAATTTTTGCAAGCATAGCACATTGCTGTGTTATTCTGCACATACATGACTCATGGAACACACTTATCCATGACTTCCTTTATTCCGGCGTCATTTGTGACAAGTGGTCTGGCCCTTGATGGGCATGGACATTTGTCCCTGGTTACCATGTACCTTTGCACCATGACATGTGTGTTGGCTTTTGTGCACTTCAATATCTTCTGGCCCACATGTAAATGACAGTTCCCCATGCATGCCAGTTTTGGATATGGTGGACTGACATGTGTCATGATTGGTTTATGTGTGACATGCTAAACACAGGGAACAAAGACTGGAATATGCCGTTTGTCTGACTGACGGTGTATTGCTGCCCTTGTAAGGGATGCAGGTTGGCGCAGACACACTACTCGCTGTCCTGGCCTTTGTCATGACATAGGAAAGTAACCCCTCTGGCCAATGAACATGCGAAAGCAAAGTTTGAATCAGCCACATACAAGGTGTCCTTACCCACAGTTCCGCCGACCTCAATTCCCAGGTGGTCCAGGAGGTCCTGTTCCTGGGCAATTAGGTCAGCCCACTGGTGTTTCAGCTGGTGGTGTGTGCACTCATCAAATATGCAGGTGAGCTGGTGGTGGACCTTGCCCAACCGCAGCTTCCGTGCCTCCATCTTAAAACCAAGGATGACACGGCCACTCATGGCCATCGTATTGGGGAGGTAGTGACAGACAAGTCAAACAAGACCTCCCAGCTCATCTGCAGTCATATGCTTTGCCCTTCCCTTCCCTGGCATATCCCACCCAAACTCCAATTACTCCAACAAACTAATTTACCCCAGAGACAGACACCCAATAATACACAGTTAGTTACAACAACAAATAACCAAAAACACTACAAAAAAGACTTTTAGGATAAAACACAGACAGTAGACATCACAAAAGACGCACAATAAATCACTCCTCACACCAGCACCACACAATCTCTCACAAGCACAGACTAAAAGACAGTCAAGGGAAAGTGAAAGTAAATTCACTATACCATGTTTGCAGCAAGGAAGTTCCATTGTGTCACTTCCTGGTTGTATGCGTCACATTTTTATTTGATGCACCATTTGTTTTGATGCATGATGGTCATGCGTGTATATTTGATGGACGTCTGACAGGGAACAATGTATTATTTTTGATGCACAGGGGCGTGTGTCATTTTTCGAATATGCGATGGCAGAAAATGTTCACATGCGTCAGGGTTTTTACGCAAACATTGAAATGGATTACAGAATGTATGTTGGTCTGTGGGATACATGGCAGGAGTGATAAGGACTGCAAGTGTAAAAAGTATGATACTGTTTTCCACATTTGTGTCTTCACATATGTACATTGTGTGTACTGTTAGTGTACATATGTATGGAAACCTGCATTGTTGGTCTTACACTATGTATTTTTTACATTTCTTCTGTTTGTGTAGCCACACAGCTTAGGTTAGCTGGCCCATGTGTGAAAATGTTTCATGCATATGATACCCGTGACAACTGCATACCTAGGGATGCTGGTGACTTGGCCTGGTATGGGGTTGGCTAACCAAGACCTATGTAAGTGCATGTGTGTGACAATCTATGGTGTGTCCCAAGCGTCAGACATCATGATGTAATGCAACATGTGTAAAGGACAGTTCCCCATGCATGCAAGTTGTTGTATATGGTGGACTGACATATGTCATGGTTGGTTTATGTGTGACATGCTGGTGAGTGGTATGTGTTTTTCTTTATGTGTTATCAGTAATGCCTACTACAGTGGTGTATTTAGGGACATTACTCCTACAAACTTTTGAATCCTTCATGAGTAATTGTGCACTTCAGAGCAAATATTTTTGCTCATATCATTGTCAAACATGTTACCCTATGTCGATACATGTGTACTATATCTAAATGTTCAGAGGTGGTTTTTCACATAGACCATGCCATATGTTGCAACCTTTCATCTGTCCATGCGTAAAGTTACAGTCCACAGAAAGCCTCGGACATCTAGGGGGTACATGTAGGATGAGGTTTGTATCAATTTTGTTTGCACATACACTTTGACTGCACAATTCCTCACCATATTGTTTTGCAAGGACTTCCCTTTTAGTACTCAATCTGCATGGCAGGGCTGCTGTCAGACAGGGATAGAAGACTACTCATCAGTGCACCAGTGGCATTTGAAACACCCTCACATCCCCCTTGGTGCTGATGTGGCTCTGAGCTCAAGGTGGTCCCCTCAGCACAGTTCACTGGCAGGCCACTGACTCTGTATAGTGTGGGTATAGCCCCTCAGGGGATTTTGCAGTGGGGACTGAGCATCCTTAAGTTTTGTTAAGCCACTGCAGTGCACAGTCAACTACTGATATCCAACTGCACAACTGAAGTCCAGCGCCCTATTATGTACTGGGAACTTACAGGTTGTTGATGTCAGCCTTGCCCTATTATGTACTAGGGACTTACAGGGTGTTGATGTCAGCCTTACCCTATTATGTTCTAGGGACTTACAGGTTGTTGATGTCAGCCTTGCCCTAATATGTACTAGGGACTTACAGGTTGGTTGTGTTGGACGTGTCTCATCATCATATACTAGGAATTGACATGACTATGTTATATTATTTGGTATTTGTTCCTCTTCAGCATTGTTAGGTCTTTGGTAGATGGAAGACCAGAGTCATGTCTGCAGACCCAGGGTACAGATAGTGTCAGTTTCCACTTACATCACTCACACTTGTTTGTGTTGGCCAAGCACACAGGTGGAGTTGTTGGCAATGTGACTGGGATGTTTACTGTCCTACAGTCTGTGATTATGTGTATGGACTTACATCACTAAAATGTTGACTTGTAAAGTGAGTGTTTGACAATGTGCGATCATCCCCACACATTGAAGCCAGATTGTCTACTGTAGGCTTCTAGGTCAATATTTCTGGCACAGTTTATGCAGATATTCCTTGTTACGCATCTTCCTTACCCTCACTGTCCAGTCCTTCATACACAATATAGTAATTCATACATGTGAACTTTACCAACTGACATTGCTTCTTCACTTCTTCTACAGGCTAAGCAATATTTGCCAAACCATTTCCAATGTTCGCAAGATGAGATGACTGACCCCCACACATCTCTCAACACCAGCCACTGCACTTGTATAGTGTCTGAGCCACCTCTACATAGTGGCTGGCAAAGTTAAGTAGAGGAATGTCTCAGCTGTACTTCCACATTTGTTTGTTTGACATGAGGAGTCACAGACAGCTGCATTCATGATCCTTGGTCTATAAGTGTGTTTGGATTGTGTGAATACTCCTGACAGCTCTGAGTAGGACATTCATGTTTCAACATGTATGTGTCCTTATTCACACGTACAGTTTGCTATTGGTTTGTGACTTGCTATATCATTGCATGCAAGATACCAACTGATTAGAGTCTAACAGACCTAGACATTCAGGTGTATTTTCCTCTTTATTTAACTCTCTATTAGTCATACTCATGAGTGCCTCTGAGGGATATGTTGTGAGTTGTCACCTGTGATTGTGACATTCAGACATTGAGTTGTTACATAGCAGACACTGACCTACTGTTGTAGGTACTATGATTGTCCTACCTAGGCCAGACATCTGAGCAGCAGTCATCACATGTTTTTTCAAAGTGGCTGCTGTCAAATGTCAACAAGACACAGTTGTGTGATATGTGTGTTGCAATGTAAAATAATTTGTTCAACAAGTAATGCATTAATTTCACCTACACATTCATTTATTAGTGCATTGTGTGTAGATGTTTGGAGTTCCTGAGTGTGTTCCTAATTGATTTCTAAATGTTGTGCCCAAGTCATGATGTTTGTGAGTTGATGAGGCTTGTAAAGGTTAAAATAGTACTCCAAGACAAATCTGTGTTCAAGTGATTTATTTAAATATTTGTGATGCGTGATAATGGAAGTACAGTATCTAAGTGAAGAAGTTGTGCACAATATTGTCCCTTCTGCGTGCTCCAGCAGCAGAGTTGTGTTCTTCCCCATAATCCTGTTGTGCTTCATTGTCCTCATCCTCCTCCCTGGGGACCTCCATCTGTTTCTCCCAGGGGGCATTGGTGAGAAAACAGATGTTGTGCAAAATTGCAAGGGATTATTTTGCACAAAAGGGGTGGTGCATATAATAGTCTTCCTCCAGATACATCTAGGCATCTGAACCTGGATTTCAGGATGCCAAATGTCCTCTCCACCACATTTCTTATCCATTTATGTGCATCATTGTAAGTCCATCTGTATGTGGGCATCCATATGGGGTCATGACCCATGGCTGGATGCCCTAACCTTGGTCCACTGTAACGGAAGGTGAGAAACTGTGTCAGACTTGCATTTGTGTTTCTTTCTAACTGACCTGGGATAGTATTTGTCATTAGAGTGGAGAATCTGACTAGCATCTGGCACTGAGTGGGTTCCTGTTTGCATGCATGATTGTATTGTTGTGTGGTGGTGCACTTTCCAGTCAAGTTTTGAGCCTCATGGGCATGGTTATTGCAGGATTTGTCTGGTATGACTGTTCACTCATGTGGGATATGTGTGATGTTGCAAATCCTTGTACATTAATCCCATAACTTTTGACCTGCAAAAGACCTATGTTGTGTGAGTTTGTACCTATTTTGTGTGGTGTGTGCTATGAGACTGGTTTTGTGCCCTGTGTTTGTTGCATGTGTACCCCCTCCCTTATACAAGGTACACCTCCCTTGCAGAAAGAGCTGTTATCAATATTTCCTGGCTAGCATGCATGTGTGTATGTAGAGATCATGCAAAGTGCGACATAGTAGCTTGAGATGCATTGCCATGTATGTGACTACTTTACAGACCCCTGTGGCACAGGACAGGGCATGAGGTGCTTTTTATGCACTGCCCTGCACAACCGTTAAAGGCAAGCAATGTGCCATATCGCCTAGATATGGTGCGTTTCTGACCTCTACCAGTGCACTGGCACTAGATCAGCTAGCAAGCTCCAATGTACGCACCCCTGTAGCATGGTATAAAGATGGCAGCTTAGTGAGGTTGATTGTTTATGTGCAGGAAGGTATCTCTTCCTCTGCACATGACCAATCATTGATGGCAATATCCTCTTTCTAAGTGTGCAAGTGTGCTGCAGTATGCAACACACATGGGAGAAGTCTACAAAATGAAAGTATCTAGGATTTGTCTTCATTGGACAAAAGTAATGCCACCTCTAAGGTGGCATTATTTGTTGGTGCTGCCTCAGGTTTACAGATTGTCGTAAATGTGGGGCAGTGCCAATATGCAAGGTGTGTTACAGTGGAATGTCCACTGCAATACCCAGTGCAGACCACTTCCACACTAAGTGATGGGTGTGAAGGGGCTGTATTTTCAAGGCAGTGTTAGGACACAAGTAGCGGCTTGACAACACCTTTTAAATGCGGAGAGGGCATTGCTCCACTAGATCATCATTAAAAGTGACAGTCCAGTGGTGCTAGGGGCTTGTACATGAGGCCATATGTGAGGGTGATGTGCATTGGATGCGGGGAGTGATGCATGTTGCATATGAGTTGCTCAGCGGTCATCCATGCTTTCCTGTCCATGTGTGTGTAATATGGTTAGTGTGTTGCTTGCCTCACATGTTTTGTATGTTGTATGTGTTATGTAGTGTCTGCTTGCTTACCTATGAGTATGTCATTGCCATATTGTCCATCCTGGAAGCGTTGGTTTATTATTGAGTGCCTGAAGATGTAGGCATCATGCACGCTGCCAGGATATTTGGCGCAGATGTTGCTGAATACCCTATGATGGTCCACAGTGGCCTGCACATTTATAGAGTGTGTATATTTCCAGTTCCTAACAAGGTGTTCTGTTGCAGCAGGAGGGACAAGTTGGACATGTGAACTCAGGGACATTGAAATGCATTGTAGTAAAAGCCTATTTTTGAGAATACCAAAAAGGAAGCTATATGAAAGGAGACAACATATTTTAGTTACAATGTAAAATGTTAGTTAGTGGTACTATACTCATCTTGGGAACTGTAGTGTGTTCTAGGTGGATTTTACCTTGTGAAAAATGCTGATCCTCTGCTAGGATTTGATCAACAGTGTTTGGCAGAAAACAGTTTACTCATGGAGGGTATGGAAAGTGCTCCAATAGCTGAAGTAGGAACACATTTTCTAGAAGTACACACTATCTTCCTCAGCTATGGAAGAACTAAGGGGGATATTTACAAGAAAGTGGTGGATCAGCCCTGATGCACCACTTTTCATGCACCGTCCTGTGTTCTTCTAATGTAACCATGGTAGTGCTGTATTTACTATACAGCACACCATTGCGCACCATGGCATGTGACTAGTTTACTGCACATTGATTGGGATAAATTAAATATCTATTTACAACTTTTCTCATTTTCCATCCTGTAAACAATTGGGTTACTGGTTGAGGGGGGAGTGAAACCGTTATCAAGCAGCAACAACAATTCTTCTCAGGATGAAGCCACAAGCAAATCCCAAATTAACCTGTGCTCAACCCTCATGTAGCTTGACACAAAGCAGTCAGGATTAACTCAGAGGCAATGTATAAAGTATTTGTGCAACACTTTAAACAGTAAAACAGTGAAGCACACCACAAAATGAGCCCACCACAGTTTTTGACAAATAGAGTAATGTTTAATAAATAAAACAAGATCAAAACAACAAAAACACAGTTAGTAGAACTGGAGATATTCAAATTGAAATAATTTTAGTGGAAATAGCGCCAAAAGGTGTAAAGTGCCAATGGTGGGTATCTGATCATGCTGGACTAGGACAAAGTCACAAGTTTAGGCTGACCACGATGGAGCCCTGGCTGGCTCCTGGGACCTATTTGGGACTGCTGACTAGAGTGCCTTAAATCCTGGTTTGCTGAGCGTTGCTCGGATCCCCGTTGAAGATGCATCGTGCGGCTGAAACGATGCATCGGCTCCGAGATGCGGTGAGACTCAATCAATCAATCAAACAATCAAGTAATTTATAAAGCGCGCTACTCACCCGTCAGGGTCTCAAGGCGCTGGGGGGGGCTCAGACTGCAGTGCGAGTTCCTGCTGCATCATCGTAGAAGCTCCCGTCTGTGAGATCTTGAGATGCGAAGTCCGGTGTCAAGGATGCATTGCACTGTTGAGGCGATGCATCGGTTCCAAGGAGCCGCGAGGCTGTGATGTTGAGTCCAGTTTCCTCTTTGAGGCTGCCATCAACGAGTGAGGCGAAATTCTACTCAGAGGATTTGTCATACAGTGGCACCTCAGATGTGGCAATGGGCTGTGATTCTATGCTGGCCTTTGTGGTGATTCTGAACTATTAGATTTTTGAGTTTGTGCAGGGTCATCCCCAATCTTTTTGCCTCCTGCCTCCTATTTTTTCTGACCTGTTGCTGTTGGTTTTTGAACTCTGAGGACTTTACCACTGCTAACCAGTGCTAAAGTGCATATGTTCTCTGTGTAAAATTGTATGGTTGATTGGTTTATCCATGATTGGCATATTTGATTCACTAAGTAAGTCCCTAGTACAGTGCTCTAGAGGTGACCAGGGCCTGTACATCAACTGCTACTAGTGGGCCTGCAGCACTGGTTGTGCCACCCACATTAGTAGCCCTGTAATCATGTCTACGAGCTGCCACTGCAGTGTCTGTGTGTGCAGTTTTAAACTGTAAATTCGACTTGTCAAGTGTACCCACTTGCCGGGCCTAAACCTTCCCTTTTCTTACATGTAAGGCACCCTAAGGAAGGCCCTAGGTAGTCCCCAGGGCAGGGTGGAGTGTATGGTTAAGGTAGGACATATAGGCCCTCATTACAACCCTGGTGGTAAATCCTGCTGACCGCCGTGCTGACGGCCACCAATATACCGTGTCCGTGGTGGAAATCTGCTACAGGTATTATGACCCACACTGAGAATTCCGCCACTATACAGACACCCACACAAGTCCGCCACACCAAAGGTCAGTGTTAAACTGGCGGTACCAAAACCCACACCGTTACGCCAACAGAAATACGCCCACAGTATCACGAATCAACACAGTGGACTTTCAATTGCGGTAAACCATTGGCAGTACACACCGCTGCGCCAAAATACACACACACCTACAAATCTACACCACATTGGACAATTCAAAAGACACACCTATCACACATACACACACCACACCCACACACCCACATCACTATAAAACACACACCCACATTACCCACAACCCCTTCCAACGAAAAATGTTGACGAAGCACACAGAGAGGAAAGCAAAGACCACACCAGCATCCAGAGGCACACCACACCATCACTCATTCACCATCCACGCACATCACACCACACACCCCAACACATCACCTCACAGATCACATCAACCATCCCCTCACACACCACTCACACCCCATCATGGCACCTCAAAGACACCCCAGGTTTTCGGAGGAGGAGCTCAGGGTCATTCTGGAGGAAATCATCCAGGTAGAGCCACAGCTATTCAGATCACAGGTGCAGCAGACATTCATTGCAAGGAAGATGGAGCTATTGCAGAGAATTGTCGACAGGGTCAATGCAGTGGGACAGCATGCAAGAACAAGGGATGACATCCGGAAGAGGTGGAATGACCTACGGGGGAAGGTACGTTCCGTGATATCCAGACACCAGGTAGCCGTACAGAGGACTGGCGGTGGACCCCCACCTCCTCCTCCACTGCTAACAACATGGGAGGAGCAAGTCTTGGCAATAATGCATCCTGAGGGCCTCGCAGGAGTAGCAGGAGGAATGGACTCTGGTAAGTCAAATATTTACTATTATATCCCCCACCCTAATTGCATGCCATCACATACTCCCACCCTCACCCTCACTCCCATGACTCCCCCATCTCCCACACACCCCACCATCACGCCCCACCACTCCCACAACCAAGCCCTCATGCAACAACAATGCATGGACACCCATCATAGACATGCATGGACACCCATCACCAAAGCATGTACAATAGAGAGACTCACCCAGGGAACAAAATCACCACTCACACAAGGGCCAACACGATAGTGCAAGCACAGTAAAAGAGGAAAACACACCTATTGCACAAGATGCCACACACAGATCAAGTAACAATGCATTTACACCCCAACAGGACCCCTACCCAACGTCACTGGACAGGAGGTGCCAGCCATATCCAGTCCCAACCACAGAAGAGGCCCACAGTGACGACAGCAGCTCTGCACGCCTGGATCAAGATGACCAGCCTGGCCCATCAGGGACATCTGGCAGTCGGTTCCCCTGCAACAGTCCCAACCTTGAACAGAACCTCCCCCTCAGGAAACACCAGTACAGCACCCACCCAGCGGGCCCATGCCACTGTCCCCAGGATACATCAATCAGCAGTGTGTCCACCACTACAGGGACCACAGGCAAGCCCACTAGCACAGAACGATCAGGGACCTGGGGTCAGTGGCAGTGGGCACACGGAGGGATAGTACCTGGGGATCAGGGAGGACTTGAAGGACCTCAACACCACCCTGGTCTCCATTGCAGGGGTGCTGGCTGACATAGCTACCACCGTGAGGGAGGCAGTGGCACAACAAAGGGCCCCCGACACTAGCCAAACCGATAAACAGCCTTCCACCTCCGCCAGCACCAGTGGACAGGAGGCGCCGCCACAGGAACAACAGGCCACCAGCACCCCACCCCCTGCAGAAGGAGAACCACCCCCCAAACGGTCCCTGCGATCCAGGCACAAGACAGAGAACATTGCCAAGACCCCCGCCAGGAAATAGGACCCTCCTGATTGTCACCCTTCTGTCCCACTATGTCACCCTGTCCACATTGAACTGCCATTTCTCCCTTTCATGTGCCCCATTGGACAATGCACCTGTTATACCAAGAGACTGAACTCTATCATGGACCTTACTCCACCATCACCCCAGCCCCTTGCACATACCCCTATACCCATTAGCACCTAAATAAACACCCTTTAATTACAAACCAATCTGGAGTCAGTCTGATCTTTCACAAATGTATTATTACAACATCACCATCAAATATCAATGTAAATGTTTATTTGCTCATACCAATGTTTGACAGTTGTTAGGCAGCAGTACATATAGCAGACGGCAGAATGAGGTACCCAGATTTGAAAAATTGAAAGGCAAAGAGAACTGTCAGTGTCCATAGACAGAGGTTAAGAGGCTGACTTATACAATGTCCTACAGTATTTAGAAATATGAGAAGCACTTACAGTCTCTTACCTGTGTGTCACTGGAAGTACTGCATGATGATGTTATTTCAGTTGTCAATCTCCTCTTCCTCACTGTCCACAGGCTCCACCGCTGCCACAAGACCATCATCAGGCCCATCCTCCTGCAGAAAATGCACCTGGCGTCGCAGGTGTACTGGTCTGCCAAACAAACCATCTGCACATTCATCGAATGGTAGCTTTTTCGATTTCTGTACACTTGTTCAGTTCTGCGGGAGGGGGGGACAAATGCGCCACATGTGTACCATCAATGGCACCAATGATGTTGGGGATATGTCCCAGGGCATAAAAGTCAGCTTTCACTGTGGGCAAATCCTCCACCTGGGGAAATACAATATAGCTGCGCATGTGTTTCAGCAGGGCAGACAACACTCTGCTCAACACGTTAGAAAACATTGGCTGAGATATTCCAGATGCCATGGCCACTGTAGTTTGAAAGGACCCACTTGCCAGGAAATGGAGCACTGACAGGACCTGCACAAGAGGGGGGATTCCTGTGGGCTGGCGGATAGCTGACATCAGGTCTTGCTCCAATTGGGCACACAGCTCTTGGATTGTGGCACGATCAAGTCTGTAGGTGATAATGATGTGTTTGTCTTCCATTGTCGCTAGGTCCACCAGGGGTCTGTACACCGGAGGATGACGCCATCTCATCATCTGGCCCAGCAGATGTGCCCTATGGAGGAGAATGGTGTGCAGAGGGTCATGTACCGTATAGGTTGCACAAGTGTGTTTGCAGTTGTGTGAGTAAATCTGTGTGTGGCGTAGTTTGCCTGTATATCTGCCAAATTGTACTGTGACGCAGTTAGGTGCCATGCCATGTGCCCCCCTGAAATGGCGGCTGCCTGACTTGTGAGGAGGGACAGGAGGAAATGAGGTAACTGCGCTGGCGTTGTGCAGCGTTGCAGTAGGTGGTCGAAGACCACCACGCAATTCAGTATTGGTTATCATTGGGCCCTGTCGGTTCCTGGAGCCAATGACGATGTACGCCAGCATTGACGGTACGCACCGGCGAGGACATGACCACCATTTTCTATCTGTTCACTCACTTGATACATGACCTTCAACAGGAGAGGACCTACACTGCAAGTGCTGCTGTGACCTGAGTCTGGAAGCGACAATGGCTTGAGTGTCTGAGGAAAGGGCCCCTGCCTTCACAGAGGAGGAGTTGGAGAAACTGGTGGATGGGGTCCTCCCCCAGTACACGCTACTCTACGGCCCTCCAGACAAACAGGTGAGTACACTGTGAGCATGATGCGTGGGCAATGCCTGTTTGGAGTGGTGTGGATGGAAGATACACATGGGGGGGCTGAGGCCTGCATGTGAGGAAGGGGAGTGTATGTGCATCAGGGCATGTGTGGGAACTGGTGGGCAATGAGTATGACGGTCCAGATGGGTGAGTAATTTCCTTTGCCCCTGTACCTTTCCTCTAGGTCAGCACCCACCAGAAGTGTCATCGCCAAGGAAGTGCGGACCCTGGGGGTCTATCATAGACAGGTCACCCACTGCTGCAAGAGATGGGAGGACCTGCGCCGCTGGAGCAAGAAGACGCGGAGGCCCAGCTGGGGCTGGCCTCCCAATGTGGAAGGGGTACCTGTTGCACCATAACCCCCTGGTCTTCCGGATCCTGGCGGTGGCATATCTGGAGTTGGATGGGCGCTTGAGGCCATCACCGCAGCCATAAGGGGGTGAGTACAGTGTCATTAAACTGAATCTGCACGCTTAACGAAGTGTCTGGGTGGTGGATGTGGGCTGTGAGCTCCCCTAGGCCAGGGTGAACTTGGTAGGGTAGGTCCCTTGTTGGGCAGGCTCTGAGGCACTCCAACCCCAATATTTTTAGTGGGCAACTACTCCTGTGGGTTCCAGGTGTGCAGCAAATGGTGTTAGGCATTGTACCCCATGGCCTGGTGAATTTCCTACTAACTGCTAGTGCATGGTCTAGTGCATAGGGCTGCTCCCTGTATGTTGTGTCCGCCAACGGTAGTGGTGTTGCTGGCATTGACCATGTGTGTTTTTTGTCTCCCCCCCCTTCTTGTTTTGTCACCCTGTCCTTGTGTGCATTAGCATCATCTGCCAGAGGAGCAGAGGCACCGGCGAAGGAGGGAGCTCCATCCCACATGGCCCTGGAGGGTGACTCAACGGAGGGTGAAGGCACCAGTTGGGCGGAGGCGAGGGGAGCTCCAAGACGGAGACAGGAGGGGATACCAGCGTCAGCGACTCCTCCTCTGATAGAAGCTCCCTGGCGGGGGTGGACACCTCTGTGCCCACCCCAACAACAGGTACAGCTGCCACCCCCCCTACCAACACTGCCCTCCCAGCAGCCCCTCAGCATGTTTCCCATGCCCGCTCAACCAGGAGGGTGGTCATCTCCTTCGCCCCAGGCACCTCAGGCCCTGCCCCTGTCAGTCCTACTGCCCTTAGTGAGGAGGCTATTGATCTCCTGAGATCCCTCACTGTTGGGCACTCAACCATTCTGAATGCCATCCAGGGTGTCAAGAGGCATTTGCAGCAAACAAATGCATACCTGGAGGGCATTCATACTGGCGTGGCGGCTCAACAGAGAGCATTTCAGGCTCTGGCCTCAGCACTGATGGCAGCCATTGTCCCTGTCTCCAGCCTCCCCCCTCCAACTTCCACCACCCAGACTCAATCCCCTCTACCTCAGCCTATCCCAAGCACACCATCAGACCAGCATTCACACACATCAACACACAAAAGTGTCTCAGGCAAAAATAAGCACCACACATCCCACAGGCACTCACACAAGCACCATATCCATGCACACATACCAACATCCACGTCCTCCACTGTGTCCCCCTCTTCCACGTCCTCCACCTCCCTTCCAGTCTCATCTCCACTCACACCTGCATGCACTACCTCATCAGCCGCTGCCTCCTTCACCAGCACGCCCATCACTACACACCGCTCACGTGCAATCACCACCCCCCCTACCATTCACACGTCCCATGGTCCTCTCCCAGTGTGTCTGTGAGCCCTCCTCCCAAAGTACACAAACACAGGCACACACCCACCCAACAGCCATCCACCTCACAACTGCCTCCAACCCATGCACCTTCACCCAAACTCAGCAGACGTACACCTCCTACAACCACTACCTCTTCCTCCACTCCCACACCCCTCCATCTCCCTGTCCCAGTGTGTCCAAAAAACCTTTCCTAGCGAACATTAACCTCTTCCCTACACCTCCCCCCCGTCCCTCCCCTAGGGCCAGGATGTCTAGATCCCAGCCCAGCACATCAGCCACCAAAACTGCATCCGCTGTGGTCACTGCTACACCAGTACGGGCTAATGGGGCACCCATCAGAGCTGCCAGTGTGCCACCAACAGAAAAGAAGGACCACCCTATTCCACCACCTGCAAAGGTCAAAAAGGGTCCGGCTTCCAGCAGGGGACAGTCACACCACCCACCCAGGAAGGCCTCGCACAAACCCTGAGTGGACAGTGCCAAGGTCCCTGCAGCGACTGTCAAGGTGGAAAAAGGCAACAAGCCAAAGGGCACATCACCTCTGGGCACAATGTCTCGTGGTGAGGGGCTGGTGACCACCAGATCATCAGGGATGGCAGCCACATGCACCACAGTCACCACCGCCGCAACGACGACCACCTGCACTGTCACCTGCACCGCCACTGCCACGTCAGTCAGCAGCATCCTCCCATCTGATCAGCCATCAGAGGCTGCCGGAGACGGTATGGTGTCTCCATCCACCACAACAGTCACTTGCACCACGGCCAGCACTGGCAGCATCTCCGCCGCAGACACTGCCACCTGCACCACCATCAGCACCACCACATGCACAGCCGATGCCACTCTGTCGGACCTCAGCTCCATCCCCAGTGTGCAGCCGTCAGAGTCTGCAGGTGACGTCTTGGACCCTGGACACCGCCACTTAAGACACCACCTCCAGCACTGACATGAACCAGCAATTGGCACCCAGTCCTTGGCAGGATGAAGCACTCTGGACAAAAAGCCCCCTCCATGACCAGTGGAGACAGGCATCCACTCACACAGTCCTTGGCAGGATGAAGCAGTCTGGGCACAAAGCCCCATCCAGAACCAGTGGAGACAGGCATCCACTCAGCCAGTTCTTGGCAGGATGAAGCACTCTGGGCACAAAGTACCCTCCACAACCAGTGGAAACAGGCATCCACTCAGCCAGTCCTTGGCAGGATGAAGCACTCTGGGCACAAAGCCCCCTCCAGAACCAGTGGGGACAGGCATCCACTCACCCAGTCCTTGGCAGGATGAAGCACTCTGGGCACAAACCCCCTCCAGAACCATTGAAGACTGGCATCCACTCACCCAGTCCTTGGCAGGATGAAGCACTCTGGGTACAAAGCACCCTCCAGAACCAGTGGAGAAAGGCATCCATTTGAGAGACTGTGGCTTTGCACTCCCCAGGACCAGGCAGTGGGCGGTGAACCCACTTGAAAGACTTGTGAGACTGTGGCTTTG
Source organism: Pleurodeles waltl (assembly GCF_031143425.1). NCBI lineage: Eukaryota > Metazoa > Chordata > Amphibia > Caudata > Salamandridae > Pleurodeles > Pleurodeles waltl. The sequence continues at coordinate 90,475,993 of NC_090444.1, forward strand.
TACTCCCCAGGACCAGGCAGTGAGCGGTGAACCCACTTGAGAGACTTGTGAGACTGTGGCTTTGCACTCCCCAGGACCAGGCAGTGGGCGGTGAACCCACTTGAGAGACTGTGGCTTTGCACTCCCCAGGACATCGGTGAGGCATGGAGGCCCCTCGAGGAGCAGTGGCATTGTACCATCTTCCGGCTGAGGTGCCCCCCCTCCCCTTCCCTCTGAGGTGCCTGTGTTTTTTTTGACCTGATGCCCCTGCAGGGTTCTCTCCGTTTTGAGGCAGGTGTCATGTGTGGGCTTGGCCCATGCTTTTTGGGGCCACTGGTCCACGGACATTTAATGGGACAGTGTACGGACTTGGGTACCTGCTGTAAATATTTGTGTATACTGATTATTTGCTGTTCTCTTGTTCTTTCTGTTGTTCCAATATTACACTAGTTACACTCATTTTGTTTGGTCCTTGCGTTCTTCCAGGGGGCGACGGGGTGTATCTGTGATATTATTGGATATGTGTGTGTGTGTATGTTGTTGTGGGTGGGGGGTGTAGGTGTTGCATGTTGCATGTGTGTGTCACTCTCTTTTCCCTCCTCCCCTCCCCTGTGTGCTAGGTGCAGTACTCACCGTCGTCGTCGTCGCCGCTGCCACCTTCTTTCCACTTCGTCATGTATTAATAGATACAGCAACATGGGCAGAATCTGCAATTCGGGCTCCATGGAGTCCTGGTTCTTCCTTGGGTGTCAAGAAGTGAGTGATTTCCCTTCTGTGTTCTGTTTCTGCCGTGCTTTGGATGGCGTGGGTACCGCCCCGGAAAAGCTGGCAGATTGGTACCTTATAATACCGTGGGCAGTACATTGTCTTCCGCCTGTCTGTTGGCGGTAACCGCTGCAGTGTTTGTTGCTCCCGCCGTGGCGGTCAGAGTGTTAAAGTGGCTGTCTATGTTGGCGGTTTCCACCATGATCGTGATCCAATTTCTTTACCGCGGGCCTGTTGGCGGTATAACTGCCGCTTTAACACCGACCGCCAGGGTTGTCATGAGGGCTATAGTAATGTGTTATACATATTCTGACAGTGAAATATTGCTAAATTCATTTGTCACTGTTGCAAGGCCTGTCCCTCTCATAGGTTAACATGGGGGCTACCTTTAAATCTGATTAAAGTGTAGATTCCTTTTGGGAGCAAATGGACATGTGGAGTTTGGGGTCTCTGAGCTCACAATTTAAAAATACATCTTTCAGTAAAGTTGATTTTAAGATTGTGTGTTTGAAAATGCCACTTTTAGAAAGTGAGCATTTTCTTGCTTATATAATTTCTGTGACTCTGCCTGTTTGTGGATTTCCTGTCTGGGTCAGTTTGACAGTTGGTCTGATTGCACCTAACACTAGACAGTGACAGAAAGGGAGCTGGGGTGTAGTCTGCATTTCCTAATGAGACATCTGTGCTAGGAAGGAGGGGAGGAGTGGTCACTCACACCTGAAAGGGCTGTGCCTGCCCTCACACAATGCAGTCTCCAACCCCCTGGTGAGTGTCCGGGGCCTGGCCTGGGCAAGGCAGGATTTCACATGCAAGAGAGACTTTGTTTTGAAGTAGGACTACTTCAAAGGAGACATTGGGTATAAGAAGGGCACCCAAAACCACAGACTTTAGAACATAGTTGTGCTGCCCCTCAGAGGAGATGTGTTGATTCTGCTGGGTCACAGAGGCAGAACACAACCTATTCAAGTGTAAGTGGAGCTGTGTCCAGCTTCTCCCTCCCATCCTGTCAGTGATGACCCACCCAAGCAACTTAACCTCCCTATTGTGTGTGGCCATCTATGAGGAATGCACAAAGCTCAACTGTCCCAGGTACTGGCAACAGGCACTAAATGGCTAAGGCAGGAAAATGCCAACTTTCTAAAAGTGGCATTTTCAGAATTGTGATTTAAAATCCGACTTTACCATAAGTTAGAATTCTTCATTGCAATTCCAAAGAAACCAAACATGAACTGAGTACCTGCTCCCATCTGGAAATTACATTACTGCTTACTAAATGTAATAAGGTAACTCCAATGTTAGTCTATGAGAGGGATAGGTCTTGCAGAAGTGAGAAACAAATTTAAGAGTTGTTCACTAGTAGGACATGTAAAACCTAAAATTACATGTCCTGCTTTTAAATACTGTACCCTGCCCTCTGGGCTGTCTGGAATCTACCCTAGAGGTGACTTTTATCTATTAAAAATGAAGGTTTGGGCCTGGCAAAAGGTTTACTTTGTCAGGTGGAAATGGCAGTTTAAAAAACTGCACACAGACTGCAATGACAGGCCGGAGACAGGTTTCAACAGCTACTTAAGTAGGTGGCACAATAAGTGTTGCAGGCCCCTTGTAGCATTTCTTTTATAGGCACTGGATACATTTAATACTACTTTACTAGGGGCCTAAAAGCTAAATAAATAAGCCAGTTGGGATAAACCAATGTTACGATTTTTTAAAGAGAGAGCGCAAACACTCTAGCACTGGTTAGCAGTGGTAAGATGCAGAGCGTCCTAAGGCCAACAAAGACGAGATCAGCAAAAATGTAGAAGGAAGGCAAAATATTTGGGGGATTATAGATCTAATACATCCCCAACTTAGTCATATGAAATCTCAACCCATTGGAGATTTGATGGATATCCCTGACCACCCTTTCAGCTACATGACCTTCTCTGGTATGAGAAGACATGCACAGCAACACAAAGGTGCTGTATGACACTCATACAACTAGTCAGGTTTTCACCTCTTTGATATATCTCCCCCTCCTGTGGGTCAACAAACATTAGAGGGCATACATATGCACAGGTGATTCATGATATTCATCTAACACAAATGTACTAACAGAAAGGAGATTTATGTATAGTTACCGACCAATGAAGACAGTTTTACTTTAGAAAAACACACTGTTTTGCCTCAACTTCCTGGAAATATTTGGGAAAATATTTCTGTAACATTCCAAAAGTTGGGTTGTAACTGCATATACAATAGATACATGTTCTCAGTCTCTGTACTGGTGGAGGAAGAGTTCCTTATTCCATTTTGGGCCAAGCCTATGTGAATGTGCAGCAATATTTATTGACCAACATTGTCAATGCAGACCAAGTTGGACTTCTTCCAGTGGTTCACCAATTAATCTCAGTCCCACCTCTGTACTGAGGAGACCGTGGTGGAAAGTACATCTTGAGTCCTTCGCAAATAAATTTAGTCTTCTGGGGATCAGAGAGGGTGACTTTCTAGAAATAATTGTAAAGGACTTCACCATAGCTGTGACAAAGGTGCTAGATGTATGTGCCCCTCTGGATTTAAGTAACTCCTTTACGTTATCGCCTACTGAAAAAATGGTGTTCCGATGAGCTAAGGATAGTGAAGAGGAATTGTGAAGCCCTGGAGCTCCACTGGTTGCATTGAAGGGCAAAGAAGATCAGTTGACCTATAACACTACACTAAAAGCATACAACAAGCAGCTTAGACAAGCGAAAAAGCAGTATTTTGTAAAGAGATTGGAGGAGAATAGGGGCTCATCGAGGGAGCTATATAAAATTGTGAAAGAAATAGCTCTCGCAGACTCTTTAAATCAGGTAAATAAGACCTCTGCCCAAGGATGTGAATAGCTAGCTACAATCTTTAATGAAAAAATCGAGAAGATATATTCGACTTTTGAGGATCAACTCGCCATAGAAGAGAACTCTTTTAGGAAAGTCAGCCCTATCCGGGGGCACAAGCCCAGCTGGGCCAATTCTCGAACCTCACACCAGAGATAGCGGAGAAGGCTGTGTCAGAGGCGAAATCTGTTCATCTCCTGATCCGTGCCCTCATTTAAACTTTTCTCGTTTGGTCTCTATTCTAAGTCCTTACTTCACACATATTTTCAGTCATTCCCTGTAAAATGCTGATTATACTTCTATGTGAAAGCATGCCCTGATCTTGCTTTGACAAAGAAAGCAGGGGTTGATGCTTCCATTTTGTCCAACTATTGACTGATCTCACTTTTGCCATGTATGGGTAAAATGATAGAAAAGCTAGTAAATGGCCAATTATCACAAGTTCTAGAAAGCAATAATCTGCTGGACTCCACTCAAACAGGTTTTAGAGACAGGAACAGAGAGACTCCACCCTGTTGACAGAATTGGATAGCATGTGATCAGGGGATGACCCGGGCAAGACTTCAAGCCTTATCCTGTTGGATTTGTCTGCAGCCTTTGACACTGTCTATCATCGCTTATTAATGCAGAGGCTTCATGAAATTGGCCTATATTCAGAAGCTCTGCAGTCATTTTTTTTTTCCTGAGCAACAGGTCACAATCAGTACAACTGGCCCCATTTAAGTCCAACCCTCTACTTGTCCAACTGAGGGGTTCCACGGGGATCTGCACTTATCCCCTCCTTGTTCAACATTTATGTTACGTCCTTGGCAGGTATTGCCAAGGGTTGGGGCTTTGAGATCCTCTGTTATGCTGATAATACTCAGCTTATCATCTCCATTGATGGGAGACACAGGGAACACAGTATAATATTATAGGAAGCCTCTCTGAAGTAGCTATGTGAATGAGGTCTCACTGTTTGAAACTTAATGCTGAGAAGACAGAGATCTTGCTTTTTGGAGGTACTGGTAGAGTCTGGAATGACTGTTGGTGGCCATGACTCCTATGGCCCACTTCAAAACCACAGAGGTCAATTAAAAGAACCTCTGATTCTTAATCAATGATTCTCTTTCCAAACAAGACCAAGTAAACTCAATTTGTGGTAAATGCTTTGGACTTCTTCGCATGTTGCGTAAGCATGAATTATGAGCAGGCTGGATTACAAGAATGCTGTGTACCTTGGAATGGCTGACTTCCTATTTACTTACCTACAGTCCATTCAAAACGCGTCAGCCAGACTTATTTGTAACAGTATGCAGAGAGGTTTGGCTTCTGCTTGTTTGAATTTATTACATTGGCTTCCAGTATGTTAAGAGAGTCAAGTTCAAGCTACCGTGTTATGTACAAGGGCACCCTATGACATCAGTCCAGCCACTCTGCCTGACTGAGTCACATTTTATAAGTCAACTTAAGTACTCCGTTCTTCAAACCTACCTATAGTTAGGGCCAAGCAAATCAAAAAGGCCAGAATGGGTGGACACTCCATCAGCCATCGAGGAGCCATTCACTGGAACTCGTTGCATCTCGATCATCTCCTTATCTCCAACCTCTCCATTTTTCAGAAGAGATTGCAGACTTGGCTATTACCCTTCTAGGGATTATTGGCATGTGGAGCCCTGTAATTTTGTATCCAGCGCTGGCAAATCTCTCTGGCGGTGATGAATGCACTTTATAAATATAGTAAATGAATTGCCCAATATAGAAAGGCCTACCTTTGCCCACGGTCTGACATTGTGATGGTCTGCCACCCTATAAGGTGCTGGGAGCGCCCACAGTAGAAGAGCTGGAGAGTGAGACTTGGAGTCATGTTTAGGCTGGACAAACGTATGCCAGTAATGCTTAGCCGTCATGGCCATTCATTGCGAGCCTTCCCAAGCCCCTCTGTAACATTTTCCGGTTGGGGTTGGAGGTGGAAGTCAGTCAATATGCTGGTAATTGAGCCTCTGCATGGTAAAGTTCATAGATAAGCACCCCCCATTCCACCGCACTCTAGCAGGGCATACAGTTTGTGAAGAGCCACTTTTTTCTAGCCATTCAGTCTCTGAAAAAGCACTTGGGTACGTAGACGGATAGTGCTGATAAATGGCACAGTAATCTCCGCATTATCAGCATTTTAGCTAGTGCCACCCTGCCCATCGGTGATAGTGGTAGGTAGCTCTAAAATGCCAGTTGAGGGAATTTATCAACCCCAACTTCCTTATTTAGTGCCCTAAATTCCACAGAAAGGGGGTGATTCTGACCCCGGTGGTAAAAACCGCCGGGGCTGGGGTCGGCGGTAGCACCGCCAACAGGCTGGCGGTGCTCCGCCGGGCATTCTGACCGCGGCGGTACAGCCGACTTTCCGCTGCCCATGGGAATCCGCCATGGGGATTCCGACCCCCTCACCGCCATCCTGTTCCTGGCGGTTCCGACCGCCAGGAAAAGGATGGCGGTGAGGGGTGTTGTGGGGCCCCTGGGGGCCCCTGCAGTGCCCATGCCAATGGCATGGGCACTGCAGGGGCCCCCGTAAGAGGGCCCCACTTTGTATTTCAGTGTCTGCATTGCAGACACTGAAATACGCAACGGGTGCCACTGCACCCGTCGCACATCCTCCACTCCGCCGGCTCCATTCGGAGCCGGCATCCTCATGGAGGGCCGTTTCCCACTGGGCTGGCGGGCGGCCTTTTGGCGGTCGCCCGCCAGCCCAGTGGGAAACCCAGAATGACCGCTGCGGTCTTTTGACCGCGGTACGGTCTTCTGGCGGTTCCCTCCAGGCGGGCGGCTCCCGCCGCCCGCCGGGGTCAGAATGACCCCCAAAGTCTAATATCGCCATCACTCTTTTTAGCCACTACTACTGACCCAACCAATAGGGTGCTTCCACAGCTCTTATTATTCCTTATTTAATTGACTTCTTTAACTCTTGCTCTATTTATCTTTGGAGTACTATAGGAATACATCTTACTTTAGCTGTTTGAGTGATAGTGCCTGTTTTCAATCTAATTCTACTTTTTTCTCAAACAACTGTGCAAACTCTTCCACAAATTCCACCATGTTCGACTCCATCTCCTGTATTTGTACTTGCGGAACAGCATTGAGATTTGAAGTCACTCCCAGCAACCAGTGTTGAGTCCATCCAATCAAATTGTCCCCTCTTTTTGAGATATCAATCTTTTCTAAAGTGCACCTGTCTTTCAGTTCAATCACTGCATTGAAATATACACACATACTAATGGGTTGACCACCATACCCACCTGAATTTACATCCATTCCTTGTAACCTTTTACCTTCAAAATATTTTTTAACGTGTCATTTAAAATTATTGTAAAGTGTGAGCTTGAATCAAATTTTACTTTCACATTTATACCATCTATTTTTACAATGCCGCAAGGATGCTCTTTACCAGCATCATCAATCTGAAATACTATTTCCTGTGTTTTTGTTTTATCCACTTTCTCGCGATTCCTTTTTAAGTTTGACCTGCAACATTTGGTGAAATGTCTTTTTTTCCCACACATATTGTATGTCATAGTCATAGCTGGACAATTTTTTTCATTGGCTTTATCACCAGATATACCTCAGAGATAACATTCACCTGAAAATTTCACACAATCTCCTTTATCTCTAGGTTTTTTAACTTCACAAATAACTTCTAGTTTTTCTCGTGGTACTAAATCTGATCCTTTGTACTTTTCAATCCTCAATACAGTAACAAATTTCATCATGTTGTCAGCTCTTTTCACCACTATGATAACTTCCTCTAGCTATAAATTCCTCCCTAATTGTATCACTCTTGCAATGTAACACTGACTGGTCCCTTATCGTTTCTTCTGTTCAGCCTCCAAACTTGCATGTTGCTGCTAATTTTTTCAATGCAGTACAGATTCCTCTTTGGATTCATCCTTTCCCTGTTCTCTTAACCCAGAATGATACCTTTCCGAGATAGTACTAATACATGGTAAATAATGCTCACCAAGCTCCAATATGCAAACTTCATATTCCTTCAACTCATTTTGTTCATCATCTTCCAAATCAGGTAAGTTTTCTAAAACGTCTTGACCTCCTCCCCCAAGACAGTGTAGCAAAAGTGCACATTTAAGTCTGTACTTAATGTAGCATCACACACCATTGCATAATGCGCAAATATCTTTTCCCATTTGCTCCACTTTATGGTCAGTTCACACGGAGGAGTTAAAAGGGGGTGGTGGTATCCATTCTGCATTTTGTTCACCTACTTACTTTCGCAATATTTTTTTTATGTAGCAGGTACTACTGTAACTGACCTATTTTACGAGTTCTGCGCTAAATAGACTCTCTGTTGTAGTTACTGTAACAGTCATATACTTACAACATACAACAAAATGATCGTATTACAATTATGACAACTCAACTTTGTTAGATCATTTTTTAAAGTTACTGGTGTGCCTATCACCGAAATATCAAGGAGTAACTAGAAGATGCAGGCTAGAACGTTTTGAGCAAACGTTTGTGTTCTAGTGTGCCTCTAACTGTAATTTTAATGACAACAATAAAGTGCAGGCTTTAAGATTATAGGCAATCTTACTTCCAGATTACTGTTCCTGTCACCGCATGCTGTCAAAATACCTTTGTTCTTTTATCTCTCTCCACTTACTGACAAATGGATGTGCCTGTCACCCCAACAGGCAAAAGAAAAACACAACTTTGCTGAACTTTTTCCTGTCAATAGGGTATGTCCATCACCGAGATGAACAACAAACGCATTATATTTAATATGCCCAATTAAGAATGGCAGCTTCATAATGCCTTCTTGTAGCTTCTTCAGTTGTGTATCCCAATGCTTCAAAATGATTTCACTCTCCACACATTACGTTGCTTCGACGTATTTTCTTCAGACTATCCCTCTTGTTTTCTTGCCTGCTTGCTGGTCATCAGTGTCTTACTGTCACCGTGCTGTGCACAACTCTAGAGCTCTGTGCACATCTACTCCTCTCGCTCACGCTCCACACACCATCACTCCTCTCACCTTATCACCCAAGTACCGCAGACCACTCGCCACTGCTGATAAATCGTCCAAGCTCTGCTGCCCCTAAATGAACCTAAGCTACATTTCTGCGCACAGCTTTTCCTTCCTCAAACATGTCAATGATGAGGAAAAATCTGATTGCGACACATAAAATTATTTTGATGTTGAGGTGCCTTCACTTCTCTTTGAATCCCATCTTCCTTCACCAGTGTAACAAGGTAATACATGTATTCAGCACCAGAATTAAGTAAACATACGAAAAGTATTTATTAAGGCATCTCAAACATCAATGATCTGGCACATTCTGTCCCTGACATTTCTCCTTTCTTCTACATTCTACGTGTTCCATTCTGCATCTGCATTCCACATTCCATATGTTTTCCAACAAGCATTGTACATTTATCATTTCTAAGCCATGCCATACTTTCGCAGCAAGGGTGAGGTACCATTTCTGTCCCCTGTTGAGGGGGAGAAAGGGCGGTGGACAGGGCTTGTCTCCTCATTCTGGAGCCCCTTTGGGGTGCCTCTGCTTCACCTTAATTGCTAGTTGAGGGACCAAAAGGGACGGGTTGAACAATATTAGTGACAGTCTAATGGTCGGTCCCAGCTTGCCTCTGCTGTCTTGAGACAACAGGCGAGAGTCAACTGGTCTCTTTCCGTGGGCTCCGCGGGCACGCAGGTGTGTCCTCCAGATTAATGTTGTGAGACATGCAGCCTTGTGTGAATTTGCAATGTGCTGCCCCCGGGGCAGCAGCCCACTAAGGCATCACCCTTTCCTAGCCAACTGTCAAGTTTGCAGCCATCTTAGCGCTCACAATGGTGGCGGGATGGGAGGGGAACAGTGGGGTGGGCCCATGCCTTGCTTGGGTAGTGGGCAGTTCAGTCTGAGTTCTCCATCCCCAAAGAGTCATCTGGGGACCTGAGCAAAGGCTGCTTCCTTAATGGGTCCAGAGCACACAACTAGTGTTGGGGAGGAGCCCCACAAATAACGGGAGTCCTCAAGGAGGTCAGATCAGCCAAGTTGGTATGGGTGGCAAGATGGGGTTATCCTGCTCTTTTCCTCTCACTGGTTTTGTAACCCCCTTGGATCATTGTGTTTGGAAGTAGGGGCTTTGAGCCGCTTGGTGAGTGCCGGTATCCATTGTGCTCTGGCCACCGAGGTGCAGCTCTGGAGGCAAGTGAGAGCAGCAGACCAGGAAGTCACTGGAGACCACAGCTTCAGCATATAGTAGGCAGTGGCCCTCAGTAGATCCGTTTCTCAATGGAAAAGCCCCTTCGTGTGTTAGCCTATCCTTATCTCTTCCCTCATAGTGTAATTGTTGAGGAGGGGGGTTTAGAAGGTGGCTAGTGTGGTCCAATGTCTCTGGGTCCACAGAGGTGCGGTGGTGAAAGCAGGCAGCAACAGTGAACTGAAGTTCGGCGAGAGGCTGTGGCTTCCAACATGTAATAGGTTGCAGCTCGCCTTAAGCCTGTAGTGTTGCTGCAGTACCCCCTGACCGTCAGCCGTGGTTTGACTGAGTCCCGGGAGACCTGCACTGGTCCTGTTCACTCTGGCTGGGGTTAGAGAAGTGTCAGGATAGTGCTGGGCAGACTTGTTGCATGGAACTCCTCTACTCCGCATCTGTCTCGGTTACCATCGCGGCTACGCCCCATGAGTGATAACCTTTGATTGAGAGCAGGTAGGAAAGTCATGTTTGGTGTCTGAGGAATTGTAATTTAAAACCCTCTTTTATGGTAAAGTTGGATTTCAATGGCACAGTTCTGAAAATGACACTTTTAGAAAGTTGACATTTTCTTGTCCTAACTATTTGATGCCTGCAGCCTGTTCCTGGGTCACATGACTATGTATAGTTGGCAGTTGGCCTTTGTGTATTCCTCCCAGTTTCCATCATAGTCTAGCATCTGAGTGTTGGCAGGATAGGCCATCCTGGCTTAATGGGGGGTGGAGCTGTCACCTCCCACACTTGCACTTCAAAGGCACTGGTCCAAGCTCACACACAAACTTAACACAAGCCTACTATGCCCCTAGGCAGACTAGGACCATGGCAAGGGGGCAGGAAATTCCAGTCATCTCTGTATGTGGAATCTCCAGAAGCTTCTCCCACATAAAGTGCAAGAAGTGGGCCCTCAGACCGACTCTTTCTGGTCTGAGGGTACTCCTGGTTCTGGGGATACAGCAGAAGGATGGCTTGCTGCTTGAGGCCTGCCCTGTTTGCTGAGACGCTAGGCTGGACCTGCATTCTTCATCCTAGACTGAAGTAGCTCCAAGGGTCAACTGCCCCCCTGTTCTGAGCTACCAGGACACAACAAGCTCCAGAGGTCTCTCTGCAACTGCCCAGCTGAACTGCTGCAACTAAAACTGCCTGGCCCCTCAACTGGATCTGCCTGTGCCATGCTGGCCTCTACTAGAGTGAGATCCGGAACCCCAAGAGTGTCTTCCAGGTCCTGGACCCTTGATATGGCATTAGTTGGACTCCTCCTCACAGAAAAGAAGAAATCCTGAAGTTTTGAGCTCTTCATGACCGCAAACTGGCCTTATTGTGCCAAGATCTTGCCGCCCACGCTGAACGCCAAAGCGAAGATCTATTAAACTCACCACTAGATGCTACAGTGACCACCAGCAATGACCAGGAATGTGAGCCTGCACTTCACGCTACAGCATCAACAGCCTGCTGTGACCACCAACATGAATCTCACAATATGCTGCAAATCGAAGATGGCAGCACCTTTCTGCCCTTGGAGGCTGCATTAGTCTGGGGTATTTTGATGGAAATGACCAACCAGTTCATTTTTCTCAACTGAACCAAACTGGTTCTGCATCCAGCTCCCCCCTTGCGCTTAGCTGGGTCAAAACTGGTGACTGATGGCTCATGGAACAAAGGCTTCTCTTCCGCTAATCTCCCTTTGCACTTAATTATGAATGGGAGGCAACACCCTATTCTCTTTGAAGTGAATGACGTTTCTGAACTGTTCCCAGCTGCCCTTCCTAAGCTAGGAAGCCACATACCACACACCCAAGTCTGCACTTCCCAAAAGGCCTACACCATTGTTTCTATTCTGGTGGCAGTTTTTATACCTCATTAAGGGAAGCATTGATTGGGCTACCTGCTGACATGCTAATGCTAATAAACTAACTGTAGCGCCAGGCAGGTGAAATATGCCTTTTTAAAAGCTACCTTAGTATGTATGAAAATCCACAGTGAATTGGATTTTTAATAAACATTAAACATAAGCCCTCATTACAAACCTGGAGGTCGGTGTTAAAGCGGCGGTAATACCGCAAACAGGCTGGCGAAAAAAAAATGGGGTTACAACCATGGCGGAAACTGCCAACATAGACAGCCACTTTAACACTCCGACCGCCACGGCGGTGGAAACAAACAGCGCGGCGGTCACTGCCAACAGACAGGCGGGAGACAAAGTACCGCCCACCCTATTACAAGAGGCCTATCCGCTACCTTTTCCGGGGCGGAACCAACGCTATCAAAAGCATGGCGGAAACAGTACAAGGAAGGGAAAACACTCACCTCTCGACACCCAACGAGGAACCAGGACGCCGTGGAGCCTGAACTCCACATACTGCCCATGCTGGTTTACCTCCTCTTCTATGAGGAGTATGAATGGCGGGGCGGCGACCACGGTGAGTACTGCGCCTACAACATGGGGGGGGAGGAAACAGAGTGACACACACACGCAACACCCCCACCCTCACTACCACACACAACAACAGACATACAAATACATGTAGCGACATTACATATACACCCCCTCACCCCTAGAAGAACACAAGGACAAACGGAAATGATTGTAACCATTGTAATCAAGAAAAATCCAGTATTCAAAAGTCAAAATTCAGTATATACAAATATGTACATCAACTACACAAGTCCGGATAGTGTACCAATCATTGTCCGTGGACCACTAGGCCCAAAATGCGTGGACGAGGCCCACACATGATACCTGACTCGAAACGGAGAAAACACAGCTGGGGCATCAGATCGAAAATAAACAGGCACCTCAGGGGGAGGGGGGGCACCTCCGCCTGATGAACGCACGACACCACTGCTGAACGAGGGGGCTCCATGCCCATTGATGTATCCTAGGGAGTGCAAAGCCACAGTCTCTCAAGTCTCTCCAGTGGGTGGTTTGCACACTGCTTTATCCTGGGAGTGCAAAGCCAGAGTCTCTCACGTCTCTCCAGTGGGTGGTTTGCCCACTGCTTTATCCTGGGGAGTACAAAGCCACAGTCTCTCAAGTCTCTCCAAAGGGTGGTTTGCCCACTGCTGCATCCTGGGGAGTGCAAAGCCACAGTCTCTCAAGTCTCTCCAGTGGGAGGTTTGCCCACTGCTACATCCTGGGGAGTGCAAAGCCACAGTCTCTCAAGTGGATGTCATTCTCCACTGGTTCTGGAGGGGGCCTGGTGTCCAGAGTGCTTCATCCTTCCAAGGACAGAGGTAGTGGATGTATCTCTCCACAGGTTTTGGAGGGGGCCTGATGCCCATAGTGCTTCATCCTGCCAAGGACAGAGGTAGTGGATGTAGCTCTCCACTGGTTCTGGAGTGGGCCTGGTGCCCAGAGTGCTTCGTCCTGCCAAGGACAGAGGTAGTGGATCTCAATCTCCATTGGTTCTGGAGGGGGCCTGGTGCCCAGAGTGCTTCATCCTGCCAAGGACAGAGGTAGTGGATGTCAATCTCCACTGGTTCTTGCAGTGTGGCCGGTACAATTCCCTCACCTTGGTGTGCGTGCCACAAGATTTGCGAGGTTCAGGTAGCATGATATGCCATGGAGGCAGCAACATACTGCACACTGCTGCAGCTGTGCCTTCCACCTGCAGGTGCAAACAATGATGGAATAAATGCCTCATGGAAGCTCCCAAGGGTCCAGGAACTCTCCTCCAGCCTCAGACAACTGACGACTGGGGATGGTAGCCATGTCAGTGGTGGTGCTGTGTCCAAGGACGCCGCGGGGCCGGTGGCGGTGCTTGCGGCGGTGTCTGTCGCGGTGGTGCTTGCGGCAGTGCTTGCGGTGGTGCTTGCGGCGGCGCATGGGTCAGCACCTGCAGAGGGACACAGCAGGATGTTTCCTGCAGCCTCGGATGGCTGCCCACTGGGGAAGATGCTGGGGACAGTCGCTGAGGCTGTAGACGTGCCCGGGGCGGTGCCGGGGGCGGTGCAGGTGGCGGTGCTAGCGGCGGTGTCTGTTGCGGTGGTGCTTGCAGCATTGCTTCCGGCGGTGCATGGGTCAGCACCTGCAGAGGGACACAGCAGGACGTTTCCTGCAGCCTCGAATGGCTGCCCACTGGGGAAGATGTTGGGGACTGTCGCTGAGGCTGTAGACGTGCCGGGGGTGGTGCAGGTGGCGATGCAGGTGGCGTTGCAGGTGGTGGTTGTGGTGGCGGGGCAGCTAGCGGTCTTTGCCACCGTACAGGTTGGCGTGGTCGTGGACTGAAAGTGTGACACTGGTCCCTCAGTCGGTGCCACCATGCCCTCTCCTCCCCAGCTTTGATGGTGCTGGAGTTGTCTTGCCACTATCCCCTTTTATTTTTGCTGAGCCCTTGGTGGCTGGTACTTTAGGCTTCTCCCTCCGGGATGTGGGCACCTTTTTCACCTTGGCAGGTGGCAGAATGTCCTTGCCCTCGCTACGTGGCACACCGGCAGCCCTGATGGGTGGCACACTCGATGATCCCGCAGTTGCTGGCACCACTGTGCCTGGGGATTTGGTGGCTAAGGTGCTGGGCTGGGACCTGGAAAGCCTGGCCCTAGTGGAAGGACAGGGGGGGAGGTGTAGGGAAGAGGTCAATGTTAGCCAGGAAGAGTTTCTTAGACACACTGGGATGGGAAGATGGAGGGGGTTTGAGAGTGGAGGTAGAAGTAGTGGTTGTAGGAGGTGTACGTCTGCTGAATTTGGGTGAAGGTGGATGGCTGTTGGGTGGGTGTGTGCCTGCGTTTGTGTACTTTGGGAGGAGGGCTCACAGGCACACTGGGAGAGAACACTGGGGATGTGTACGTGGGGGTGGTGAGTGCACGTGAGCGGTGTGTGCGGATGGGCATGCTGGTGATGGAGGTAGTGGCTGAGGATGTAGTGCATGCAGGTGTGAGTGGAGATGAGACTGAGAGGGAGGAGGAGGACGTGGAGGAGGGGGACACAGTGGAGGACATGGATGTTGGTATGTGTGCATGGGTATGGTGCTTGTGTGAGTGCCTGTGGGATGTGTGGTGCTCATGTTTGCCTGAGCAACTCTTGTGTGTTGATGAGTGTGCATGCTGGCCTGATGGTGTGCTTGGGATAGGCTGAGGTACAGGGGATGCTCTCTGTTGAGCTGCCTGCCCAGAATGCATGCCCTCCAGGTATGCATTTGTTTGCTGCAAATGCCTCTCTACACCCTGGATGGCATTTACAATGGTAGATTGCCCAACAGTGAGGGATCTCAGGAGGTCAATAGCCTCCTCACTGAGGGCAGCAGGGCTGACTGGGGCAGGGCCTGAAGTGCCTGGGACGAAGGAGATGCCCACCCTCCTGGGTGAGCAGGCACGGGACACACGCTGGGGGGCTGCTGGGAGGGCGGTGCTGGTAGGGGGGGGTGGCAGCTGTACCTGTTGATGCAGTGGGTACAGAGGTGCCTGCCACCGCAAGGGAGCTCCCATCAGAGGAGGAGTCACTATCACTGCTGTCTGCTCCTGTCCCCGCCGTGGAGATCCCCTCGCCCTCCGTCCCACTGGTGGCTTCAGACTCCGTTGTTTCGCCCTCCAGGGCCAAGTGGGTTGCAGCTCCCTCCTGCTCCGGTGCCAATGCTCCTCCGCCTGATGATGCTATTGCACACAAGAACAGGGAGACCACAAAAGGGGGGGGGAGACAGAAGAAAGACATGTTCAGTGCATGCAACACCACTACCGCTGGCGGACGCAAAACACACATGGAGCAGCCCTTGCACTACGCCATGCACAGTTCCTAGAAATTTTACCTGACCATGGGGTACGAGGCCTAACACCAATTGCTGCACACCTGGAAGTCACGGGAGCCTGACTAGATGTAGATGGCTCTTACCACTGTTGGGGTGCCACAGAGCCTGCCTCACAAGGGACCTTGCCTACCAACTTTGCCCTGGCCTAGGGGAACCCACTGCCCACCTCCCTCACCCAGACACCTCATAATGCGCACAGAGTCAGCTGAATGAAAGTGTACTCACCCCCTTGTGGCTGCTGTGATGCCCTCAAGCGCCCATCCAACTCCGGATACGCCACCACCAGGATCCAGAACATCAGGGGGGTCATGGTGCGACGGGCACCCCTCCCACGTTGGGAGGCCATCCCCAGCTGGGCCTCCGCCGTCTTCTTGCTCCAGCGGCGCAGGTCCTCCCATCTTTTACGGCAGTGGGTGCTCCGTCTGTGGTAGACCCCGAGGGTCCGGACGTCCTTGGCGATGGAACGCCAAATACCCTTCCTCTGGTGGGCGCTGACCTAGAGGAATGATACAGGGGAAAATGGAAATTACTTACCCGTCCGAACCATCATACTCATTGCCCCCCAGTTCCCACCCTTGCCCTGATGCACATACACTCCCCATCCGCACATGCAGGCCTCAGCCCCCCCCCATGTATCTTCCATCGGCACCACTCAAAATAGGCATTGCCCATGCAGCATGCTCACAGTGTACTCACCTGTTTGTCTGGAGGACCGTACAGTTGTGTGTACTAGGGGAGGACCCCATCCACTAGTTTCTCCAAACTCCTCCGAAGTGAAGGCAGGGGCCCTTTCCCCAGACACATGAGCCATCGTCGCTTCCAGACTGAGGTCACAGCAGCACTTGCAGTGTAGGTCCTCTCCTGTTGAAGGTCAGGTATCAAGTGAGTGAACAGACAGAAAATGGCGGTCACGTCAGCGGCGGTGTGTACCGTCACCGCCGGCATACATCATTATTGGCTCCTGGGACCCATAGGGCAAATGTTAACCAGTGCTGAATTGCACTGTGGTCTTCGACCGCCCACCGCGACGGTGTAGAACGCCAGCGCAGTTACCTCATATCCCCTTGTCCCACCTTACAGGTCAGGCAGCCACCATTTCAGGAGGCCAGATGAGATGGATGTTAACTGCGTCACACCTATCTAGGCCAGGAATATAAACACATACCGGCACATTAGGGATTAATTACATTTCTGAAAATAAAACATTGTGATACCTCAGTGTTGGATGACTCTCTGCTCGCTGTTCTCCTCCATAGGGCACGTCCGCTGCAGCAGGTGATGAGATGGCGGCATCCTCTGGTGTACAGACCCCTGGTGGACCTGTCGACAATGGAAGAGAGAAACATCCTGGTCACATACAGACAGGATCGTGCAACAATCCAGGAACTGTGTGCCCAGTTGGAGCCGGACCTGATGTCAGCTATTCCCCATCCCACAGGAATCCCCTGTCTAGTACAAGTCCTGTGAGTACTCCATTTCCTGGCCAGTGGGTCTTTTCAAACAACAGTGGCCATGGCATCAGGGATGTCCCAGCCAATGTTCTTTAACGTGTTGTCCAGAGTGTTATCTGCCCTGCTGAAACACATGCGCAGCTACATCGTGTTCCCTCAGGTGGAGGATTTGCCCACAGTGAAAGGTGACTTCTATGCCCTGGGATATATCCCCAACATCATTGGTGCCATTGATGGGACACATGTGGCGTTTGTCCCCCCCGCAGAAATGAACAGGTGTACAGAAACCAGAAAAGCTACCATTCGATGAATGTGCAGATTGTGTGTTTGGCAGACCAGTTTATCTCCCATGTCAATGCCAAGTATCCTGGCTCTGTGCATGACGCTTACATTTTGAGGTATAACAGCATCCCTTATGTGATGGGCCAACTCCAGAGGCACTGTGTGTGGCTAATAGGTGAGGTCAAGGTCCCAATACAGTTGACATAGGTGTCTGGGTATAGGGTTGTCCTTAAGGGTTAGAGTGTGTCCAACAGTTGTCCCTCGCCATTTGCAGGCGACTCTGGTTACCCCAACCTGTCATGGCTACTGACCCCAGTGAGGAATCCCAGGACAAGGGCAGAGGAACGCTACAATGAGGCACATGGGCGAACTAGGAGGGTGATCGAGCGCACCTTCGGCCTCCTAAAGGCCAGATTCCGGTGCCTCCATCTGACAGGTGGATCCCTCTACTACTCACTGAAGAAGGTGTGCCAGATAATCAAGGCCTGCTGTATGCAGCACAACCTGGCTTTGCGACGCCAGGTGCCTTTTCTGCAGGAGGATGGGCCAGATGGTGGTCTTCTGGCTGTAGAGCCTGTGGACAGTGAAGAAGAGGAGGGAGAAGAAGAGGATATCGACAACCGAAACAACATCATCAGGCAATACTTCCAGTGAGACACAGGTAAGAAGATGCCACTGCTTCCCACATCTCATTCTATTGTTGGTACTATCATAAGTGTGTCATTTTCATTTAGTGTATGGACCCTGACTTGTCACTTTGACTTTCCATTTCACAGATTTGGGTCCCACTTTGTGTCCTCTGCTATGTTTACTGCTGGCCTACAGCTGTGTTACATTGGTATGTGAACAAGTAAATTGACATTGCTATATTCCATAGTTTTTGCAATTACACATTTGTGAAAGCACAGACTGACTCCAGATTGTTTTGGGATTGAAGTGTGTTTATTCCTGTGCAAATAAGTGGAGGGAGTTGTTAAATTGGCTGGGGGGATGATGGAGGAATCTCCATGGCAGAGTCCAGTCTATTTGTTTCACAGGTGCATTGTCCAAAGGGGCATAGGAAGTGGAGCAATGGCAGTTTAAGGTGGCCAGGGTGACATAGTGGGACAGAAGGGTGAAATTCAGGGGGGTCTCATTTCCTGGCGGCGGGCATTGTTCTCGGTCTTGTTCCTGGATCTCAGGGACCGTTTGCGGGGTGGCTCTCCATCTGCAGGGGGTGTGGTGCTGGTGTCCTGTTGTTCCTGTGGCGGTGCCTCCGGTCCAATAGTGCCGGCGGAGGTGGAGGGCTGTTCATCGTCCAGGCTAGTGTCAGGGGCCCCTTGTTGTGCCACTGTGTCCCTTCTGGTGTTGGCGAGGTCTGCCAGCACCCCTGCAATGGTGACCAGGGTGGTGTTAATGGACTTCAAGTTATCCCTGATCCCAAGGTAGTGGTCCTTCCGCAGCCGCTGGGTCTCCTGAAACAATGGCCAGTACCGTTGCCATTGTCTCCTGGAAATGATGGTAAGCTCCCATGATGTTGGAGAGTGCCTCATGGAGAGTGGGCTCCCGGGGCCTGTCCTCCCCCTGTCGCACAGCAGCCCTCCCAGTTCCCCTGTTTTCCTGTGCCTCTGTCCCCTGAACCGTGTGCCCACTGCCACTGCCCCCAGGTCCCTGATTTTCTTGGGTTGGTGGGTTTGCCTGGGTTCCCTGTAGTGGTGGACACACTGCTGATTGACGTGTCCTGGGGACAGTGGCATGGGCCCGCTGGGTAGGTGCTGTGGTGGTGTTTCCTGTGGGGGGAGGCTCCGTGGTGGCTTGTGACAGTGCCAGGGGAACCGACTGTCCCGAGGTCCCAGATGGGCTGGGCAGGTTATCTTGATCCAGTTGTGCAGAGCTGCTGTGATCACTGTGGGCCTCGTCTGTGGGGGGACTGGATATGTCTGGCACCTCCTGTCCGGTGACGTTGGGTAGGGGTCCTGTTGGGGTGTAAATGCATAATTATTGTATGTGCGTCATTGTTTGCAATGGGTGGTTGACACTGTACTCCAGTGCTTGCATTATTGGCTTAGTCCTTGTGTGATTGGTGATTTTGGGGCATGCGTGAGTCTCTGTAGTGGACATGCTTGAGTGATGGGTGTCCATGCATTGGTGTTACATGCAGGGCTTGGTTTTGGGATGTGTGGGTTGTGTTGGTGGGGTATCTGTGGGTTGTTGGGGTGATGGGTGTGAGGGTAAGGGTGGGAGTATGTGATGGCATGCAGGTAGGGTGGGGGGGATATACTAGTAAAGATGTGCCTTACCAGAGTCCAGTCCTCCTGCTAATCCTGCGAGGCCCTCAGGATGTGGTATAGCCAAGATTTGCTCCTCCCATGTTGTTAGTTGTGGGTTAGGAGGTGGGGGTCCACCGCCAGTCCTCTGTACAGCAATTTGGTGTCTGAAGACCACGGAACGCACCTTCCCCCTTAGGTCATTCCACCTCTTTCTGATGTCATCCCTAGTTCTTGGATGCTGTCCCACTGCATTGACCCTGTCGACGATTCTGGGCCATAGCTCCATCTTCCTTGCAATGGATGTCTGCTGCACCTGTGATCCGAATAGCTGTGGTTCCACCCGGACGATTTCCTCCACCATGACCCTGAGCTCCTCCTCAGAGAACCTGGGGTGTTATTGAGGTGCCATGATGTGGTGTGGGTGATGTGTGAGGTGGTGTGTGTTGTGATGTGTGAAGGGGGTGTTGGTGTGTTGTTTGAGGTACGTGGATGTTGTGTAAGTGATGATGTTGTGTGTCTTTGGATGCTGGTGTTGTTTTTGGTAGTGTATCTCTCTGGCGTGGTTTCAAAATTCTGGTAGTACGGGTTTGTGGGTGATGTGGTTGTGTGCTTTATATTGGATTGGGTGTGGTGTGTGTATGTTTATCAGGTGTGTGTATTTCGAATTGTCCAATGTGGTTGTGTTTTGTAAATGTGTGTGTATTTTGAGCGCGGGGTGTGTACCGCCAATGGTTTACCGCGATTGAAAGACCGCTGCGTTGATTTGTGGGTCATGATACTGTGGGCGTATTCCTGTTTGCGTGATCGGTTTTGTTATCGCCAGTTTATCACTGACCTTTGGTGTGGCTGACTTGTGTGGGTGTCTGTATTGTGGCGGATTCCGAGCTGTGGGTCATAATACTTGTAGCAGAATTCTGCGGCCGCAGCAGTATGTTGGCGGTCTTCTGCACGGCGGCAAGTGGGATTTACTGCCAGGGTTGTAATGAGGGCCATAGTGTCTAAGTCATCGCTCTAACGTACTTATCTAAAACCAAAGATAGCAAAGTTATGATTTTTTTCTGAACTTTTGCTTTTCTCATAGGACAGCTACCCCTCCCATATTTAAAATAGCTTTTGATGCCTAGTCACTGTAGGTACATGCCAAAAATAATTTTTTGTATTTATTACTTTTAAATGCTATCCACCGTACCTTGTGGGATGCAAGACCTAGGAAGGGTGACTTATTCAATATATGAAAATGGGATGCTTTCTAGTCAAAAAGGGTTATTTTGACATATTTTCCTGCAGGTTTAAACACTACAGGAGTCCGGTCACACAGCTAGGCCTATGAACATGCTGTCTTTTTTTCAGCCTAGTTGATGGCACAACATGTAGAAACTCTACAGGTGACATTCAACTTCTCCATGCCATTGGTGTATTTTCTCACACCATATGATGTGGAAATTCTGAAAGTTAAAATGTCAATTAGGAGTTAGTCAGTTATTTCACGTTTAGGGGTCAGAGTAAACAGTACCGGCTTTAGCGCTGGTGGTGCCCTGTGTACCAGCCTTTTCTCACTACCACCCTGCAAATGTGCCCCTCATCTTTCCGTAGCCCTTCTCTCACAAACATTCATTTGTTTTAAAGCGCTTGTAAAGGTCCGCTTTACTGATCCACTCAGCTAGCCACATAAAATATAGCTCTGTTCTTTGCAGCAGGTACTTTAACCCTCTGTGCTACTTTATGGCGAGTCAGAACTGGCACTGGACAAAACTTCGATCTCAATCTCGAGCAGGAACATTAATCACAAGAGTTATTTAAATCACAAGTTTCAGCGCCCCCCAATCCAGGCCAGCACCCGGTGCGGCCGCACCGCTCACACCACCCTAAAGCCGGCCCTGAGAGCAAATACATAAATACACAGGAGTCTGGACAGTATTGCTCCAGTGTGCAGGGTCCAAACACCAGAAGCATCAGTACACAAAACGTCAGGATGACCACATAATAAAAAGAGATTTGATGCAGAAAGTGGGGATACAGCCATGCATGGCTGCTGTGCAAAGTAAACAGCAATAGAGGAGTTTGTTGGGGAGGTACTGGCAATGAATTGGCTTGGGGTACTGTAGCAAAGGTGTGTGTGTGTGTGCCACCAGTATAGACCAGCGGTTCAAGCTTAGCTGGAATGGAAGTGAACATAGAAAAAAGGTAGCTATGAAGTTATGTGTAGATAGGGATCGATCATGCTGTTTGCTCAGAAATGAAAGTGGGACTATGAGAGACAGTGTGGGGAATTTATGCATGGGCTGGTTAGAGCACATGATAACAAACGTTGCCAATAGGATGCTATTGAAAAACAGAATATTCTGAGGTTTCATGGAGGAATGGTAACATCAGAAATACTAGTACACATGACATTGCATGCATCTGTCTCTTGTTCTAATGCATATCTCCCGACATCTCTCTCATCCATGTGTGGGAAGGTGCTCCGTGACTACCATCTTCTGAATGGCCTCTGGCCCAGCCCTCAGCCTTAAAACTTCCAGAGGAACCTGATTAACTTTCCATTTGATTATCAATTTAGGTGGTTTCCATCAATGTTAACATCTGGCAATGCACCTGCTGCTCTTCCATAACTCCTGCTAGTGGATCATGTAACACTTCCTTAACCTCGGTGAGTGTCTACATTTTAGCTCATTTTCACAAGCAATAATCTCTACAGATATGCAATGCTGCCGTCACCTCAAAAAGAAGGATAACCCTAAAAGTATTTCTTGTTGAATAGGAAAATAAAGTGGTTAAGAGTGCTATGTGTATTACGTGTTTACACCACAAAGGCTCTTTTTCAAGAATGGCCTACAAATCATCACAAATGTCTATTAATTCATACTCTTGTCATTTTGTCTAATTTCACTCACGTTTGCTAGTGGGGATAGTTTTTCACAGACAAAAAACAACGGTTTGCAAGAGAATTTTCATGCAGAACATTTTTTTTACAAGAGAAAACTGTTGGGGCTTTTTGCAAACTTTTTCATCTGTAAACTACTTTTAGCACAACAGTGGGTTTTAGCAGACAATATTTTTTCATAATTTGATAACGAAGTACTTGGGAAACCTGCCTAAGTATCTGAAAAAAACATTTGGAACTTTGCATATCCTATTCTGGACCTACTTTAATTTTCAGAGACAAATATTCTTTGAGGAGTCTCTTACTGGTTAATCTATTGGTTGCGCGGTGTTGCCCCTATTGTGTGCATTATAGAATGCTTTATAAAGGCAGCCAAAGTTTTGGGATAAAGAATTAAGGTCACATCAAAGCTTAATTTTAAGGCTGCAGATGTAGCGCTTGGATGTCATGATAATATCAGAAAGGTTTCTATCAACACAATGTTGTCAACTATGTAATTTGACTCTTGTTTCTTGTGCATGCTGTTTTACTGTAGCTGGGCAAATAAATAATAAAGTGCGGGTCATCTGCAAGTCCTCAGCACTGAAACACACATATCCTGATGCTCTTTGGGTCTTGTTTCAGACTGTCACAGGCACTAACCTAACTTTACTAAACCACGGATTTCAGAATTCCAGGTTTCACTGGGCATGCTCTTTAAGAATGAGAATCTTCTGCACCTGATGTGCGCCCGTGGGATGTCTTTCCAGGAGAAGCAGGCACATCCCGATCCAGGCAGTCACTAAAGTACATCTGAAGAGACCTCTTCAGTGGTAGCCCATCACCCAAAAGTATGAAGTCCTAAAGAGAGCTTCCTCAGAGGCAGTATCCTAAGCTTTTTCAACTCCCTTGGGTTATACTATCCCCAAGGGCACCTCAACTCCAGTCCCATGATGGGCAGTGGTCCAAGGCATGCATATGCTCAAGTGTTTAATGAGCCTCAAGGGTCAAAAAGGCCCACATTCTAGTTTATACATTCATCACAATCAATAAAAAAATGTTAGTGCAAATCTGCATGTTCTGAACTGCCATCTGCTTCAAACAGTAAACATTTTTATTGGTTGGTATTTGTCAATATTTGAATTCCAGCAAATAGTGAGTTTAAGTTTCTTTAAAAAAGTGAAGCACACTACCAAGCTTGGATTGATAAGATAACCATATCTGTTTTTCGTTGGAAATGTCAACACTGGTCCTCAGGGCCTACCTTACTTACTCAACTAGATTGGACTGGCTCAACTTCCTGTGGCGTGGTTGCTTGTGCGTTGCAGCATATAGTGGGGACTGTGACTGATCACTGTGGCAGAGGAAAAAATGAATAATTTGATTCTGCACAAATTGCACGTGATTCTAGTGCAGTTGTGTGCCAAAATTTTAACGCAAGCTACCATAATTTCCTAGCGCTATCAGTGCGCCATGTTTAAAAAATGACACACAATGGTGCTAATGAATGGTTAGCGCTAACCATTGTGACATGCTGTAAGAAAAAATTATGCTAATGCTGCAAAAGTGCTGCTAGGCCATTTTGCGGCACGGATTGTTGCCGTAAAGCCGGTTAGCGGTATATTTAACCGCATTAGCGTTAAAAAAAAAACGCACAAGCAAGGAATAAACATTTGGGAAGACAAGATGGAGAATGCAGGCCAGGAGATACGCCAGGGAGACCCCTATTTACCCAAGTACCAGCCAGGAGAGTCCAGAAAAATCCCAAGAGAAGGAGGAGAGGAAGAGGAAGTGTTGCTTTAGTGAGGAGGAGCATGACATCCTGGTCAGAGAGGTGAAAGACCACCAACACCATCTCTTTGTCAACTCCAAATTACCAATAAGTAGGAGAGATTCCATATGGCAGGCAATAGTAGACCAAGTCAACAGCGTGGCAGAGGTGAGGAGGACTGCCACCGATTGCAAGAAGTGTTGGCACGATTGCAAGTGCAGGACTAAGGAGAAACTGGCCAGGAACCGAAAGGCAGCACTGCAGAATGGAGGTGGAAGTCCTGCAACACCAGAGGACCTGGATGAGCTGGAGGAGATGGTCACAGCGGACATCCCTGAGGAGCTGGTCACTGGAATCGCAAGACAGGGCAAACTACCAAGAACTACCACAAATGCAGAGTAAGTTGGGGGAGGCACATAGGACACACTCACTGCATGCTAAAGGGTTGCATCTGGATACATAGGCCCTAAATCAAAATGCCCGATTGCCACCCAAGCCACAATTGTGGTGACGCTCTGGTTGCACAATGCACTCCAACATATACACAACTTGGACGTAAGCCACTTACTATGGCTTTACACCAGCACGTAAATATGTAGCACATTGCCTGGAAGGGACATGCAATTAGTGTGCTTGTTGCCTTGCCACAACAACACCCATTGCATATTGTCATTGTCCCAGATCCAACACAACCTGTGGAATGCAAAGTACACAGGGTGGACCAACAAGAACTCTCACACAACTTTATGCACCATTTAGGAATGTTCACAAAAGGCAACTCATACAACACATGGGGCATGTCTGTGAACATCATTTGTGCAGCTGTACACGTAGCTGCAATCTCTCACCATCTGACAAGATTGAGTGTATTGTGTGAATGGCTGGTGTACTGCTTAATGGGACAATTAACATGCATAAGAACTGGCACAAGTGGCATCAAAGTTGCACTACCAGCACAATGTCACTAGCCTGTAATGTAACTGTATTATCATACAAATAGTTGTCCATGTGGATCCAAGCTGCACATTCCCCTTGTGCCACATCAACAAAGTCTCAAAATGCCTGCATTGATCCACATTCTACATTCTTACATCAACATATGCCTGTGCACATATGCTTCGTGCAAGGAAATGACCCAAATTTAGGGAGAGACAAACTGATGGGGCAGACAATCCATAATGGTTGCACTGTCCCTTCCAATTAGCACGTGTGGGGCCTGCTACAGACAGATGAGAATGTAACACAAGCATTGTACTCACTGGACCTACCTGTGCTATTCTGCACTAGTGCCATCATTCATGGTGCCAATGCATTATTGCACCAAAAGAGTGACAGCACACATTACACGACTGTGGCAATTGCCACCATGGTGAATAGGAAGGCAAATTACATGCCACCATGGTGTCAGTGACAGGTACAAGCAGCCTGCAAGGAAGTAGTTGGTGTGGGATCAAAGCACAAAATACCTTGTAAGGTTGCCCCATGTGTGATGCACAATGCTACACATGATATACAACTACAACCTGAGGTCTGTAACATGTCACTGAGCCTCCAGTAGCAAGTAAATGATGTGCAATGTCAACAGCCACCACAATCAAAGATTCACCTATCACTATCTCATTGCAGAGGATGATGTCTTACCTCCTGCCGACAGGCCTGTCCTGGATTCTACAGATGACATGGATGACCAGCTGCCGACCATCAATGAAGAAACTGTCCAGGGTGTCCTAGGTTCCCTCCAGATACCACCTCCAGTCACAGGGAGGACACACAGCATTGTGGGGTCCCCACATGAACCACCCAGCTACAAATACACAGCACCACACAGTACTGACACAGCCCTGGACTTCGAGGACCCAGATATCACCTTCCAGAGGACAGTGGTAGGAGTCCAGCAGGAGCTGGCCAAGCAGGTGCGGGTGGGGATGGAGACCATGGCAGGCAGCCTAGAGGCAGTGCAGAGGTGCTTCAGTGAAATTAAAGACAATTCAGCTGCCATCAGAGGCACCTACTCCCCACTACATGGACTCCAACAGTCCATAGCCGACATAGCTGCTGTCATGAGGCAGAGACTTCAACAATTGCCCTCCCAAAATGGCAGCAGCATGGTAGACAACAAGCCGGGAGCTATACAGAATACCCTGGAGTTCATAGAGGGGGAAGTGGCCTCCCTCAGGGAAAACATGGCTGCCTACCTCTGTGATGTTGCTGCGGTGTTGAGAAATCAGCAGTTCCTCCTTGCTGCAGTGATGCCTTAGGTGTTCCCTCAAATGGCAGCTGCCGGGACCTTTGACTCCACATCTCTATCCACTGATGTGTGTGTGGCCCCCTCAACAACAGCACCACCATGGCACAGGAAGCTCCACACATATCAGAGGATGAAGATGTGAAAGGAACAACATTCACAAGTAAAACCACCGGGTAGCACGAGTCTGTGCACAGGGACAGTATCTCCTTAGTTCTGTGCTTAAGATCATGCCAGTGTTGTAACAGCAGGCAATGTGCCCTCTTCACTCAACCCCTGTTGACTTGTCTGCTATCTACTGTCATTGTCACAAACCTTACCTGTTGGCAATTTGGACACCTTCTCACTAATGCACACTTCTCCTAACCATGTCTCATGACATGTCCCTCACCCCTGGAGTCTGATTGTACAATAAATGGCTCCTTGGTCATGGGGTTTGCATGTAGTCATCCATGGAAATAAATACAGAAATCTTACCCTAAGCTATTCCTCCTATTTGGCCAGTACGCACATGAGAACACCCAAACATTCAATCAACATGGAGAGATAATTGTCTAATACTGAGAGGATTTATTAAAACATATGAAAACATTGTATCTAAAACACTACCCTACACCAATCTAACTTAAACTAACTTAACTTACTTACATCTACACCTATCTATCCTATTCTAAACTAATCTTACACATGTAACGCCACACTTAAAACATTGTTGACCCACCCCCTTTAAGTGACAAGACATGAGTAGGACAACATAAACTAAGGCTACATATGTACTAACATAAACTATTACCTAAACAAATATATATATATATATATATCCACACAAGATTGACACAAAGTCAAAAACGCGTCACTCACAGGATTCTTTAAATTACTCCTTTTAATCTGCAACTGATAACCCCAACACCAACGCGTTTCAACCAACAAGGTCTTGATCACTGTAAATGAGTGATCAATTCATGACTATGGGGGTCATTCTGACTTTGGCGGGCGGTGGAGGCCGCCCGCCAAAGTACCGCCGTCAGAATACCGCTGCGCGGTCAAAAGACCGCCGCGGTAATTCTGATTTTCCCGCTGGGCTGGCGGGCGACCGCCAGAAGGCCGCCCGCCAGCCCAGCGGGAAACCCCCTTCCATGAGGATGCCGGCTCCGAATGGAGCCGGCGGAGTGGAAGGGGTGCGACGGGTGCAGTTGCACCCGTCGCGATTTTCAGTGTCTGCTTGACAGACACTGAAAATCTTGGTGGGGCCCTGTTAGGGGGCCCCTGCAGTGCCCATGCCAGTGGCATGGGCACTGTAGGGGCCCCGCGACACCCGTTACCGCCATCCAGGTTCTGGCGGTCAGAACCGCCAGAGCCATGCTGGCGGTACGGGGGTCGGAATACCCATGGTGGCGCTGCCTGCAGCGCCGCCATGGAGGATTCCCCAGGGCAGCGGGAAACCGGCGGGACACCGCCGGTTTTCCGTTTCTGACCGCGGCGGTACCGCCGCGGTCAGAATGCCCATGGATGCACCGCCAGCCTGTTGGCGGTGCATCCGCGGTCATTGGCCTGGCGGTAGTCTACCGCCAGGGTCAGAATGACCCCCTATATATACTCTCTCTCCCTTCATGCCTTTATGTGGCATTATGGGATATGTAGTCCTCTCCATATAAACTCGTGATTTCAAACCTCAAAACAGAAAGGAAAACTGCATAAATACCAAACAAATATTTTCATTTTTACAAAAAAAAACTTTTGTTGTTCATTCATCACAAAAAATTATATCAAATAATGTTAATTTCTACTGATTAATACATCATTATTCTCTTTGCAGTTTGCATTTGTTTCTTTTATCTACACCAATCTTCTATTCTATCTATGTTATACTATTATTTTATTATACAATCCATTATCAAAAGTAGTGGTCTAGCACCCACTCTTCCTTTTGATGAATCAACATATCCTGTATTGTCAGCATGGTATATCTATTCTTTATAACCTGGTGTAGTCAATTCCATATTTATATTGTTAAGGTTAGCTCATCATTCTTCATATTTACAAGTGACAGTACAATTCCTCGTCTCCATTTATCCCATAAGGGATCTTTGTTTTTAATCTGATAGAACACCTTGACTCTAGACGCCTCAATTTCTGAACTCTATCCCCTCCTCTCTCTTGTTTTTTTATTGTTGCAATTCCAAAATACCTTGTATGTAACAAATTCGATTTTTCATAATTTTTCAGATGTTTAGTCATAGCATAATTACTATCATCATTTTGAACCGCCCTAATATTCTCAAGAACTCGCTCCTTTAGAGGACAGATGGTGCTCCCTACATACCTCAAACTACAGAGACATTCTATAACATACACTACAAATGTAGTTTTGCATGTGATCCTTTCTGTAATCGGGATTTCTTTACCCCAAAGGTCTGTAATATCCTTCTTATTACAGCCAATCTTACATGCTTTACACTTGTTGCAGCAGAAAAAGCCTTTATTTCCATATACTAACCAGTTAGCAACTGCTGGTAATTCAAAGTGACTTTTCACTAATATATCCTTTAGCGATGGTACTTTCCTCTATGTTATAAATGGTCGAGTACCAATTTGTGATCCAATGTCTCCATCCTTCTAATCACATGCCAATGTCTATTTAAGATGTTCAGTATCTGTTGATTCTCTTTGCTATAATCCAATATAAGTCTTATTTTCTCAGTTTCCGACTCACTCTTACATTCATTTCTATTCACCAATGTCTGTGCTCGTGTTTTCAGTCTTGCTTTTTTCACCTCGTTTCACTTCTCTGACTCTATATCCTCTTTTTAGAAATCTCTGCTCTGTATCTCTAAATTTCATATCCATGTCATTTTTAATTGAACAATTTCTTTTAATTCGAAGAAATTCTCCATATGGAATGCTTTTTATAAGTGATTTTGGGTGAAAGCTTGATCCATGTAAAACGCTGTTAGTTGCCGTGCGTTTCCGATGTAATGTTGTCTATAATATGTTGTTTTCTATCTATATCATTACATCTAAGAACTCTATAGAAATTTTACTTGTTTTGTATGTGAACTGAAGTCCAACATCATTCGTATTTAATTTCACAAAGTACTCCTTAAACAGCTTCTCTGTACCATTGCAAATGAAAAATAGATAATCTATATACCGTAGCCACATTACTACTTTCTCCATATAAGTCTCATTTTCTTGTCCCCAGACAAAACGAAACTCAAATGGCAGTCCCACAGATCTGTTTGTATATAAATACATTATTTCTTAGACACAATTCTGTCATCTCTAATAACATCTCAGAGTGTTTTAATACGTGAATACTTCTTTGCTGTATGAAATATTTCACTGCTTTCATACCTAGTTCATGTGAGATAGATGTATATAGAGAGACCACACCTATGGTGATCAACATATAGTCAGACTGCCATGCCACACCTTCTAATAGTCTGAGAGTCCTGAATGTATGAGTTCAAACCCTTTAGCATAGGTGCCAAGAAATGATCCACATATTGTGACACTCCTTCATGTAGTGATCCACAGCTCGAGATAATTGGTCTGCCCGGAGGTTTTTTCAGAGTCTTGTGAATCTTTGGTAAAAAAATATAGGGTCGGCATATCGGATTCTCATTCATCATAAATTTTCTTTCTTCAAAACTTATCAAACCATCTGTATAACATTTTTCCTGAAGTGCATAATATTTGTGTTTCCGTCATTTGATCATCCTCCAACTCATGAATCAAATCATACACCGTTTTCGTATCAGATTTTTGTTCTATTGTCAATTTCGAATCATACATCACCTGGACCTCTTTTGATACTCTTTGATCATACTTTCGAAAAATATTTGCCCTGTTTCAATTTACGTACAAATTTACATATGTCAATTCTAGTTTGTATAAAATCCAGATGTTTCTCTGGGCAGAATCTAAGGCCTTTCTGAAAAACAAGCTCTTCGACCTTAGTTAATTGATAGTTCGACAAATTAACAATCAGATTGTCTGTCTTTATTAGTATCTGATGTTTCTTCTAACTGTGTAACATGTAATCCTTTCCTTTTTCTGGCCCCCCTTCTCGTTTTCCTATTCCTTTTGTTCTTTCCCAACCTCAGTCTCTGCCTCTTCTTCTGCTTCTTGGTGTTGCTTGTGTCAAGAATACTAACTTCTTTTCGTCTAAAAAAGTAGTTATTCTTACATTGGTACTTTTTCCTTCCCCTTCACTGAGATCTGTCTCTGAACCACTGGTTTATATGGTTTGAAGTTGTTCAAAATCAATTTTGCCAGTATGAAATTGTTGTTTCAAAATATCAAATCCTGGTCCTGTCTCATAATCTTGTGCATCTCTCACAAATTTACTCTTTTTTAGTTCTTCCACTTGATTCTCATATGTGTCCAAAAATGTATTCATTACTTTCTTACATTTGTCTTTTCATCTTCCTGATCCAGTAACTGGATCCCATTTTCCAAATCTTTTATACTTTCCTCCATATTGACAGTTATTATATTGCACCTTGAATGACTATAAGAATTCAGGCAGTAATCACCCATACTTCAAATTTATTCCACTCAGTTGAGTATCTCTTGTTGGGTTCCATATATCTTTATTTCTCATTCAAAGAACCCTGGGTTGATAACTGGCAGCCTATTCCTGTTGCCTAGTATTTACCACTAGGAAACATATATTTCTTCTTTACTCCTTTTGTTCACTTACCTGAGAGGAAGTCTTAATCCGTTCGTGTGGCGTCCTCCGACCCCACTCGTTTGGTGCTTCAACTCAGAAAGGAATTCCGAGATTGCGGCTATGCACACAATGTTTATTTCGCAAGAATATCCTTATGCAGAGTTTTGCTTCCCGCCTTCGTGTCTCTGATGTTGCATCATTTCTCTGTAGCAAGCAAATGGCCAGCGTGATTAGCTTTCATTTCCTTGTCTCTCCATACATTGTGGGCGATCAGCATTTGCCGATCAACCCTCAATCGGCTCCTTTAAATATTAGAGCCGTTTCAATCAGTCCGACACCAGGCTGCACACTGCGAGTTGTTTCTCTGGATTATTTCAATCTAAACTCCGACCAGCCTGCATTTCCCGATCCTCACTCGGGCAGCTCCTTTCGTTGTTAAAGCAATTTCATTACATTAAAGCCAAGTCCGCATACTTCAAATTACTTCTGTGCTCGCGTCTTGTTCGCACACGGATTTCCAAAGACGCCGAATGTGTGCACAATGTCTCAGTTTCACGGCGCTGCCTCAAACAATTGTATTACCACAAACAGTCCACTTAAGGCGCACTCTTTCCGTCGGTGCCCATGTCAGGGAAGGACCATTTCCCTGTATTTTATATCCACACAAGTTTGACACAAAGTCAAAAACATGGCACTCACAGGATTCTTTGTATTACTCCTTTCAATCTGCAACTGATAACCCCAACACCAATGCGTTTCAACCAACAAGGTCTTGATCATGGAAAATTACTATATATACTCTCTCCCCCTTTATGCCTTTGTGTGGCATTATGGGATATGTAGTCCTCTCCATATAAACTTGTGATTTCAAACATCAAAACAGAAAGAAAACCCCCATAAATACCATTAAAAACAAATATTTACATTTTGACAAAAAAAAAACTTTTGTCACAAAAAATGATATCAAATAATGTTAATTTCTACTGATCAATACATCTTTATTCTCTTTGCATTGACAAAGTTTCTGTTTAACCAGCAGAGATGAGAGCTCTGCAGTATCATCCGGATAGATATTAACTGATGCATTGTCAATCAGCCAGGGTCCTGGCGACCTACAGGATGTGATCACAGTCACAATAGTTGAAGAGTGCCTTCTTGGCACACAGCAGTGAGATCTCTACTTGGAGGACTTTCATATGAGATTGCATATCTGATATCAAAGGGTGCATCCCAGCCAGCATAGATTCACTGGTCACTACTCTGTTTCTGAGATTGATTTGGATGGCCAGTAAAATCCCCATAACAATCACCAGCCTATCCAACTTTTGCTCAGGAACGGTTTTCACATCCCTTATGGACTGTAGCAGTTCATCAAACCTTTCTGCTTGTGCTTACTGTAATGAGGCAATAAATGTATCCAACACCAGAATTAAGTAAACATATGGAGAGTACTTATTGAGGCACCTCACCCATTGATGAGGTAATTTTTCCCTTCTACATTCTACTAGTTCCATTCTACATCTGCATTTCACTTTCCATATGTTTTCCAACAAACATTGCACATTTATCATGCTTCCAATTTTCTTCTGTGAAAACACCTTATGTTATTTCGCATCCATTTATTTCTTCATCAATGCACTTTTTTTTTCTCATTCACAGGTTCAATATTAGATATGAATCTGGATAAGCAATCTGCTGGTAAATTATTGACACCAGGTATATGCGGTACTTCAAATTCAAAATCCTGTAGAGCAATCACCCATTTTCAAATACGCAATGAAAGGTAATCCAAACGTTTACTCTTTTTATTGTGTCTACTAGATCTTTTTTAGGTGAAACCACCTCACCTGCTAGTAAATGTTCTATATAATTCACCTCTTGCATTAAAAATCTACACTTTTCTTCTTTAGTTCAGCAGCTTTAAGCAATCTTCCTAAAACTTGTCTAGCCCTATAATTGTGTTCGGCTACATCATTATCATACACCAACAGATCGTCTTGATAACATTTTACTCCTATCCCTTTTAAAATTGTCATCATTCCCCTTTTGAGGACAGAAATTTCAGACACCAAACCAAAAGGCATGCATCTGAATTTAAATGCTCTCATTGGTGTGATAAATGACGTGAGATCTTGGGAGGATTCTGTTGTGGTATGCCGAAGTAAGGTCTAATGTTGTGAAATACTTTGTACCATTAAGTGATGATATACTTTCATGAATATTTGGTAGTGGGAATTTATCAACCACAACTTCCTTATTTAGGCCCTCATGACAACGCTGGCAGTCAGTGTTAACGTGCCGGTAATACCGCCAACAGGCCGGCGGTAAAAAAAATGGAATCACGATCATGGCGGAAACCGCCAACACAGACAGCCACTTTAACATTCCGACCGCCATGGCAGTAGCAACAAACACCACAGCGGTAACCGCCAACAGCCAGACGGAAAACAATGTACCGCCCACAGTATTACAAGACACCAATCCGCCAGCTTTTCCGGGGCGGTACCAACGGCATCAAAAGCACGGCAGAAACAGTACATTGAAGGGGAACCACACACCTTTCGACACTCCACGAAGAACCAGGACGCCAGCTCGAATTGCAGATCCTCCCCATGTTGGTGTATCTTCTCATACACCAGGAAGTAGAAAGAAGGCGGCAGCGGTGACGACGGTGAGTACTGCACCTAGCACACAGGGGAGGGGAGGAGGGAAAAGAGAGTGACACACACACGCAGCACGCAACACCCCCACCCTCACCCACAACAACATGCACAAAAACACATCCAAATACATTACTGATACACCACGTCACCCCCTGGAAGAACGCAAGGACAAAAGGAAATGAGTCAAACCAGTGTTATATTGGAACATTCAGATATAGCAAGAGAAAAATAAATAATCAGTATTTACAAAAGTTCACATTATAGACACAAGGCCGTACACTGTCCCTTGTAAATGTCTGTGGACCAGTGGTCCCAAAAAGCATGGGTGAAGCCCACACATGACACCTGCCTCAAAACGGAGAGAACACTGCAGGGACATCAGGTTGAAAAAAACACAGGCACCTCATGGGGAAAGAGAGGGGGGGGCACCTCAGCCGGAAGATGTAACGACGCCACTGCCCCTCGAGGGGCCGCCATGCCCACAGCGATGTGCTGGGGAGTGCAAAGCCACAGTCTCTCAAGTGGGTTGTTTGCCCACTGCTTGGTCCTATGGAGTGTTAAGCCACAGTCTCTCAAGTGGGTGGTTTGCCCGCTGCTTGCTCCTGTGGAGTGCAAAGCCACAGTCTTTCAAGTCAGTGACATGTTCCACTGGTTCTGGAGGGGGCATTGTGCCCAGAGTGCTTGATCCTCCCAAGGATAGGGAGAGTGGATGCATCTCTCCACTGGTTCTGGAGGGGGCATTGTGCCCATAGTGCTTGATCCTGCCAATGATAGGGGGAGTGGATGCATCTCTCCACTGGTTCTGGAGGGGGCATTGTGCCCAGAGTGCTTGATCCTGCCAAGGATAGGGGGAGTGGATGCATCTCTCCACTGGTTCGGAAGGTGGCATTGCGCCCAGTGATGCTGCACCAGGGGTGTGGCAGTTAACCTTCTGTTACCTGGGTGTCTGAGCCACAAGATGTACATGGAACAGGTAGCATGATACTCCATGGAGGCAGAGCCACACTCCATCCTGCGGCGACTTAGGCTGCCAACTGCTGGTCGTGCCAGTGCTGGTGGTGGTGCCTCAAGTGGCGTGTCCAGGGTCCAGGATGTCACCTGCAGCCTTGGACGGCTGCCACTGGGGAGTGCTGGCGTCCGAAATAGTTCTACCAGCTGGGCATGTGGCAGTGCATATGGCTGTGCAGGTGGTGGTGGGTGCGGTGTTGGCTGCGGCGGAGATGCTGCCGGTGATGGCCGTGGTGCAGGTGTCTGTTGTTGTGGAGGGAGACACCATACTGTCTCTGGCAGCCTCGGATGGCTGATCCTTGGGGAGGATGCTGCAGACTGACTTTGTGGCAGCGTGCGGCGGTGTAGTGGGTGGTGCAGGTGGTGATCGTTGCGCTGGTGGTGACTGTGGTACAGGTCGCTGGCATCCCTGAGGAAATGGTGGTTACCAGCCTCTCACCAGTAGGCATTGTGCCCTGAGGTGACTTGCCCTTTGTCTTGTGTCCCTTCCCCACCTTGGCAATCGCTGCTGGGATCTTGGCACTGTCCACTCTGTGTTTGGGTGAGGTCTTGCTGGGTGGGTGGTGCGACTTTCCCCTGTTGGAAGCCGGCCCCTTTTTGACCTTGGCAGGTGGCTGAATCGGGTGGTCCTTCACATCTGTAGGTGGCACACTGGCAGCTCTGACGGTTGCCCACTTCGATCCACCCGGACTTGCATGGAGCACAGCAGACGCAGATGTGGTGGCTGAGGTGCTGGGCTGGGATCTAGACATCCTGGCCCTAGGGGACAGACGGGTGGGAGGTGTAGGGCAGAGGTCAGAGTTAGCTAGGAAATGTTTTTTAGACACACTGGGATGGGAAGATGGAGGGGGTGTGGGAGTGGAGGAAGAGGTAGTAGTTGTAGGAGGTGTACGTCTGCTGAGTTTGGGTGAAGGTGCATGGGCTGGAGGCTGTTTTAAGGTGGATGGCTGTTGAGTGGGTGTGTGCCTGCATTTGTGTACTTTGGGAGGAGGGCTCGCAGACACACTGGGAGAGGACACAGGTCCATGTGCATGGTAGTGGTGGTTGTGATTGCACGTGAGCGCTGTGCTGTGATGTGCGTGCTGGTGATGGAGGCAGTGGCTGATGATGTTGTTCATGCGGGTGTGAGTGGAGACGAGAATGGGAGGGAGGTGGAGGACGTGGAGGAGGGGGACACAGTGGAAGAAGTGGAAGTTGGTATGTGTGCATGGGTATGGTGCTTGTCTGAGTGCCTGTGTGATGTGTGGTGCTTATGTTTTCCTGAGACACTTTTGTCTGTTGATGTGTGTGCATGCTGGTCTGAAGGTGTGCTTGGGATAGGCTGAGGTAGAGGGGATTGGGTCTGGGTAGTGGAAGTTGGAGGGGGGAGGCTGGACACAGGGACAATGGCTGCCATCAGTGCTGAGGCCAGAGCCTGAAATGCTCTCTGTTGGGCTGTCACACCAGAATGAATGCCCTCCAGGTATGCATTTGTTTGCTGCAAATGCTTCTCGACACCCTGGATGGCATTCAGAATGGTTGACTGCTCAACAGTGAGGGATCTCAGGATGTCAATAGCATCCTCTCTGAGGGCAGCAGGGCTGACTGGGGCAGGGCCTGAGGTGCCTGGGGCAAAGGAGATGCCCACCCTCCTGGGTGAGCGGGCACGGGAAACACACTGAGGGCCTGCTGGGAGGACGTTGCTGGTATGGGGGTGGCGGTTGTACCTGTTGTTGGGGTGGGAACAGAGGTGTCCGCCACCGCCAGGGAGCTTCCATCAGAGGAGGAGTCGCTGTCGCTGGTATCTTCTTCCTGTCCCCGTCATTGAGCTCCCCTCGCCCTCTGTCCCACTGGTGCCTTCACCCTCCGTGGATTCACCCTCATGGGCCATGTGGGATGCAGCTCCCTCCATCGCCGGTGTCTCTGCTCCTCTGCCAGATGATGCTAATGCACACAAGGACAGGGTGACAAAACAAGAAGGGGGGGGGAAGATAGAGGACACACATGGTCAATGCCAGCAACACCACTACCGTTGGCAGACACAACGCACACTGAGCTGCCCTATCCACTATGCCTTGCCCAACCAGTCAGTATGGTAGTCACCAGCCCATGGGGTACAATGCCTAATGCCAGCACATGCACACCTGACACCCACAGGACCCTGCACACTAGTAGCTGCACAATTGTACCATTGGGGTAGGGGTTCTTCTGAGCCTGCAAACAAGGGACATACCCTGGCATGACCGCCCTGGCCTAGGGGCACCCACAGCCCTACCCCTCACCCAGTTAGTTCCTAAACCGCGCAGAGTCAGCTTTATGACACTGTACTCACCCCCTTGTGGCTGCTGTGATGCCATCAAGTGCACATCCAACTCAGGATAGGCCACTGCCAGGATACGGAACATTAGGGGGGTCATGGTGCGACGGGCACCCCTTCCACCTAGGGAGACCAGCCCCAGCTGAGTCTCCGCCATCTTCAAGCTCCAGCAGTGCAGGTCCTCCCATCTCTTGTGGCAGTGGGTGCTCCATCTGTGATAGACCCCCAAGGTCCGCACTTCCATGGCGATGGCACGCCAAATACCCTTCTTCCTGTTGGCGCTTACTTAGAGGGAAAGTACAGGAGGAAATGAAATTACTCACCTGTCCAGACCGTCATACTCATTGGCCACCAGTTCCCACCCATGCCCTGATGCACATACACTGACCATCCTCACATGCAGCACTCAGTCCACCCTCCAACATGTAGCTTACATCCACACCACTCCAAACAGGCATTGCCCACGCATCATGCTCACAGTGTACTTACCTGTTTGTCTGGAGGACCGTAGAGTAGCATGTACTGGGGGAGGACCCCACCCACCAGTTTGTCCAGCTCCTCAGCAGTGAAGGCAGGGGCCCTTTCACCAGACACTGTAGTCATTGTTGCTTCCAGACTCAGGTCACCGCAGCACTTGCAGTGCAGGTCCTCTCCTGTTGATGGTCAGGTATCAAGTGAGTGAACAGATAGAAAATGGCGGTCACGTCCACAGCAGTGTGTGCCGTCACCGCTGGCGTATATCACCATTGGCTTGTGGAACCCATAGGGCCCAATGATAACCAATGCAGAGTTGAGCGGCGGTCTTTGACCACCTACCGCGACTCTGCACGCCAGCACAGTTACCTCATTTCCCCTTGTCCTTCCTCAAAAGTCAGGCAGCCGCCATTTCAGGGGTGCACATGGCATGGCACCTAACTGCATCACAGCACATATTGGCACATATACGGACTCACGATTTCACACACGGATTCTCTGACATTACTTCAGACATAGTTGTGCTACATATGTGGTAAATGACCCTCTGCTCACCGTACTCCTCCATAGGCTACAACCGGTGGGGCAGATGATGAGATGGCAGCATCCTCCGGTGTACAGACCCCCGGTGGACCTGTCAACAATGGAAGACAGACACATCATAATCACATACAGACTTAATCGTGCCCCAATCCAAGAACTGTGTGACCAATTGGAGCCAGACCTGATGTCAGCTATCTGCCAGCCCACAGGTATACCCCCTCTAGTGCAGGTCCTGTCAGTGCTTAATTTCCTGGCAAGTGGGTCCTTCCAAACTACAGTGGCCATGGCATCTGGGATGTCTCAGCCAATGTTTTCTAACGTGTTGAGCAGGGTGTTGTCTGCCCTGTTGAAACACATTCACAGCTACATCGTGTTTCCCCAGGTGGATGATTTGGCCACAGTAAAAGCTGACTTCTATGCCCTGGGACATATCCCCAACATCATTGGCGCCATTGATGGTGCACATGTGGCATTTGTCCCCCTCGGCTGAAATTAACAAGTGTACAGAAATAGAAAAAGCTACCATTCAATGAATGTGCAAATGGTGTGTTTGGCAGACTAATACATCTCCCATGTGAATGCCAAGTATCCTGGCTCTGTGCTTTTCGCCTATATCTTGAGGAATAGCAGTATCCCTTTTGTGATGGGCCAACTCCAGAGGCTCCAGGTGTGGCTAATAGGTGAGCCCAAGCACCCCACACAGTATGAGTAGGTTTCTGGGTATGGGGTGGTCCCTAAGGGTTAGAGTCTGGTTACCCCATTCTGCCTTCTGCTATGTGTACTGCTGCCCAACAACTGTCATACATTTGTATGAGTAAATGAACATTTACATTGCAATTTGTTGCTGATGTTGTGATAATACATTTGTGAAAGATCAGACTGACTCCAGATTGGTTTTTGTTTAGGTGCTAATGGGTATAGGGATATGTGCAAGGGGCTGGGGTGATGGAGGAGGAAGGTCCATGGTAGAGTCCAGTATCTTGGTATCACAGGTGCATTATCCAATGGGGCATGAGATAGGGAGCAATGGCAGTTCAAGGTGGACAGGGTGACATAGTGGGACAGAAGGGTGACAATCAGGAGGGTCCTACTTCCTGGCGGGGGTCTTGGCAATGTTCTCTGTCTTCTGCCTGGATCACAGGGACCGTTTGCGGGGTGGTTCTCCTTCTGCAGGGGATGGGGTGCTGATTGTTCCTGTGGCGATGCCTCCTGTCTACTAGCGCCGGCAGAGGTGGAAGGCTGTTCCTCGGTTTGGCTAGTGTCAGGGGCCCTTTGTTGAGTCACTGCCTCCCTCATGGTCTTGCCCATATCAGCCAGCACCCCTTGCTATGGTGACCAGCATGGTGCATATTTTGGTGAGGTCCTCCCTGATCCCCATGTACTGTCCCTGATGCAGCCGCTGGGTCTCCTGCAACTTGGCCAGTACTGTGCCCATGGTCTCCTGGGAATGGTGGTATGCTCCCATGATGTTGCACAGTGCCTCGTGGAGAGTGGGTTTCCTGGGCCTGTCCTCCCCCTGTTGCACAGCAGTCCTCCCAGCTTCCCTGTTGTCCTGTGCCTCTGTCCCCTGAACCGTGTGCCCACTGCCATTGACCCCAGGTCCCTGATCGTTCTGTGTTTCTGGGGTTGCCTGGGGTCCCTGTAGTGGTTGACACACTGCTGATTGACGTGTCGTGGGGACAGTGGCATGGGCCCGCTGGGTGGGTGCTGTGCTGGTGTTTCCTGGGGGGGAGGTTCTGTGATGAATTGGGACTGTGGCAGGGGAACTGACTGTCCAGAGGTCCCAGATGGGCCAGGCTGGTCATTGTGATCCAGGCGTGCAGAGCTCCTGTCAT
This sequence comes from Pleurodeles waltl, assembly GCF_031143425.1. Classification (NCBI taxonomy): domain Eukaryota; kingdom Metazoa; phylum Chordata; class Amphibia; order Caudata; family Salamandridae; genus Pleurodeles; species Pleurodeles waltl. Next base: position 90,515,928 of record NC_090444.1, read on the forward strand.
CACTGTTGGCCTCTTCTGTGGGGGGACTGGATATAGCTGGCACCTCCTGTCCAGTGACATTGGGTAGGGGTCCTGTTGGGATGCAAATGCATTGTTATTGTATCTGTGTGTGATATCTTGTGCAATGGATGTGCTTCCCTGTATAAATGTGCTTGCACTGTTGCCTTGGCCTTGTGTGATTGCTGATTGGGTGGGCTGGGTGAGTCTATCTAGTGGGCATGCTGTGGTGATGGTTGTCCATGCAGGTCTGTGATGGGTGTCCATGCATTGGTGTTACATGCAGGGCTTGGTATTGGGATGGGTGGGTTGTGATAGTGGGGTATATGTGAGGTGTTGGAGTGGTGGGGTGAGGTGAGGGTAGGGGTAGGCGTGTGTGATGGCATGTAGGTAGGGTGGGTGGGATAAAGTAGTAAAGATTTGCCTTACTAGAGTCCAGTCCTCCTGCTACTCCTGCGAGGCACTCATGATGCATGATCACCAAGACTTGCTCCTCCCATGTTGTTAGTTGTGGAGGGGAGGAGGTGGGGTCCACCGCCAGTCCTCTGTACTGCAATCTGGTGTCTGGAAACCATGGAACACACCTTCTACCGTAGGTCGTTCCACCTCTTCCTGATGTCATCCCTGGATCTTGGATGCTGTCCCACGGCATTGACCCTGCCGACGATTCTCCGCCATAGCTCCATCTTCCTTGCAATGGAGGTCTGCTGCACCTGTGATCCGAATAGCTGTGACTCTACCCGGATGATTTCCTCCACCATGACCCTTAGGTCCTCCTCAGAAAAGCTGGGGTGTCTTTGAGGTGCCATGATGTGTTGTGAGTGATGTGTGAGGTGATGTGTGGGGTGCTGTGTTGTGATGTATTATGTGATGTGCGTGGATGGTGTATGTGTGATAGTGTTCTGTGCCTCTGGGTGAAGGTGTGGTCTTTGCTTTTCTCTCTCTGCTTGTTCTAATTTGTTCGTTGAAAGGGTTGTGTGTATTGTGGGTGTGTGTTTTATAGTGATGAGGGTATGGTGTGTGTATGTGTGTCAGGTGTGTGTAGTTTGAATTATCCAATGTGGTTGTGTTTTGTATATGTATGTGTATTTTGAGCGCAGCGGTGTGTCCCGCCAATGGTTTACTGTGGTTGAAAGACCGCGGTGGTGATTGGTGGGTCGTGATACTGTGGGTGTATTTCTGTTGGCGTAACGGTGTGGGTTTTGCTACCGCCAGTTTATCACTGACCTTTGGTGTGGCGGACTTGTGTGGGTATCTGTATAGTGGCGGATTTCTCTGTGTGGGTCATAATACCTGTAGTGGAATACCGCTGCGGTGACGGTATGTCAGCGGGCCTTGGCATAGCGGTAAGCAGGATTTACTGCCAGGGTTGTAATGAGGGCCTTAGAGCCCTAAGTTCCACACAAAGTCTAATATCACAATCACTCTTTTTTGCCACCACTACTGGTGCCAACCGCTCGGGTGCTTCCACAGCTCCTATTATTTCTTATTCTATTGACTTCTTTAACTCTTGCTCTATTTTTCTTTGGAGTAGTAAAGGAATATGTCTTACTTTAGTTGTTTGAGCGATAGTTACTTTTTTTAATCTAATTCTACTTCTTTCCTAAACAACTGTGCAAACTCTTCCACAAAATCCACCATATTCTACTCCATCTCCTGTATTTGTACTTGTGGAACAAGATTGGGATTTAAATCACTCCCAGCAACCATTGATGAGTTTATCCAATCAAATTGTCCCCTCTTTTTGAGATATACATCTTTTCTGAAGTGTACCTGTCTTTCCGTTCAATCACTGCATTGAAATATCCACACATACTGATGGGTTGACCACCATACCCACCTGGATTCACGTCCATTCCTTGTAACCTTTTACTTTCAAAACGTTTTAACGTGTCATTTAAAATTATTGTGAAGTGTGAGCATGAATCAAATTTCATGTTCACATTTATACTATCTATTTTACAATGCCACAAGGATGCTCTTTACCAGCATCATCAATCTGAAATACTATTTCCTGTGTTTTTGATTTATCCACTTTCTCTTGATTCCTTAAGTTTGACCTGCAACATTTCTTGAAATGTCCTTTTTTCCACACATATGGCATGTCATATTCATAGCTGGACAATTTGTTTCATTGGCTTTATCACCAGGTATACCACAGAGATAACATTCACCTGAATATTTCACACAATTTTTTACTTAGAGAAGTTTTTTTACTTCACAAATAACTTCTTCTACTTTATTCGTGGTACTAAATCTGATCCTTTGTAGTTTTCAGTCCTCAATTCAGTAACACATTTCATCATATTTTCAGCTCTTTTTGCCTCTAATATAACTTCCTCTAGCCATAAATTCCTCCCTAATCGTATCAGTCTTGCAATGTAACACTAACTGGTCCCTTATTGTTTCCTCTGTTGAACCTCCAAACATGCATGTTGCTGTTAATTTTCTCAATGCAGTACAAATTCCTCTATCGATTCATCATTTCCCTGTTCTCTTAACCCAGAATGATACCTTTCTGAGATAGTACTAATACATGTACATAATGCTGACCAAGCTTCAATATGCAAACCTCATATTCCTTCAACTCATTTTGTTCATCATCTTCCAAATCAGGTAAGTTTTCTAAAACTTCTTGACCTCCCCCCAAGACAGTGTAGCAAAAGTGCACATTTACGTCTGTACTTAATGTAGCACCACACACCATTACATAATGCGGAAATATCTTTTCCCATTTGCGCCACTTTATGGTCAGTTCAAGCGGAGGAGTAAAAAGGAGGTGGTGGTACATTCTTCATTTTGCTCACTTACTTATTTTCTCAATTTTTCTTTATCTAGTATGTACTACTGTAACTGACCTATTTTACGAGTTCTGGGCTAAATAGACTGTCTTTTGTATTTACTGTAACAGTTATATACGTACAACATACAACAAAATGATCCTATTACAATTATGACAACTCAACTTTATTAGATCATTTTTTAAAGTTACTTGTGTGCCTATCACCGAAATATCAAGGAGTAACTAGAAGGTGCAAGCTAGAATGTTTAGAGCAAAGTTTTAAGTTCTGGTGTGCCTGTCACTGTAATTTTAATGACAACAATAAAGTGAAGGCTTTAAGATTATAGGCAATCTTACTTCCAGATTGCTTTTCCGGTCACTGCATGCTGTCAAAATACCTTTGTTCTTTTATCTCTCCACTTACTGACAAATGGATGTGCCCGTTACTGCAACAGGCAAAAGACAAACACAACTTTGCTGAACTTCTTCCTGTCAATAGGGTGTGCCCATCACCGAGATGAGCAACAAACGCATTATTTTTAATACGCCCAATTAAAAATGGCAGCTTCATAACGCCTTATTATAGCTTCTTCAGTTGTGTATTCCATTGCTTCAAAATGGCTTCATGTTCCACACATTATGCCGCTTCAACGTGTTTTCTTCAGGTGATCCCTCTTGTTTTCTTGCCTGCTTGCTGGTCATCAGTGTCTTCCTGCCACCGTGTCGTGCACAACTCTGGAGCTCTGTGCACCTCTACTCCTCTCGCTCGCGCTCCGCACATCATCACTCCTCTCTCCTCATCACCCATGCACCACAGACCACTCACCACTGCTGATGAATTGTCCAAGCTCTGCTGCCCCCAAACGAACCTAAGCTACATTCCTGCGCACAGCTTTTCCTTCCTCAAAAATGTCAATGATGAGGAAAAATCTGATTGCCACTCACAAAATTATTTTGACGTTGAGGTGCCTTCACTTCTCTTTGATTCCCATCTTCCGTCACCAGTGTAACAAGGTAATAAATGTATCGAGCACCAGAATTAAGTAAACGTGTGAAAAGAGGCATCTCAACCATCAGTGATCTGGCACATTCTGTCCCTGTCATTTCTCCTTTCTTCTACATTCTACGCGTTCCATTCTGCATCCACATTCCACATTTCATATGATTTCCAACAAGCATTGTACATTTATAATTTCTAAGCCATCCCACACTTGCGCAGCAGGGGTGAGGTACCATTTCTGTCCCCTGTTTAGGGGGACAATAGGTGGTCGACAGGGCTTGTCTCCTCATTCCGGACCCCCTTTGGGGTGCCGCTGCTTTACCTTCATTGCTAGTTGAGGGACCAAAAAGGACGGGTCGAGCAATATTAGTGACAGTCTAATGGTCGGTCCCAGCCTGCCTCTGTTGTCTTGGGACAACAAGCGAGAGTCCACTGGTCTCTTTCCGTGGGCTCCCTGGGCACGCAGGTGTGTCCTCCAGATTAGTATTGCGATACATGTAGACTTGTGTGAATTTCCAGTGTGCTGCCCCCGGGGCAGCAGCCCACTAAGGCATCACCCTTTGCTAGCCAACTGTCAAGTCTGCAGCCATTTTAGCGCGCCCAGTGGTGGCGGGGTGGGAGGGGAACAGTGGGGTGGGCCCATGTTGTGCTTGGGTAGTGGGCAGTCCAGTCTGAGTTCTCTATCCCCAAAGAGTAACTGGGGATGTGAGCAAAGGCTGCTTTCTTAATGGGTCCAGAGCACAAAACTAGTGTTGGGGAGTGGCCCCACAGATAACGGAAGTCCTCAAGGAGGTCAGATCAGCCAAGTTGGTATGGGTGACAAGATGGGGTTATCCTTCTCATTTCCTCTCAGTGACACTCTCACTGGTTTTGTAACCCCCCTTGGATCATTGTGTTTGGAAGTAGAGGGTTTGAGCTGCTTGGTGAGTGCAGGTATCCGCTGTGCTCTGGCCACCAAGGTGCAGCTCTGGAGGCAAGTCAGAGCAGTAGGCCAGGATGTCACAGGAGACCACAGCTTCAGCATATAGTAGGTAGTGGTCCCTCAGTAGGCCCGTTTCTCCAGGGAGAAGCCCCTTTGGGTGTTAGCTATTCCTTGTCTCTGCCCTCATAGTGTAATTGTTAAGGAGGGGGGTTTAGAAGGTGGCCAATGGGGCACTCAGAGGTGCAGTGGTAAAATCAGGCAGCAACAGCGAACTGAAGTTCGGCGAGAGGCTGTGTCTTCCAACATGTAATATGTTGCAGCTCCCTAGAAGCCTGTACTGTTGCTGCACTACACCCTGACCATCAGTCGTGGGTTGACTGAGTCCTGGGAGATCTGCACTGGCCCTGTTCACTCTGGCTAGGGGAAGAGAACTGTCAGGATAGTGCTGGGCAGACTTGCTGCATGGAACTCCTCTACTCCACATCTGTCTCGGTTACCATCTTGGCTACGCCCCGTAAGTGATAACTTTTGTTTGACGACAGGTAGGAAAGTCATGTTTGGTGTCTGAGGAATTGTAATTTAAAACCCTCTTTTATGGTAAAGTTGGATTTCAATGGCACAGTTCTGAAAATGCCACTTTTAGAAAGTTGACATTTTCTTGTCCTAACCATTTGGTGCCTGCAGTCTGTTCCTGGGTCACATGACTATGTATAGTTGGCAGTTGGCCTTTGTGTATTCCTCCTAGATTCCATCATAGTGTAGCATCTGAGTGTTGGCAGGATAGGCCATCCTGGCCTAATGGGGGGTGGATCTGTCACCTCCCACACTTGCACTTCAAAGGCACTGGCCCAAGCTCACACAAAAACTTCACACAAGCCTACTATGCCCCTAGGCAGACTGGGACCATGGAAGGGAGGCAGGAAATTCGAGTCATCTCTTATGGGGAAACTCCAGAAGCTTCTCCCACTTAAAGGGCAAGAAGTGGACCCTCAGTCCCACTCTTCCTGGTCGGAGGGTACTCCTGGATCTGTGGACACTGCAGAAGGATGCCTTGCTGCTTGAAGCCTGCTCTGTTTGCTGAGAAGGATGGCTGGACCTGCATTCTTCATCCTAGACTGAAGTAGCTCCAAGGGTCAACTGACTGACCTCCTGTTCTGAGCTACCTGGATACAACAAGCTCCAGAGATCTCTCTGCAACTGCCAAGCTGAACTACTGCAACTAAAACTGCCTGGCCCCTCAACTGGACCTGCCTGAGCCCTGCTGGCCTCTGCTGGAGTTAGATCCAGAACCCCAAGAAGTGTCTTCCAGGTCCTGGACCCTTGGTGTGGCATTAGTTGGACTCCTCCTCACAGAAAAGAAAAAATCCTGAAGTTTTGAGCTCTTCATGACCGCAAACTGGCCTGTTTGTGCCAAGATCTTGCCCCCGATGCTGACTGCCAAAGCAAAGATCTAGTAAACCCACTGCTAAATGCTACAGTGACCACCAGCAATGGCCAGGAATGTGAGCCTGCACTTCACGCTACAGCATCAACAGCCTGCTGTGACCACCAGCTTGAATCTCGCAATATGCAGCAAATCAAAGATGGCAGCACCTTCCTGCCCTTGGAGGCTGCATTAGTCTTGGGTGTTTTGAGGGATATGACCAACCAGTTCAACAATCTGGTTCTGCATTCAGCTCCCCCTTTGCGCTTGGCTGGGTCAAAACTGGCTACTGATGGCCCATGGAACAAAGGCTTCTGTTCCGCTGATCTCCCTTTATGCTTAATCATGAATGGGAGGCAACACCCTATTCTCTCTGAAGTGAATGAAGTTTCTGAACTGTCCCCCATTCCCCTTCCTAAGCTAGGAAGCCACATACCACACACCCAGGTCTGCCCTCCCCAATAGGCCTATATCATTGTTTCTGTTCTGGGGACAGTTTTTATACCTCATTAAGGGAAGTATTGACTGGGCTAGCTGCTGACATGCTAATGCTAATAAACCAACTGAAGGGCCAGGCAGGTGAAATATGACTTTTAAAGATACCTTTCCTAAGTATGTATGAAAATCCACAGTGAATTGGATTTTTAATGAACATTAAAAATAGTGTTTAAATCATCGCTCTAACGTACTTATCTAAAACCAAAGATAGCAAAGTTATGATTTTATTCTGAACTTTTGTTTTTCTCAGAGGACAGCTACACCCTTCCATATTTAAAATAGCTTTTGATGCGTAGACACAGTAGGTACATGCCAATGATAATTTTTTGTATGTATTACTTTTAAATGCTATCCACCGTACCTTGTGGGATGCAAGACCTAGTTAGGGTGACTTATTCAATATATGAAAATGTGATGCTTTCTAGTCAAAAGGGGTTATTTTGACATATTTGCCTGCAGTTTTAAACACTACAGGAGTCCGGTCACAGAGCTAGGCCTATGAACATGCTGTCTTTGTCAATCCGGTGGATGACACAACATGTAGAAACTCTACAGGTGACATTCAACTTCTCCATTGATGTATTTTCCCACACCATATGATGTGGCAATGCTGACAAGTTAAAATGCCAAATAGGAGTTAGTCAGTTCTCTCACGTTTAGGGGTCAGAGCAAACAGTGCCTGCTTTAGCGCTGGTGCACCTTGTGCAACATCCTTTTTTGACACTCCACACCCCATAAACACCTCTTCAGATTCCCTCACTACCACCCGGCAAATGTGTCCCTCATTTTTCCATAGCCCTTCTCTCACAAACAATCATTTGTTTTAAAGCGCTTGTAAAGGTCGGCTTTCCTGATCCACGCTGCTAGTCACATAAAATATAGCTCTTTTCTTTGCAGCAGACACTTCAACCCAACTCAGATCTGCCACTGGACTAAACTTCGATCTCACTCTCGAGCAGGAACATTAATCACAAGAGTTATCCTGACATTTTAATTGCTTCCTGAATGCTGGACACACAAAGAACGTTTCAGCAGGTGCATTTAAATCACAAGTTTCAGCGCCCCCCAATCTAGGCCAGCACCCGGTGCGTCCGCACCGCTCACACCACCCTAAAGCCGCCTCTGAGAGCAAATACACAAATACACATGAGTCTGGACAGTATTGCCCCAGTGTACAGGGTCCAAACACCAGAAGCATCAGTACACAAAACGTTTGAATGACCACATAAAAAAGAGATTTGATGTAGAAAGTGGATATCCAGCCATGCATGGCTGCTGTGCAAAGTAGACAGCAATGGAGGAGTTTGTTGGAGAGGTAGTGGCAATAAATTGGCTTGGGGCAATGTAGCAAAGGTAGGTGTGTGTGTCAGTGTGTGTGTCAGTGTGTGTGTGTGTGTGTGTGTGTGTGCGCGTGCTTGCATGTGTGTGTGTTTGTGTGCCACCAGTATAGAACAGGGGTTCAAGCTTAGCTGGAATGGAAGTGAACGTAGAAAAAAGGTAGCTATGAAGTTATGTGCGGACAGGGATCGATTATGCTGTTTGCACAGAAAAGAAAGTGGGACTAAGACAGTGTGGGGGATTAATACATTGGCTGGTTAGAGCACATGATAACAAATGTTGCCAGTAGGATGCTATTGAAAAAACTGAATATTCTGAGGTTTCATGTAGGAATGGTAACATCAGAGATCCTAGTACACATGTCATTGCATGCATCTGTTTCTTGTTCTAATGCATATCTCCCGACATCTGCCTCATCCATGTGTGGGCTGGTGCTTGGGGACTACCATCTTCTGAAAGGCTTTTGGCCCAGCCTCAGCCTTAAAACTTCCAGGGGAACCTGATTAACTTTCCATTTGATTATCAATTCAGGTGGTTTCCATCAATGTTACCATCTGGCAATGCACCTCCCGCTCTTCCATAACCACTGCGAGCAGATCATGTAACACTTCTTTAACCTCGGTGAGTGTCTACATTTTGACTCATTCTCACAAGCAATGATCTCTACAGATATGCAGTGCTGCTGTCACATCCAAAAGAAGGATAACCCTAAAAGTACTTCTTGCTGAATAGGGAAATAAAGCGGTTAATAGTGCTATGTGTATTACGTGTTTACACCACAAAGGCTCTTTTTCAGTAATGGCCTACAAATCATCGCAAATTTCTATTAAATCATACTCTTTTCATTTTGTCTCATTTCACTCACGTTTGCTAGTGGGGATAGTTTTTCACAGACACAAAAACTGTTTGCAAGAGAATTTTCTGGCAGAATTTTTTTTTTACAAGAGAACACTGTTGGAGCTTTTTGCAAACTTTTCTCCTGTAACCTACTTTTCGCACGACAGTGGGTTTTAGCTGACAATGGCCCTCATTACAACCCTGGTGGTAAATCCCGCTTACCACCGTGCAGAAGACCGCCAACACAGCGCTGAGGCAGAGGAATTCCGCTACAGCTATTATGACCCACAGCTCGTAATCATCAATAATCCAGGCACCCACACAAGTCCGCCACACCAAAGGTCAGTGATAAACTGGCAATAACAAAACCTCCACTGTCACGCCAACAGGAATACACCCACACTATCACGACCCACGAATCCACGCAGCAATCTTTTATCCGCAGTTTTCCATTGGTGGTGCACACCGCTGCGCTCAAAATACGTACACATTTACAAAACACAACCACATTGGGCAATTCGAAATACAAACTGCTGATACACATACAAACACCACTCCCACACACCAAATCGAATATAAAACATACACCCACATCACCCACAAACCCTTACTACCAAAATTTCGAAAGAAGGCCAGAGACCAGAAACAACACTAGCATCTACAGATACACAACATCATCACTCACACAACATCCACGCACCTTAAACAATACACAACAACACATTCCCTCCCACATCACAACACACACCACCTCACACATCACCCACACCACATCATGGCACCTCAACGACACCCCAGGCTCTCTGAGGAGGCGCTCAGGGTCATGGTGGAGGAAATCGTCCGGGTAGAGCCACAGCTATTCGGATCACAGGTGCAGCACACCTCCATTGCTAGGTAAATGGAGATATGGCACAGAATCGTCGACAGGGTCAACGCAGTGGGACAGCATCCAAGGACTAGGGATGACATCAGGAAGAGGTGGAACGACCTAGGGGGGGAAGGTGCGTTCCGTGGTCTCCAGACGCCAGATTGCAGTACAGAGGACTGGCGGTGGACCCCCACCACCTCCCCCACAACGAACAACATGAGAGGAGCAAGTCTTGGGAATACTGCATCCTGAGGGACTCGCATGAGTAGCAGGAGAAAGGGACTCTGGTAAGTCAACTCTTAACTATTATATCCCCACCCTACCTGCATGCCATCACATACCCCCACCCTCACCCTCACCCTCATCACTCCAACACCTCACATATGTCCCACTATCACAACCCACCCATCCCAACACCAAGCCCTGCATGCAACACCAAAGCATGGATACCCATCACCATGCATGTCCACTACAGATACCCACACAGACCCCAAACCAAATATCACACAAGGACCTAGGCAAGAATGCAAGCAGTGGAGTACAGGGTCACTCACCCATTGAACACAATGGCACACACAGATGCAATAATCATGCCTTTACACCCCTGCAGGACCCCTACCCAACGTCACTGGACAGGAGGTTCTAGACATATCCATTACCCCCACAGAAGAGGCCCACAGTGATGACAGCAGCTCTGCACAATTGGATCAAGATGACCAGCCCTGCCCATCTGGGACCTCAGGACAGTCAGTTCCCCTGACACCGGAACAAGCCACCACAAAGCCTCCCCCCTCAGGAAACACCACCACAGCACCCACCCAGCGGGCCCATCCCATTGTCCCTAGGACACGTCAAGCAGCAGTGTGTCCACCACTACAGGGAACCCAGGCAGACCCACCACCCCAAGAAAATCAGGGACCTGGGGGCAGTGTCAGTGGGCACACGGTTCAGGGGACAGAGGAACAGGAAAACAGGGGAACTGGGAGGACTGCTGTGCGACAGGGGAAGGACAGGCCCAGGGAACCCACTCTCCATGAGGCACTCTCCAACATCATGGGAGCGTACCATCATTCCCAGGAGACGATGGCAACGGTACTGGCCAACTTTCAGGAGACCCAGCGGCTGCAGGAGGAACACTGTCTGGGGATCAGGGAGGAACTGAAGTCCATTAACCCCACCCTGGTCACCATTGTAGGGGTGCTGCAGGACCTTGTCAACACCAGGAGGGACACTGTGGCACAACAAGGGGCCCCTGACACTAGCCTGGATGATGAACAGCCATCCACCTCTGCCAGCGCTAGGCACCACCACAAGACCACAACACCTGCACCCCACCCCCTGCAGAAGGAGAGCGACCCCGCAAACAGTCCCTGAGATCCAGGAACAAGACAGAGAACATTGCCAAGACCCCCGCCAGGAAATTAGACCCCCCTGAATGTCACCCTTCTGTCCCACTTTATCACTCTGTCCCTTCTTCAACTGCCCTTGCTCCACTACCTATGCCCCTTTGGAAAATGCACCTGTGAAACTAATAGACCGGATTCTGCCATGGACATTCCTCCACCTTCACCCCTGCCCATTTTACAACCCCCTCCACTTATTTGCACATAAATAAACACACATCAATCACAAAACAATCTGGAGTCAGTCTGTGCTTTCACAAATGTGTAATTGCAATAACTATGGAATATAGCAATGTCAATGTAACTGTCCACATACTGATGGAACACAGCGGTAGGGCTGGAGGAAATATAGCAGGGGTCACAAAGTGGGACCCACATCTGTTAAATGGAAAGGCAAAGTGACAAGTCAAGGTCCATACACTGAGAGAAAATGACAGACTTATGATAGCTCAAACAATAGTATGAGATGTGTGAGGCAGTGACATCTTCTTACCTGTGTCTCACTGGAAGAATTGCTGGATAACGTTGTTTCTGTTGTCGATATCCTCTTCTTCTGCCTCCTCTTCTTCACTGTCCACAGGCTCCACAGCTGCCACAAGACCTCCAGCTGGACCATCTTCCTGCAGAAAAGGCACCTGTTGTCGCAAAGCCAGATTGTGCAGCATACAGCAGGCTACGATGATCTGGCACACCTTCTTTGGTGAGTAGTAGAGAGAACCACTTGTCATATGGAGGCACCGGAACTTGGCCTTCAGGAGGCCGAAGGTCCGTTCGATCACCTTGCTAGTTCACCCATGTGCCTCATTGTAGCGTTCCTCTGCCCTTGTCCTGGGATTTCTCACTGGGGTCAGTAGCCATGACAGGTTGGGGTACCCAGAGTCACCTGCAAATTTCGAGGGACAACTGTTAGACACACACTAACCCGTAGGGACAACCCCATACCCAGACAACTATTCACACTGTATAGGGTCCTTGTCCTCACCTATTAGGCACACACGGTGCCTCTGGAGTTGCCCCATCACATAAGGGATGCTGCTATTCCTCAGAATGTAAGCGTCATGCACTGAGCCAGGAAATTTGGCATTCACATGGGAGATGTACTGGTGGAAACACACCATCTGCACATTCATCGAATGGTATCTCTTCCGGTTTCTGTACGCCTGTTCACTCCTGCGTGGGGGTACCAAGGCCACATGTGTCTCATCAATGGCACCTATGTTGTTGGGGATATGTCTCAGGGTACAGAAGTCACCTTTCACTGTAGGCAAATCCTCCACCTGAGGGAAAACGATGTAGCTGCGCATGTGTTTCAGCAGGGCAGACAACACTCTGGACAGCACGTTAGAGAACATTGGCTGGGACATCCCTGATGCAATGGCCACTGTTGTTTGAAAAGACCCACTTGCAAGGAAATGGAGTACTGACAGGACCTGCACTAGAGGGGGTATCCCTGTGGGATGGCGGATAGCTGACATCAGGTCTGGCTCCAACTGGGCACACAGTTCATGGATTGTTTCACGATCAAGTCTATAGGTGACTATTACGTGTCTCTCTTCCATTGTCGACAGGTCCACCAGCAGTCTGTACACTGGAGGATGCCGTCATCTCATCACCTGCCCCAGCGGACGTGCCCTATGGAGGAGAACAGTGAGCAGAGAGTCAGCCAACACTGAGGTATCACAAAATGTAATTTGCACACATTTATTAATCCGTAATGTGCCTGTTACTGTGTGTATGCAAGGCCTTGATAGGTGTGACGCTGTTATTATTAATGCCATGTGGCCCCCTGAAATGGCAGCTGCCTGACCTGTAAGGTGGGACAAGGGGATATGAGGTAACTGCGCTGGCGTTCTACACCGTCATGGTAGGCGGTCGAAGACCGTGGCGCAATCCTGCATTGGTTAACATTGGACCCTATGGGTCCCAGGAGCCAATGACGATGTACGCCGGCGGTGACGGTACGCACCGCTGCGGACGTGACTGCCATTTTCTGTCTGTTCACTCACTTGATACCTGACCTTCAACAGGAGAGGACCTACACTGCAAGTGCTGCTGTGACCTGTGTCTGGAAGTGATGATGGCTCATGTGTCTGGAGAAAGGGCCCCTGCCTTCACTACGGAGGAGTTGGAGAAACTAGTGGATGGGGTCCTCCCCCAGTACACACAGCTGTACGGTCCTCCAGACAAACAGGTGAGTACACTGTGAGCATGCTGCATGGGCAATGCCTGTTTGAAGTGGTGAGGATGGAAGATACATGGGGGGGGACTGAGGCCTGCTTGAGTGGACGGTGAGTGTATGTGCATCATGTCAAGGGTGGGAACGTGAGCCAATGAGTATGACGGTCCAGATGGGTAAAGATTTTCTTTTTCCACTGTACTATTCCTCTAGGTCAGCGCCCACCAGAAGAAGGATATTTGGCGTGCCATCGCCAAGGACGTCCTGACCCTGGGGGTCCACCACAGACGGAGCACCCACTGCTGTAAAAGATGGGAGGACCTTTGCCGCTGGAGCAAGAAGACGGCAGAGGCCCAGCTGGGTTTGGCCTCCCAACATGGGAGGGGTGCCCGTCGCTCCATGACCCCCCTGATTTTCCGGATCCTGGCTGTGGCGTATCCGGTGTTGGATGGGTGCTTGAGGGCATCACAGCAGCCACAAGGGGGTGAGTACAGTCACATTCATCTGACTCTGCGCGCATTACGAGGTATCTGGGTGGGGGAGGTGGGCAGTGGGTTCCCCTAGGCCAGGGGGAGCTTGGTAGGCAAGGTCCCTTGTGAGGCAGGTTCAGTGGAACCCCAACCCCACTAGTGGTTAGAGCCATCTACACATAGTCAGGCTCCTGTGACTTCCATGTGTGCAGCAATCGGGCTTAGGCCTTGCACCCCATGGACATGTGAATAAACTAGGAACAATAAGTGCATGGCGTTGTGCAGAGGGATGCTGTGTCTGTAGTGTCCGCCAACGGTAGTGGTGTTGCATGCACTGAACATGTCTTTATTCTGTCTCCCCCTCCCCTTTTTGTGGTCTCCCTGTTCTCGTGTGCAATAGCATCATCAGGCGGAGGAGCAGTGGCACCAGAGCAGGAGGGAGCTGCATCCCACTTGGCCCTTGAGGGCGAAACAACAGAGTCTGAAGCCACCAGTGGGACGGAGGGAGAGGGGAGCTCCACGGCGGGGACAGGAGGTAACAGCAGTGACACCGACACCTCCTCTGATGGGAGCTCCCTTGTGGTGGTGGGCCCCTCTGTGACCCCCGCATCAACAGGTACAGCCGCCACCCCCCCTACCAGCACCGCCCTCCCAGCAGCCCCTCAGCGTGTGTCCCGTGCCCACTCACTCAGGAGGGTGGGCATCTCCTTCGCCCCAGGCACCTCAGGCCCTGCCCCAGTCAGCCCTGCTGCCCTCAGTGAGGAGGCTATTGACCTCCTGAGATGCCTCACTGTTGGGCAGTCTACCATTCTGAATGCCATCCAGGGTGTTGAGAGGCATTTGCAACAAACAAATGCATACCTGGAGGGCATTCATTCTGGCCAGGCAGCCCAACAGAGAGCATTTCAGGCTCTGGCCTCAGCACTGATGGCAGCCATTGTCCCTGCGTCCAGCCTCTCCCCTCCAACTTCCTCCACCCAGACCCAATCCCTTGTACCTCAGCCTATCCCAAACACACCATCAGACCAGCATGCACACACCTCAACACAAAAAAGTGGCTCAGGCAAACATAAGCACCACACATCCCACAGGCACTCACACAAGCATCATACCCATGCAGACATACCAACATCCACTGCCTCCACTGTGTCCCCCTCCTCCACTTCTCCCACCTCCCTCCCAGTCTCATCTCCATTCACACCTGCATGCACTACATCTTCAGCCACTACCTCCATCACCAGCACGCCCATCACCACACACCACTCACGTGCACTCACCACCCCCACTACCATTCACACATCCCCAGTGTCCTCTCCCACTGTGTCAGTGAGCCCTCCTCCCAAAGTACACAAACACAGGCACACACCCACCCAACAGCCATCCACCTCACAACAGCCTCAGGCCCATGCACCTTCACCCAAATTCAGCAGACGTACACCTCCTACAACCACTACCTCTTCCTCCACTCCCAAACCCCCTCCACCTACCCGTCCCAGTGTGTCTAAAAAACATTTCCTGGCTAATATTGACCTCTTCCCTACACCTCCCCCCGTCCGTCCCCTAGGGCCAGGCTTTCCTGGTCCCAACCCAGCACCTCAGCCACCACATCCCCAGCCACAGTGGTGCCAGAAACTGCGGGCTATTGGAGTGCGCCAACCATCAGGGCTGCTAGTGTGCCACAGAGCGAGGGCAAGGACATTCCGCCACCTGCCAAGCTAAAAAAGTTGCCCACATCCCGGGGGGAGAAGTAGAAAACACCTGCCACCAAGGGGTCAGGGAAAACGAAAGGGGATAGTGGCAAGACAGCAGCGCCACTATCAAAGGTGGGGAAGGGCCAGAAACTGAAGGGCAGGTCAGGAGAGGGCATGGTGGCACCGACTGAGGGACCAGTGTCGCACCTTCTTACCACGTCAACGCCAACCTGTACGGCGGAGAAGACCGCCACCTGCACTGCCACAGACCCCGCCACCAGCACCTCTGACACAGACCCCGCCGCCAGCACCACTGTCATAAACCCCGGAACCAGCACCGCCGCCACAGACCCCGCCACCAGCACCGCTGTCACAGACCACACCACCAGCACCGCCGCCACAGAGCCCGCCACCAGCACCAGCACCGCCGCCACAGAGCCCGCCACCAGCACCGGAGCCACAGAGCCCGCCGCAAGGACCAATGCCACAGAGCCGCAACCAGCACCGCGGTCACAGAGCCCGGAACCAGCACCGCTGTCACAGAGCCCGCCGCCAGCACCACTGCCACAGAGCCCGCCACCAGCACCGCTGCCACAGAGCCCGCCGCAAGCACCGCTGCCACAGAGCCCGCAACCAGCACCGCTGTCACAGAGCCCGCCGCCAGCACCACTGCCACAGAGCCCGCAACCAGCACCATCGCCACAGAGCCCACCGCCAGCACCGCAGCCACAGAGCCCGCCGCAAGCACCACTGCAACTGACACCGCCGCAAGCACCACTGCGACTGACACCGCCGCAAGCACCACCAGCAGCCCCGCGACATCCTGAGCCAGTGGCACCACCGCAGACATGGCTGCCATCCCCAGTGGTCAGTCGTCTGAGGCTGGTGGTGAGTTCCAGGAGCCTGGGCAGCTTCCATGAAGCATCACTTTCAGTGGAGAAAGGCATCCACTACCTCAGTCCCTGGCAGGATAAAGCACTCTGGGCACTAAGCCCCCTCCAGAACCAGTGGAGAGATACATCCACTACCTCAGTCCTTGGCAGGATGAAGCACTCTGGACCCAAAGCCTCCTCCAGAACCAGTGGAGAGATACATCCACTACCTCAGTCCTTGGCAGGATGAAGAACTCTGGGCACCAAGCCCCCTCCAGAACCAGTGGAGAGATACATCCACTACCTCAGTCGTTGGCTGGATGAAGCACTCTGGGCACAAAGCCCCCTCCAGAACCAGTGGAGAGATACATCCACTACCTCAGTCCTTGGCAGGATGAAGCACTCTGGGCACCAAGCCCCCTCCAGAACCAGTGGAGACTATTATCCACTTGAGAGACTGTGGCTTTGCACTCCCCAGGATGCAGCAGTGGCAAACCACCCACTGGAGAGACTTGAGAGACTGTGGCTTTGCACTCCCCAGGATGCAGCAGTGGGCAAACCACCCACTGTAAAGACTTGAGAGACTGTGGCTTTCCACTCCCCAGGATGCAGCAGTGGGCAAACCACCCACTGTAAAGACTTGAGAGACTGTCGCTTGGCACTCCCCAGGATACATCAATGGGCATGGAGCCCCCTTGTGGAGCAGTGGCCTCGTGTGTTCATCAGGCTGAGGTGCCCCCCCCTGAGGTGCCTGTATATTTTCTATGTGATGCCCCTCCAGTGTTCTCTACGTTTGGAGTCACGTATCCAGTGTGGGCCTCGCCCATGCATTTTGGACCCAGTGGTCCACGGACAATGATTGGTGCACTATCTGGACTTGTGTAGTTGGTGTACGTAATTGTATATACTGGATTTTGAGTTTTGACTGATGGATTTTTTTATTTTATTTCAATCGTTCAAATCATTTCCTTTTGTCCTTGCGTTATTCAAGGGGCATGGGGGGTGTATATGTAATGTTGCAGCATGTATTTGTGTGTATGGTGTTGTGGGTGGGGGTGGGGGTGTTGTGTGTTGCGTGTGTGTGTCACTCTCTTTTCCCTCCCCCCTCCCCTGTGTTGTAGGTGCAGTACTCACCGTGGTCGTCGCCGCCGTCATTGGAGCTCCTGATAGAGGAGCAGGAAGACCATCGCCAGCAGGATCTGCAGCTCTGGCTCCCCATGGCGTCCTGGTTCCTCATGGGATGTGGAGAGGTGAATGTTTTCCCTTCTGTGTACTGTTTCTGCCCTGTTTTTATTTGCGTTGGTTCCGTCCCGGAAAAGGTGGTGGATAGCCATGTTGTGATAGGGTAGACGGTACATTGTCTTCCGCCTGTCTGTTGGCGGTGTCCGCCGTGCTGTTTGTTTGTACTGCTGTGGCGGTCGGAGTGTTAAAGTGGCTGTCTATGTTGGCGGTTTCCGCCACGGTCGTAATCCCATTTTCTTTTCCCGCCGGCCTGTTTGCGGTATTACAGCCGCTTTAACACCGACAGCCAGGGTTGTAATGAGGGCCAATATGTTTTTCATAATTTGATAACAAAGTGCTTGGGAAACCTGCCTAAGTTGCTGAAAAAATCATTTGTAGCATTCCATATCCTATTCTGCACCTACTTCAATTTTCAGAGGCAAATATTCTTTGAGGAGTCTCTTACGGGTTAATCTATTGGTTGTGCGGTGTTGCCCTTATTGTGTGCATCATAGAATGCTTTATAAAGGCAGACAAAGTTTTGGGATAAAGAATTAAGGTCACATTAAAGATTAGTTTTAAGGCTGCAGATGTAGCGCTCGGATGACATGATAATATCAGAAAGGTTTCTACCTACACAAAGTTGTGAACTATGTAATTTGACTCTTGTTTCTTGTGTATGCCGTTTTACTGTAGCTGGGCAAATAAATAATAAAGAGCGGGTCATCTGCAAGTCCTCTGCACTGAAACACACATATCCTGATGCTCTTTGGGTCTTGTTTCAGACTGTCACAGACACTAACCTAACTTTACTAAACCACGGATTTCAGTATTCCAGGTTTCACAGGGCATGCTCTTTAAGAATGAGAATCTTCTGCACCTGATGTGCTCCAGTGGGATGTCTTTCCAGGAGAAGCAGACACATCCCAATCCAGGCAGTCACTAAAGTATGTCTGAAGAGACCTCTTCAGTGGTAGCCCATCACCCAAAAGAATGAGGTCCTAGAGAGAGCTTCCTCAGAGGCAGTATCCTAAGCTTTTTCAACTCCCTTGGGTTATACTATCCCCAAAGGCACCTTACCTCCAGTCCCATGATGGGCAGTGGTGCAAGGCATGCACATGCTCAAGTGTTTAATGAGCCTCAAGGGTCAAAAAGGCCCACATTCTAGTTTATACATTCATCACAATCAATAAAAAAATGTTAGTGCAAATCTGCATGTTCTGAACTGCCATCTGCTTCAAACAGTAAACATTTTTATTGGTTGGTATTTGTCAATATTTGAATTACAGCAAATACTGAATTTAAGTTTCTTTACAAAAGTGAAGCACACGTACCAAGCTTGGATTGATAAGATAACCATATCTGTTTTTCGTAGGAAATGTCACCACTGGGCCTCAGTGCCTACCTTACTTACTCAACTAGATTGGACTGGCTCAACTTCCTGTGGCGTGGTTTCTTGTGCGTTGCAGCATATGGCGGGGAGTGTGACTGATCACTGTGCCAGAGTAAAAACTGAATAATTTGCTTCTGCACAAAATTCATGTGATTCTTTGAGCAACATGGGGGCAGATTTATGAAAAATGGCACACAACTGCACTATCAGTGCGCCATATTTAAAAAATGACACACAATGGTGCTAATGAATGGTTAGCGCTAACCATTGTGACATGCTGTAAGAAAAAATTATGCTAATGCTGCAAAAGTGCTGCTAGGCCATTTTGCAGCATGGATTGTTGCCGTAAAACGGTTTAGCGCTATATTTACCAGCATTAGCGTTAAAAGAACCGCACAAGCAAGGAATAAACATTTGGGAAGACAAGATGGAGAATGCAGGCCAGGAGATATGCCAAGGAGACCCCTATCACCTAAGTACCAGCCAGGAGGGTTCAGCAAAGTCCCAGGAGAAGGAGGAGTGGAAGGGGAAGTTTTGCTTTAGTGAGGAGGAGCATGATATCCTGGTCAGAGAGGTGAAAGACCACCAACACCATCTCTTTGTCACCTCCAAATTACCAATAGGTAGGAGAGATACCAAATGGCAGGCAAAAGTAGACAAATTCGACAGCGTGGTAGAGATGAGGAGGACTGTCACCGATTTCAAAAAGCGTTGGCATGATTGCAAGTGCAGGACTAAGGAGAAACTGGCCAGGAACCGAAAGGCAGCACTGCAGAATGAAGGTGGAAGTCCTGCACCACAGGAGGACCTGGATGAGCTGGAGGAGATGGTCGGAGCGGTCATCCAGGAGGAGTTGGTCACTGGAATCGCAGAACAGGGCAGACTTTCAAGAACTACCACAAATGCAGAGTAAGTTGCAGGGGGGACTATCTGGAATCTCACAAATGGCAGAAGGAGGAGGCACATAGGACACACTCACTGCATGCTAAAGGGTTGCATCTGGATGCATAGGCCCTGAATCAAAATGCCCGATTGCCACCTAAGCCACAATTGTGGTGACGCTCTGGTTGCACAATGCACTCCCACATATACACAACTTGGAAATAAGCTGCTTACTATGGCTTTACACCACCATGTAAATATGCAACACATTGCCTGGAAGGGACATATAGGGGGTCATTCTGACCCCGGCGGGCGGCGGGAGCCGCCCGTCTGGAGGGAACCGCCAGAATACCGCTGCGCGGTCAAAAGACCGCCGCGGGTATTCTGGGTTTCCCACTGGGCTGGCGGGCGACTGCCAACAGGCCGCCTGCCAGCCCAGTGGGAAACACCCCTCCATGAGGATGCCGGCTCCGAATGGAGCCGGCGGAGTGGAGGATGTGCGACGGGTGCAGTAGCACCCGTCGCAAATTTCAGTGTCTGCCAAGCAGACACTGAAATTCAGGGTGGGGCCCTCTTATGGGGGCCCCTGCAGTGCCCATGCCATTGGCATGGGCACTGCAGGGGCCCCAGGGGCCCCACGACACCCCTGTCTGGGGGTCAGAAGGAGGATTCTACAGGGCAGCGGAAAACCGGCGGGAGACAGCCGGTTTTCCCTTTCTGGCCGCAGCTGAACCGCCACGGTCAGAATACCCTGTGGAGCACCGCCAGCCTGTTGGCGGTGCTCCCGCCGACACCGGCCTCAGCGGTCCTTGACCGCCGGGGTCGGAATCACCCCCATAATTAGTGTGGCTGTTGCCTTGCCACAACAACACCCATTGCATATTGTCATTGCCCCAGATCCAACACAACATGTGCATTAGAGACTAGGACTGAAGTCAATACCACCACAGGGGTGATTCAGGGTGGTGTAACAAGGCAAAATGCTTTCCTTCCTCCTTGTGTCATTAGCCTTCTCATGTGTACTGCTTAATGGAACAATCAACATGCGTACGAACTGGCACAAGTTGCATCAAAGTTGCACTACCGGTACAATGTCAATAGCCTGTAATGTAACTGTATCATCATACAAATAGTTGTCTAAACTGCACATTCCCCTTGTGCCACATCAACAAAGTCTCAAAATGCCTGCATTGATCTACAGTCTACATCCTTACACCAACATATGCCTGTTGCAGATAGGCTTTGTGCAAGTAAATGTCACAAATTTAGGGAGGGACAAACTGATGGGGCAGACACTCCATAATTGTTGCACTGTCCTTTCCAATTAACACATGTGTAAGGGCCTGCTACAGGCAGATGGGAATGTAACACAAGCATTGTACTCAATGGACCTACCTGTGCTATGCTGCACAAGTGCCATCATTCATGGTGTCAATGCATTATAGCACTAAAAGTGTGACAGCACACATTACACTATTGTGGCAAGGGCCACCATGGTGAATAGGAAGGCAAATTACATGCCACCATGGTGTCAGTGACAAGGACAAGGAGCCTGCAAGGAAGTAGTTGGTGTGGGATCAAAGCACAGAATACCATGTAAGGTTGCCCCATGTGTGAAGCACAATGCTACACATGGTATACAACTACAACCTGGGGTCTGTAACATGTCACTGAGCCTCCAGTAGCAAGTACATGATGTGCCATGTCAACAGCCACCACAATCAAAGATTCACATATCACTATCTCATTGCAGAGGATGATGCCTTACCTCCTGCCAACCTGCCTGTCCTGGATTCTACAGATGACATGGATGACCAGCTGCCGACCATCAAAGAAGACACTGTCCAGGATGTTCTAGGTTTCCTCCAGACACCACTTCCAGTCACAGGGAGGACACACAGCATTGCGGGGTCTCCACATGAACCACCCAGCTACAAACACACAGCACCAGCCAGTACTGACACAGCTGTGGACTTCGAGGACCCAGACATCACCTTCCAGAGGACAGTGGTAGGAGTCCAGCAGGAGCTGGCCAAGCAGGTGCGGGTGGGGGTGGGGACCATGGCAGGCAGCCTAGAGGGAGTGCAGAAGTGCCTCAGTGCAATTAAGGAAAATTCAGTTGCCATCAGAGGCACCCACTCCACGCTACATGGACTCGAGCAGTCCCTGGCTGACATAGCTGCTGTCATGAGGCAGAGACTTCAACAATTGCCCTTCTGAAGTGGCAGCAGCATGATAGAAAACAGGCTGGGAGCTATACAGAATATCCTGGAGTCCATAGAGGGAAAAGCGGCCTCCCTCACGGAAAACATGGCTGCCTACCTCCTTGATGTTGCTGGAGAAATAAGCAGTTCCTCCTTACTGCAGTGATGCCTTATGTGTTCCCACAAATGGCAACTGCTGGGATCTTTGACTCCACATCCCTAATGCATGATGTGTGTGTGGCCCCTTCAAGCTCAACAACAGCACCACTATGGCACAGGAGGCTCCACACACATCAGAGGATGAAGATGTGGAAGGAACAACATTCACAAGTAAAACCACCCGGTAGCACCAGTCTGTGCACACGGACGGTGTCTCCTTAGTTCTGTGCTTAAGATCATTCCAGTGTTGTGACAGCAGGCAATGTGCCCTCTTCACTCAACCCCTGTTGACTTGTCTGCTATCTACTGTCATTGTCACAAATCTTACCTATTGGCAATTTGGACACCTCCTCACTAATGCACACTTCTCCTATCCATGTCTCATGATATGTCCCTCACCCCTGGACTCTGATTGTATAATAAATGGCTCAGGATCTCTCATGGAGTCTGAGAACTGTACATTGTATAGCATTGGAAAATACACTTGCACCTGTAAATAAATCACCTTGTTCACATGTAACATTTAAACGTTTACTGTGATCCATCAACTCAGCTAAATGTATGCAATGTGTGAAGCGATACCAATGAGAAGAGAACATAATTACAAGAGTGCATTACTGACACACACAAAGCCACACACTAGGATTCTAACAAGAAAAAGGTGAATGATGATGTTGTGGACTACAACCAATATACAGAGTCTTAAATACATGTATTGATCCATGGAAGTTGACATATGGAATGTATGGGTCAGAACCAAGTATAAGGTAATTTAACCAGATGAGAGCACTAATACAACTAATATGTGTGAATCAGAAGAGGTGAATCTAATCAGTGATGGTCAGCTGTCAGTGTGGTAGGATACAGACCCAAATATGGTCAATGTCATATGTGCCACACTTTCCAACAATAATACTGCCAGACCCCAGCAATGACAGTTGAAGTTTCATACTTACCCTTCCACGATACTGTATGCAAACACAATGTGAATGGCTGGAACTGTGGATGACAAATATTTGGACTAGCTGATGTCATTTAGCAGCCAACCTGACAGCTCCTTTGTCATAGGGTTTGCACATAGTCATCCATGGAAATAAATACAGAAAGCATACCCTAGGCTATTCCTCCTACTTGGCCAGTGCACACATGAGAACACCCAAACATTCAATCAACATGCAGAGATAATTGTCTTATACTAACAGGATTTATTAAAACATATGAAAACACTACCCTACACCAATCTAACCTAAACTAACTTAACTTACATCTACACCTATCTATCCAATTCTAAACTAATCTTACACATGTAACGCCACACTTTAAACATTGTTCCCCCCACCCCCTTTAAGTGACAAGACAACTATACTTACACTGACCTAAACCTAAACTGCACTATCTTACTATCCTAACGCTACCTACCTTAAACCCACTTAATAATTTAACAACAGTAAAAGGGGGAGGGAGGAACTGGGACGATGTGGCACACATTCTTTTACAACTGCTTCAGTTTTTTCTTGCAGTACTTTAGAAATTTATAATTACAGGCATTGTCTCTCTCCAACTTATCCTGCCTTGCCATCATCACTGCCATGTCCCGTCTCATGTCTGATTCAAATATAGAGCTTGTGGCTGGAGCAGGTGGCTGTTGTGGTACATTGCTGTAAATTGATGTTGTTAAAGTGGAGGGGGTAGTGCCAGCAGAACCCCCTTTGGTCCCAGAGGTCTTCCCTGATGTGGCCTGACTAGTTGTGGGCTGTAGCATAGGTCCACCATTTGAAAAGGCACGCCAAGCCCCAGTCAATTTCTCCCTACTATGTTTCTTCTCCATCTTTTGGTTCCCGGCCTGTACTCTCATTATGTGCCGGTACCTATCAGCCCGTTTCTCAAAGGCGTGTTTTTCTGTCGGGGTCATATTGGCTACTGAAACATGAGAAGAACATGGCATTAAATACAGCATTGGTTGGAGGTAGAACAGACATGCAATGTTCAAATCATCCTCACTTTACACATGCTGTCTACCACACTTTCCACAACACTGACAAACTCTAAATCAATCCAAACTGATACCAGCCATCTATGGTATCGTGCACATGTCACTGGGGTAATGGCTATCCATTGTTGACCATCAGGGCCCAGAGCTACTCCGTCCTTGCTCAACATATGTGTCATCAGACTAGTGTAGATCAATGGGCCCTACAATGTATGCAACCCACTACCATGAAACCCATGGTGCTACTTTAAGCCTTGGCCAGGCATCTTGGATGCAGGATGGGGGTCATCTGATAGGGGAACTTCAATTCTAAGGTTTGGCCAAGCATCATTCATGTGTCGTTGGATTAACACCTGCTCAGAGCACGCGTTACAAGGGGGCACACCATTGCTCACAATGGGCCCACATGTACAGTTCAGGCTTAGTACCCATATAGTTTGGCCAAAGCATGAACAGTACATCTATGTTGTCTACAGAATTGGTACCTATTGCCCGCTACCCTGTGCTATGCTGTGCTATCTGGGTAATGCGGCACATACATGGTGGCTGTATGGGCACCCTAAGGGGCACAGTAAGATTGGTAGTGCACTGGGTGCAGCTACAGTATTCCTACATATTGAACAATGTGCACATGCATGTCAGACATCTCCTATTCACCAGGTTCACACTCAGCATTCACATTCTATGCACACGTGATCTGACCAAGATCACTCACAAATATCATGATGGGTAGACCATGTTGATATATCTGCACACATCTAGCCTGCTATATACCATAGACATGTCCCACAACCTACTTGAGCAGAGTTGTATTCTTATTGTGTACTCAACTGACTGTTGGCCAGCACAATAAGGCTCCTTTCATTATCTCTGCCTCACTCAAGATCTGAAGAGTAGTGAGGCACAGGTTTTGCAAGTGTCTCCTACATAAGCCCCCATGTACATCATCTATACCGTTTCCTGAGTAACTGAAAGCTATGTCTAGCACACAGTGTTGTCAAAAGTGCAGTGACATATATGTTGGCAACATGCATGCTAATCAGAGAAACATCAGCTCAGACACATATACCGATTGACATAAATGTATATGTGGGCATGCTTTCCTAGTCCTAACACCCACTATTCCATAGCTGCACACGTTGGCACTTGTGCAAAAATCAACTCATACTCCAGTCTCAACATAGCATCAGACATGGTGTCCATATCCTAACTCAGATGACGTCATCTCATTGGTCAGACATTACATTGCAGACATCAGACCCTCTAACACAAAACCCAGGAATGACACAAAGTGCCGCCTAATGGCTGCATTGGGGCTTTCAAATTGGGACACTTCTCCAGTGGTGTATGTTGGAGGCCCACCTGCAATACATGACAGGAAAACATAGCTTAGTGAAATTTGGACAATTCTTTGCATGGATAACAGTTTCACATTCAACTTGGTAAGCTGAGTAAGCAAGTCAACTTGTTGGTAGGTCAGAATAACTGCCAAACATGAATACTCTGTCTTTGAGATGAAGGGCCAGATAACGGAGACTCTGGCACCACCAAAGCATCAGTTACCTAGACGCTCCTGTCGTGCATTTCACTGCACCATGTGCACATGGATTTGTCATGCAGCTGTTTATGAGCATTACACCTCTATGTCCATGTGGAGCAGCGTGACAGTATTCTGCATCAGATAGGCATGCAAAGGTGTTTGCACTGGCCAACCCATTGTAACACCCATTGCTTGTAACCTTCCCTCGATGTTGAAGACATCTTCGTCATTATTAGCACAAAAAAATCCAACAACTGCCCAGGGGAGGAGTGCATATAGCAAAGTGTTGACAAATGCATTGACGCATACTTGTTTCTTGTTACTAATATGTGTGTGCCATGTCAAGGCACACACACTAGAACTAAAATGGCATGGCAGTTTCCTCATGTTCACGTAGTTGCCCCTTCCTGCACATTAACTGAATAACAGTAAGGATGCCTTGACAATACTGTGTGGGCAGCCATTGTCACCATAGTAGATCATGTATTTCCAGGAAGGGTTACCAACCTGTGCATATACACTGCCCTCAACACAGACACACTTACACAGTGGTCCAAGTATGCCTGCGTTGGTGCTGGCTACAGAGGTATGTGCTAGTGCT
The DNA here is from genome assembly GCF_031143425.1 of Pleurodeles waltl. Classification (NCBI taxonomy): domain Eukaryota; kingdom Metazoa; phylum Chordata; class Amphibia; order Caudata; family Salamandridae; genus Pleurodeles; species Pleurodeles waltl. The sequence goes on from NC_090444.1 coordinate 90,542,195, forward strand.
GCCGCAGATGCAGGCATGCCCCATACTGTCTGTAAAATGGTACAAGCCTGTTGTTCAAAATCTGCACATGTGTGTCAGATTTAATAACATTGGGGGTTGTATGTGATACATGATGTACACAGAGAGAAATGTGCAAGTAGTCTGGACTCGGTGCCTAGCTAAGCTCCCTTAAATGCCATTAGCCAAAGACACAAAGGGGCTGATTGAAGAAGAGTGGTGTTGCATGTAGTGCCTTGCAACTGTCTTTGCACTCCTTGACGCCCCCCTTTCCCCCACCATGTGTGTGCCATATGTAATATACAGCGCTTCCTTCCGCAGGGTAGGGGGCCATAGCATCATTACATATGGCTGCAAAATATGTACTCAGCATGAGTGGCACCAAAAAGTTTGCACTAATCCTGCAGAGTACATAGGGGACCATCATATATAAAGTTTTGCCCCCTTTTAACGCCTGCTCTGAGCAGGCATTCAAAGTGGTGGAAAAATTGGCCCTAGGATATGTAACATTTTTCCCTTCCCCATTTATTTTTCCCCCCTTACAGGGGAAGGCCCCCCCTCGCATGCATGATGCCTGGCACAGCCATAATGTTGTGCAAGCCTTAACAAAGTGGCGCTATGCATGCATCGCACCACTTTGTTAATATGGTGCAGGGAAGGTGGCCCTTCAGCCCTGGCTTAGCATAATTTGTGAATTTCACATTGGCAGCGCTAAGGTGGTGCTAGGGGTTCTTAAATGTGGCCCACAACAACCTGTCCTGACTCTTGACAAAACATGCTGCACTCAACCTTATGTCCGCCTGTCATGCACATACAAATAAGGATGTAGCTTTGCAAATGGGGTACTTACCAACTCGTCCACCAATCTGTATCACCAGGTGGTCCAGTAGATCCTGCTTCCATGCTATCAGGTCAGCCAACAATGCTTCAATTGGTGGTTGGTGTGCACTACTACAAATATTCTGCGCAGATGGTGGAGCACCTTGCCCCACCGCAGCTTCCTTGCCTCTGTGGGGTTGCCCTGGATTATTCATCTACCCAAAACCAGCATCATTGGAAGGTAATGCTGCACCAACCAAATGAACCCTCCCAGTTCATCAGCTAGCATCTTTCCCTGTCCCTAACATTATGCAGTATGTACAAACTGCAAACGTACCAACCCAAAAACAAAATAATTAACAGACTACCCCACCTAACCCTTATTACCCCAAAAAACGATTCTACCCTTGGACAAACACCCCACAATACAATAAAAAATACAGGACAAAAGCACTACAAAAGACTGAGGAAAATTACAAAAAGCACACAACAGCAACAGGACACAGCACACAACTCTCAAACAACACCATTCCTCCACCAGCACCAGCTACAGACAAAACGACTGTGAAGTGAAAGTGAATGCACTGTACCATGTATGCAGCCAGGAAGTCCTGTTTCATCACTTCCTGGGCCTGTGCGTCACATTTTCAGTTATGCGCCATTTTTGTTCATGCATGATGGTCATGCGTCGATTTTTCCCTATTGAGGTTGACAAGGCCTCAAGGCTTGCCAGGCGTAATGCTTTACTTAGCAAAGTTAGCAGCAGCTGCATTTGCGTAAAAATTTTTGATGCATGATGGTCATGCGTGGTATTCCTTCCCATTAAGCCTGATAATTCCTGTGGACGTGAGATTGACGTGCAGGGGCAGGCATAGCGAAGTATTGAATATTGCCATTTGCGTCAAAATTCTTGGAGCATAACGGAAATGCGTTGATTTTGTTGGAAACTCTGACAGTGCACCCAGATTCACATACCATGTCACTGGGGCTATGCATGTATGTACTAAGTATGGTATGGCTACCTGTGTGTGCATGTTTGTATAGATCTTAACGGTAACATCCATATGTGTTACCATTGTGTTTTTATGTGTGTGTGTTGCATGGGATGACCAATACCATTTGCATATGTGCCTGTGTTGCTAGACTTTGTACGTATACATGTTCCACCTGTGTACTAGGATTGTACATATGTGATCTTACACATATATGTGGGTTTACTACGTTGTAATGTCTGATTTTTAAATGAAGATATGACTTCAACACAGTAGATATGATGGGCTATGTCCAATACATGGTTATGCATGTGATACCCATGACAAATTGCACTCAGTGGGTACAGTGGACAACGGCTGGGTTGATTTCACGTTACACCTGGCAATGTAAGTGCATGTGTTTCCACACTGAGGTGTGTTGTTAGGTTCAGGATTCATGATACTCTGCTACATGTGTGACATATAGTTTCCCATGCGTCTCTAATGCAGGAAATGGTGTACTCCATGAAGGTTGGTATGTGCCGTGTAAGTTGGAAGACATGTGTAGTATCATATATGCATCATTTACCACAGCATTGTGTTCATGGGATATGAAACCTCACATATCTACCTTCGTGCATGGACACATGTTGGACTTTGTTAAATGGCTGTTTAGTCATATCAGTCCCACCTATGTTTCCGTATGTTGGAACACATCCAATGGTCATTTAAGTATGTCAATGATCATGTGATGCAAATGCATTTTCATTAGTGGAAAGTTGGCTTTTGTGCAGACTCCAGCACATAATACCAGACATGTGCCATTTAAGTGGTACATGTGTGCTGAGACATCACACATATGTGTGCATGCACCAAACCTCACACTTACAATCAACCACAGCATGTTTGTTATGACTGTTACATACAACAGCATACAACTGTGTTGCAGTGTTGCAGTCAGGCAATGATGGCAGCCTAGTGATCCTTTATACTGTGTGACTATTCATGCCCACACAGACAAATGGTCGCATGTTTTAGCACAGCTTTACAGTGCTCCACTCTGCTCAGTCCACTGTGAATATGCATTAGGGCCCTGACTGTGTCAAGTGTCAATGTAGCCTCAGCATTGGGGTTATGGGGTGTGTGGGTGGTGATCTATCCGTCCCATGATAGCTTTTCAGTCCCCAGCAGACTGACACATTTACATTTGTGATTAAACAGCCTGGAATTTTCATTTTCCTTTGGGGTACTTGATGTCAGGCTTGCCATGTCATATACAGAGGACTGGGTACTTGTACATGTAGGACATGTCTCATCATTTGGCATGGTCAGATAGGCATGGTAATACATTCTTTGTAATTTCCATCTGAAGCTTGGTTAGGGCCTATATGTCTAGTGTAACTTGTAGTTTTTGTTCAACCCAGGGGATAGATGTTGTCATCTGCCACTGCCTTCTGTCAGAAGAGTATGCAATGGGCATCTACAACATTGTTGTTGTAGCAAAAATGAGTGGGCTATGTACCTTCCTAGCCGTCCTCTCTATACATATGTTGGGTGATCACATGGTGACATTGTTGTGTTGCACACTCAGTATTTAGTCTATGTGTGTTCCTTCTCCATCATTTATGGCATATCTTGTTTGGAATAGATTAGGTCCTACTCTGCTGGCATTCCTTAGGCTGGTTGCACTTTGTACACATCTTCTACTGCAACATTGTCCAGGCATATATGGACAGGATGCAACGTGTGACTTGTGTAATTTGGAGATGTATACATCTTCTACTACAAGCTACATGATAGTTTCCCTCCCATTTCCAGGCTTTGTGAGATTGCATGACTTCCTCACACACCTGGCAGTACAACTGTAACAGCAATTGGTAGTATCCAAGTGACCTCCCCATGTTGTGTCTCCAGGTTTCTGTGGGATTCTCTCAGCTGTCCTTACACATCCTTTGATGTACATGGGTTTGCACTAAATTCAGAATTCCAGAACCTATGTCAGTGTCACCATCAGTGTATCTTGTTAGTGAGAGAAATCATCTCAGCGCTGTATCATTTTCTGGCCACATGCAGCATATCCGTCTCCTTCTTCTCACAAACATTTTAGGATGGGTCTGTGACATATTGGACATTGATAGACATACCTGCACATCCCACACCTGAGTGGCATGCTGGAGACCTAGACATTTTAGGGAATCTTTTCAGTGTTGGTAACTTTCTCTTGGTCAGGCATGTGAGTGTCAATGAGAGGTGTGCTTTCATATGTGTTGTGTGATGCTATCATACAGACTATACTGGGTAACTTTGCTGATACATGCTAACCATTATAGGTAATTGCAAACCCTTTCCTACCTAGGCCATACACCCATACATCAGCCTTTACATGTATATCTGGATTAGCTGCATGAATGTGTCAAGACAGCAGATTTGTGTGGCAAGTGTGTTAGAATGTACATAGGGAGTGGGACAGACTCTGCCTACATTCCACCCAGACATTAATTTGTGGTGCATTGTCCCATTTTATAACCCTGAACAGTTAAGGAAGGTCCATTAAAACCAAAGGTGTCCCCCCTTTTCATACATGTTCAGTGCTGGTGTAGCACCTATCCACCTGAGATGTGACACAGTTCAGTACCTATTTTTCTAATGCACTATTTGGAAACTATTTGGAAACAGCCCCTACCGTATGTACGCCCCCCCTTGCATATATCTTGCCAGGCGTGGGGATCATGTGGGGGAAGGAGTAGGTATTTGCGCAATGGCCACCTAACACCACATATATTTTTGTGATGCGTGGATCTAGGTCTAAGAGAGCCACATGGCTGTGAGTTATTTGTTACTAATGTGTGGCATGGAGGCGCTATACCCTCTTGCATCACAACCTATGTTCCAACCATCTTTGTTACTGTTGTGGTTCTTTCCTGCTCTTTGTGGTATGAGCAAAATTCCAATGGTATATGTAGTGGAGAATGAGTAGACCATGGACATTCAGGTGCAAAATTATGTATTGGTAATGATTACAAAGTGATATTATTCATACAGTGTCTAGGTGTAGAGGTTCTGTATAATTTGTTGTCTCCTGCGATCTCTGGCAGCAGTGTTTTGTTGTTCCCTCTCCACCTGTGTTGCAATATTGTCATCCTCCTCCTCAATGGATACATCAACCAGTTCATACCAGGGAACATTGGTCCATATACATATGTTATGCAAGATTGCACATGCAAGTATCATCTTGCATACCAGCGGTGGTGCATACAACAGGCTTTCTCATGAAAGGGCCAGGCACCTGTACATTGACTTCAGGAGCCCAAATGTCCTCTCCACCACATTTTGTGTCCTTCTGTGCCCTTAATTGTATGCCCGCTCTTCTATCGTTATTGGGTTGCCAAAAGGAGTCTTCAACCATGGCCGTATGCCATAACCTTGGTCAGCTGCAAAGGAATGAGAGAACATGTGTTGGTAATGCATATATGTGGTTTTGTATGTTCCATGGCAGATGTCAGTTTTAGGTGGAGTAGTGACTTGTACTGTACTGTGCGTGTCCCTGTTTTGTAGTATGGTTCTATTGGTTTGTGTTGATAGACATTTCTATCATGGGTGGTGGCTCAAGGACCTGGTGATTGTCAAAATAATCCAAACTGACAGTTCAACCATGCCACACATGTGTAGTGTTATCCATATCTGAGGCTGTGTCCTATTGTTAGTGGGACCTACTACTCCCTTGCACCACAATAGTGTCATTTGTTTTGACACTGTGGTAGTTCTACCAAGCCAAACCCAGGCCTCCATGTTACCAAGCATGCAGTGCAACACTTTGTGACCCTTGGTGGCAGATGATGGCTGTGCCAGCCATCATCTGTACAAGGGTGTAATTCACACAATTGGAGGAGTAGCAAAATAGGTGCAGTGGAATCTCCAAGGTTCCCATACATGATTTCTCACAGGGACATTCAACACATGCACAGTGCAGGCGTTGGGAGGGGGCACATCATATTTTTGTATGGGTCCCCATGTATGGTGCATGAAAGGTCAGGTATGTTCTCAATACTCCTACAGAGTCCTACTATGACAGCCATTATCTTTACAATATTGCACCTACTGTGTGCCATGGTGGCCAGTTACTTGTATACAGTGCACACATGGTGGGGTTATGGGACACTAAGGGGAGCATGTGAAGTGGCACTGGACTAGGTGCAGCACCATGTTCAGTATAGGGAGAGATGCGGACGACATTGTAACGCGAAGGGTTAATTAGCTTGAGCAGTGTAGATGAGCGTAATGCCTGTTGAAACCCCCTCCCAAACATCGTGGAAAAGTTCATGATATTATTTTCAAGCTTGTTTGTGTAGAAGACTCCGTCTCAACCTTGAGAACGAGACTACAGGGAGAAGATGGAATGAAAACAAAGGCTGGAGAAGGGCAGAGCAGCCAAGTACTGATAACATAGCTAGAAAATGCCAGAATGAGATAGAATCCAAGCTTCGAGTTTTTAAGCACTGAAGTGTGGGTGAGGGAGTTGGAAGCTCGCAGATGGAATTGTGGAAGCTGCCATGGCCCAGCGCTGCCTCTATGTTTGCTTGTGGTGCTTGAGGGGGAGAGAGGTCCAAGCAGGCGGTAGAAGGTTCCCCAGCATGTCGTGGATTAAGTTAAGTTTCCACACGGGGATAAAATACCTTTGTTTCTCTGCTCTATTATTATGACTGATTATTTATGCCTGCACTGTGTTTATAACCTGAAGTATTCAGCTCGTTTATATTTTGCTTTCTAAACCTATTAGTGTGAACTGCTACAATAACTGAAACATGCATTTTGGTGTGCAGTAAATCAAAGCTTATCTGGAGTATTCAGTTTGTTTATATTTTGCCTCCTGAACATCGTAGGGAGAGCCTGCTGCAGTAATTGAAACATGTATTTTGGTGTGCAGTAAATAAAAGCTTATCTGAAGTATTCAACTCATATATATTCTGCTTCCTGAATATCGTAGTGTGATGCATTTTAGTATACAGTTAATCAAAACTTATATCTGTCAATGAACTCTTTGCTTATATATATATATATATATATACATATATATATATATATATATATATATATATATATATATACATAGATGCTCCTTGTAGAGTACTTATATATGTAGATAGATGTTTTTTCATTGCTATTCTTATTCTACTATTGTTAATGTGTTAAATGCGTACATTTTACCTGCAATTCTAGTAAAGCTAAATTGTATTTATAATTGGTGTGTGGTCCTTCATTGAGCGTCCTTATTGACTTATACCGAACAGACACACCACTTCTCATTTATCTGACCCATGGTCTTTCATGGCTGGTGATGTATTCCTATCTGTGCGGCACAATGCAACAGACGGGTGAAGGTGCTCATTACAGGTATGTCAGGTATGTGTAGGTGATATGTAGTTGGTCATGCCAACTGTTGTGTGGCATTTGATATTGGTGCTACCAGAGGCTTGTACACAATGACAAATGTGGGACTGTGCCTATGTGTGACTTTCTTTACATTGACATGGTCTATACCACTCACATGGCTGAGCTATTCATTGTTTGGTATTATGTGTGTGGGATCAATATTTAGTTGAACCACAGGGCACTCGTAGTGGTTTGGGCCCAGCTTCTGTAGGCAAAGGGGATATTGCTCCACCTGTCCTTCACGTGGTGTGTCAGTCAGGTTGTGGCTGCATCATGTACATATGTGTGTATGTGTTAGACTTTGCATCCTTGGCGTGGTCCCCTCTTAACTTTTTGCCTCTGTTTCCCAGGTTGTTGATGTGTGCTAGACTCTGTTTTTGCTGTTTTTGTTACTCTGGGCACTTTACCATTGCTATTCAGTGCTACAGTGCAAGTGCTCCTATGTAAAATGTATGTGTAATTGGATTTCCATGATTGGCATATTTGATTTACTGGTAAGTCCCTAGTACAGCGCACTAGAGATGCTCAGGGTCTGTAAATCAAATGCTACTAGTGGGCCTGCAGCACTGGTTGTGCCACCCACATTAGTAGCTCTGTAAACATGGCTCAGGCCTGTCACTGCTGTGTCTTTCCACTTGGGAAGTGTACCCACTTGCCAGGCCCAAACCTTCCCTTTCCTTACATGTAAGACACCACTAAGGTAGGCCCTAGGTAGTCCCATGAGCAGGGCACAGTGTGTGTTTAAGGTAGGACATATACTAATGTGTTTTATATGTCCTGACAGTGAAAGACTGCCAAATTCTGTTTTCACTGTTGCAAGGCCTATCTCTCTCATAGGTTAACATGGGAGCTGGCTTTAAATATGAGTAAAGCGTAGATTCCCTTTGGGAGCAGCTAGGCATGTGGAGTTTGTGGTCTCTGAACTCACAATTTAAAAATACATCTTTTAGTAAAGTTGAATTTTTGGAGGTTACATCTGGCTGAGCCCTCCCACTGGTATAGCTAAAAATCTTAAACACACCCTTCTCCTGCCCTCTCCTAATCTAATCAGGGGGGCACCTAATTGTCTGGGTTTGCAGGATGTGAGGGAGGTGCTGGGTTGCTCCAAATGTCCTTCCCTGCCTTTGAAGACCAGTTTGGCAGCCCTCCCTCCTTCCTGCTTCCCCATCTGCTGAGGGAAGATCTCCTCCCCCAGACACCTCTATTTGTGTTGAGCCAGGCCACTTCACACCTCATCAAGGCAGCCTGGCCAGACTGCCAGAGGCTGGCCAATCAGAGCAAAGCAGCAAAATACTGCAAGGCTGAAGTTGGCAACTTTTCAAGTAAAGTTTAAAACTCTTTACCTGAACAAGTTATATTAAATCCAACCATTGTAAGTTGTGGGATTTATTATAACAATTAATTTGATACCAAACATGAGGTATCTGTTACTTAAGGGGACTTTAAAAATTAAAATAAAGTCTCCCCATTCTAGCCTATCGAGGCCATTCTCTACAAAGAGGGAAGAACAAATTTGACTGTTTTACATCACCAGGGCTTATACAACTATTTTGATAAGGTCCCTGATTATAGTAACA